>NC_143195.1:30769166-31073333 GCF_051530095.1 Phoenix dactylifera
CCTGTCGTGGCCAACGACCGCTCCCCCGTCCACCACCTCGGCGCCCTCCAGTTCGCCGCCTCACTCCTAATCTTCCTCCTCGTCGCCGCCGCCCTCCTCCTCCCGCACCCCCTCACTCCCGACCTCCTCGCTTCCCTCGTCTTTGCCCTCCTCTCCGCAACCACCGCCCACTCGGCCGCCGCCTACCAGATCTGCGACCTCCAGGCCAAGTTCGACTCCCTCTTCCCCGCCGTCTCCGCCGCCGTCTCCGCCGCCGCCTCCCTTGAACTCGTCCTCCACTCGCGCTTCTTCTCCACCATCGCCGCCCGCGAGATGATCCGGAGGAGAAAGGGTCTCAGCCGTGCTCCACCGGCCATGTCACCGAGCCACCGCCGGCCTCAGCACTCTTCCAGCGCCGCCGGCCTCGCGGGAGGAGAAGAAAGGAGGGAGGAAAATGTCACGCCCCGGATCCGGATCCGTGACACGGCCGTGCTATTGCCGACTACCGCCCACAATAGCACGCAACCTCATACATGGATAACAGGGTAGTCAAACCAACCAAATCTTTTCATATGAAAGCATTCTTAGTACAACATGCTGGTCAGTACCCAAATACAGAGCTTCTATGTAGTTTATGTACACAAAAGTATACTTGCTTTACCCCAAAAGAAAGAAGCCCTGATACAAAATTAAAGTGTCTCTGGCAGCTTTCAGTGGTGAGGATCTGAAAAAAAATGTAAATAACGGATATGAGCTACACAGCTCAGTAAATAATCATACCTAATCTTACCGGATCAAACATAATGATAACTATGTTTATGCAGGGTTTGAGAAGCTGACATGCATATTATCTCACAATTTATCATGGCAAAATATGTATGCTAGGAAAACAAAGCAGTATTTTCAGTCAAATAGAATTTTCATAAAACATGCACATGAAACCGTGCCCCCGGCATGCCGTGGTCCATTCTCTCGGATGCTACTACGAAGTCTATTCGGCCACTGGCGGGGCCAGCTTAGTCATTATCGGCCACTAGCAAGGCCAGCTTAGTCATTCTCGGCCACTAGCAAGGCCAGCTCAGTTGCATTCAATCAGTAGCATCTTTGAGCCCATTATAGTGCCTCTTGGCTAGATAGTATTTCATTATACTAACTTGCATGCATGATTAAAATATCAGCAAAATCATGGTGCATACATGGCCATAGTTTATGAGATCAGGCAAGTTACTTATCCATCATAACATATCATGCATGAATAACACTTTAAAAACTTAACAAACATAGTACTCATATGATCCATAATAAGATTAAAATAGATTACTTACCGTGATTCGCTTTCCAAATTTCTCAAGTTCAGGTGACAAATCCTTAATCACCTAAAACAACATCATAGAGATTACATCATTCCCCATTTATTTATTATAAAATTTCTTAGTTCATCATACTCTGAACTTATTTGCTTGGATCCCATCGAAGGATTTAGCCCAAGTCCAATTTGAAGCCTTTGGGGTTCGATTTAAAACCAGATTGGGTCCACATGGGTTGATTGGGTTTTTAATTAAAGGATTGGGCCTCGTTTATAATTGGGTCCAGCCAATTGGGCCCTCTGATTTGGTCAATGTGGCTTATTTGGGCTTGAGTCAGGATTAGCCCAAGGTCAATTCGACCTTCTGTCAGTTGAATTAGGCTTGAATTGAGCCTGATTCACAATCAATTAGGTCTGTTGAGACCAACTCAGCTTAATTGGGTTTGGACCCATTTCAATTTAACTTAAATTAGCTCGGATTTAACCCAATTTATATTTTAGGCTCGTCCAGACTTAGCCCAATCTAATTGAGCTCGAATTTAGACATGGGCTTGAGTTAGTCAAATTTGGCTAAATCCATTTCATTTTTTTTTCTTCTCTTTTCCTTCTTTTTCTTTTCCTTTTCTTTTCCTTTCCCCTTTTTTTTTTCCTTTTCTTCTCTTCTCTTTTTTTTCTTTTCTTCTCCTTCCCGAAGCTTCTTCTTCTCCTCCCTTCTTCTCTTTCATCCCAATCTCCCCTTCCTCTCTTCTCCGACGAAGGGAGGACGGCGAGCGGAAAGGAGGACGGCGAGCGGAAGGGGGCCGGGCCACGACCGGCGGCGTCCGCGGCCAGGCCCTACGGCGTCCCCGGCCGAGCCTGTGACGATGGTGCTCGCAGCCGAAGCCGGTGGCCGCCGCACACGACGACGAGGATGAGTCCCCTCTTCCTCTCTTCTTTTTCTTCTTCCTTTCTTTCTTTCATTCTTCTTCTTTTCTTCAACCTCCCTTCACCAACCTCCCATATTCTCTCTCTCGTTCCCAAACCCTCTCTCTTCCTCTCTCTATTCTTCTCATGTGAAGGAAGAAGGGGAGTTTGGGAGGTCCGGGCCACGGCCGGGCTCGCGGCGTCCTCAGTCGTGCCTGCGGCTGAGCCCACAGCCGCGCCCTTGGCCTGCCAGCAACCGACGCCCGCGCCGACGGGGATCGCGGCCGAAGCCGGTGGCCGTCGCCGGTGGCCCTCGGCCTGCCAGCAGTCCTCTTCCTCCCTTCTTTCTTTGTTTCTTTGTTGTCCCGAAATAATCCGAGGGAGAGAAGGCAGGGGGCTTACCTAGCTTCCGGGGATGAACTACGGTGCCTCCTGCTCCGGTGTTTCAGCCATCGTCCTAGAAAGTCCTTGGGGAGGCAGGAGAGCGGTAAGGCTCTTTTAGCTAGGGTGAGGTGTCACCCCCAGCTTTCCTCTGTGAAGGACCTAACACTTGGGCCTTCCTCTGATCCCTACTGGCCCTAGTCAAATTCATGCATAAAGCAGGAGGTGGCAGCCATCAAATAGCCTACCAACCATGGGCCCGATTAGCCTATTAGATGTCATGGCCTAATGTTCCAATATGGGCCTAAAAAGAAGTAATTGGGCCCAATTGATTTTTGGGCCCAAGTATTACAGAGAAGAAAGAAGAAAAAAGAAGAGGCATCGGGAAAAAGAGAAGAAAAAAAAAGAAAAAGAAAAGAAAAGAAAAAATAAATAAATAAATAAATGCATAAATAAATAAAAATATATATATGAATAAATGAATGAATAAATAAAGAATTAAGATAATAAATAAATATATTCCAATAAAATAAAATAATAAATAACTAAATAAATAAATAATGATCCGGCACTCTTCCGGTATCGCCAGCCTCGCGAGAGGAGAAGAAAGGAGGGAAGAGAAGAAAAAAGAAAGAAGAAGAAGCTTCGGGAAGAAGAGAAGAAAAAAGAAAAAAAAGAAAAGGAAAGAAAAAGAAGAAAAGAAAAAAAAAGAAAATAAAAATAAAGTTAACTCACTATTGTAATTAAGTTAGTAAGCTTGAATATAGTGCACACAATAAAACTATCTCTACGTGCCATTTTCCTCCATCTTGGGAATTCAATTAGAAAACAATAACATATGCTTAAATCTTGTATCACAGTTAGTACCTCATCTCAAACCTTTTTTGCTCCATTTTTACTCCATATTAGAAATTCAGTGTGTACGACGTTTTAGTATCTCACCTTAAACCTTATACATCAATGTCGGCATAACACCTTACTGTGTGCACAGTTAATTTAACTGTGTGCGTAGACATTTTATCTGTATGCCAAAATAATTAAATTGTGTACAGAGTAGAATTTACTGTGTGCACGGTTAATATAACTGTGTTTCGGGGTAAAATAACAGTCTTGAAACATTTGTTTTAAATCCAATGCTATCTTCACAAGGGTACAATAGCGAGGGAAACAAGAACATATGCATACAACACATCCACTTCAAATCGATCTCAAAGATCTCTAAATTTTATGGCTTCTTGCCTACAAGAATAGCAAGAATAAGAAAATATCTATGGACGGAATGTAGTCAAGTAGGAAGAGATAGTTTTCTTTGTGTTGTAAAAGTTGATTGTAAGATGAGTGCATTTGTATTTTTTTGTGTCATATAGCATTTAAACAGAAAATTAGATTATGTTGATTATGTTGAGATGATTGGCCAAATTTTCTACTTGCTATCATGCCATTGCTCAGATGCTGAAATGTAACTTATTGGTTCTCAAAAAGTGACTAAACTATGTGCCGGCACACACTTACAACACTGTTGCGGTAAACTTTAATGTGTGCAACATGTCATTTTGGAAATTCAGTTAGTTTCAGAATTTTAGAAATTGCAGCGTGCGAAAATCTAGGTTGGCACATCCCAAAATGAAGTAGTGAACTCCTATTTTTGATGAGTACTAGAAGGTTTGGCAAAGTTTAATCACCGTTATTCTATCCCGAAACACACTTATTTCAACTGTGCACACAGTTTATGATACTGTACACACAGTTTATTTGTTTCGGAACACAGTTATTTTGTCTGCGAACACAGTAAATAAAACTGTGCACACAGTTAAGTGTTATTAGGAAATTGTTGTAGAAGTGGTTGGGATGAGGTAGTAAAAGGGAATAAACACTCAATCTAGATTGGCACATCCCAAAATGAAGCAGTGAACTCCTATTTTTGATGAGTAGAAGGTTTAGTAATATTTGAACACCGTTATTCTATCCCAGAACATAGTTATTTCAACTATGCACACAGTTTATTTATTGAGAAACACAGTTAATAAAACTACGCACATGGTTAAGTATTATTCTGAAATTGTTGAAAGTGGTTTGAGATGGGGTACTAAAACGGAGGAAATACTAAATCTACATTGCTACATCTCTTAATGAAGCAGTGAACACCTAATTTTGATGAATAGAAGGTTTGGCAAAGTTTGAAGACTGTTATTCTACCCCGAAACATAGTTACTTCAATTATGCACACAATAAGTTCCACTCTGCACACAGTTTCTTTGTTTCCGAACGCAGGTAAATTAACTGCGAACATAGTTAATTAAACTGTGCACCCAGTTAAGTGATATTCAGAAAATATTGCATAAGATGGCACGTTGAATTTTATGAAACTCCGATACACTTTTAAGCATAGGAACAATAGTATCTGAAACTGTAATACAAGATTTAAGCATTTGTTATTGCTTCCATGGAATAATTTCCAAAAATGGCACACAAAGGATTTTGAAACTCCAATACGCTTTTAAGAAAAATGGCATGCTGCAATTTCTGAAATTCTGAAACTATAATTATTGATATCCAAAATGATAATGGGATCTAACTGAATTCCCAAAATGGCACGCTCATTTTTATATATAAATATAAATATAATATATAATATAAATATATATATTTATTTATATATTTATATGATACGCTTTTAAGCACTTGAACTATTTTGGCACAAGATTTAAGCCTATGTTTATGTTTCCTAATTGAAATGTGGAGATAGAGCAAAATGGCATGCTAAATTTTCTCAAACTCCGATACGCTTTAGTTGTTAGATTTGTCGGTACTCTTTATCGTCAGTTTGGTGCCTGTTGATAATGAAAAGTCATGTACCTACTTTCGATTATCAACCATTTGGAGTACAGCCTTCGATTTTAAACAAATTTCCAAACAGAATTACCAAATTGGAGGAACACAAATTCAATTGGCACACTGATTTTTTGAAAGTGTGATAGATATTTAAGCATGTCCTGCTTATGTTTCTGTTTATGGCCTCATAATCATATTACAACTGTGCCGGCACAGTTTATGAAACTCTTTTAGAACCTAAAATAAGTCATCATGATAGACATTTCAGCAATGAGCACGACAAGAAGCAGAAAAGGAAGCCAATCATCTGAACATAATCAACATAATCATATTATCTGTTATTTTATTACACAAAAAATAAAAATGCACATATTTACATTCATCTTTTACAACACATTAGTCTAAGATCTATTTCTACTTGACTTCAGTCCAAACATTGATCAAAACTTATCAAATGCAAATGCACTCATCTTATATTTATGTGCCGTATGCATATGTTCTTGTTTCCTTCGCTATTGTACCCTCCTGAAGATTGTATAAGATTTAAAACAAATGTTTCAAGACTGTTATTTTACTCCAGAACACAGTTATATTAACCATGCACACAGTAAATTCTACTCTGCACACAATTTAATTGTTTTGGCATACAGATAAATTGTCTGCACATACAGTTAAATTAACACTGTACACAATAAGGTGTTATGTTGACATTGATGTATAAGGTTTGAGGTGAGGTACTAAAACATCGTGCACATTGAATTTTCAATATGGAGCAAAAACGGAGCAAAAAAGGTTTGAGATAAGGTACTAACTGTGATACAAGATTTAAGTATATATTATTGTTTTCTAACTGAATTTCCAAGATGGAGAAAAATGGCACGTAGAGATAGTTTTACTGTGTGTACTATGTTCAAGCTTACTAACTTAATTGCAATAGTGAGTTAACTTTATTTTTCTTTATTTTTTTATTTTTTTATTTTTCTTTTCTTTTCTTCTTTTTGTTTCCTTTTCTTTTTTTTTCTTTTTTCTTCTCTTCTTCCCAAAGCTTCTTCTTCTTTCTTCCTTCTCCTCCTCCCTTCTTTCTTCTCCTCCTGCGAGGCCGGCAGCGCCAAAAGAGTGTCGGATCGTTAGTTATTTATTTAGTTATTTATTATTTTATTTTATTGAAATATATTTATTTATTATTTTATTTATTTATTCGTTCATTCATATATATATACACCCACACCCACACTTATTTATGCATTTATTTATTTATTTTTCTTTCCTTTTCTTTTCTTTTCTTTTTCTTTTCTTTTTTCTTCTCTTCTTCCCGATGCCCCTTCTTCTTTCTTCTTTCTTCTCCTCCATCATTCTCCTCTCGCGAGGCTGGCGGCCGGCGCCGGAAGAGTGCCAAGGCCGGCGGTGGCTCGGCGACGTGGCCGAGACCCTTTCTCCTCCGGATCCTCTCGCGGGCGGCGACGGTGGGGAAGAAGCACAGGTGGAGGTCGAGGGCAAGGGAGGCGGCGGCGGAGACAGCGGCGGAGAGGGAGTCTCACTTGGCCTGGAGGCCGGAGCCGATGATGCGGAAGCGGAACGGGCACTTGCAGACCTTGCGGGATGGCTTGGAAGTTGGAAGGAATATGATTCAGAACAGGGAAAAAAAAGGGAAAATGAAGATGAAGGGGGTGAAGGTCATTATGGTCTTTTCATGAAAATTTATTATGCAGTGGAAATGGGTATGGACCGGTTGTAAAGTTATGTTCAACAGGGATTAAAAAACATTACAGTCCGGTCAAAAAATGGACCGGACATTAGTTTCCCCTAAAATAGGAGAAATTAATTTCCCACCCTCCAAAAGAGTCTAGTATAACAATAAATCCCTATTGACTAGTCCTATAAAATACTACTTACTTTTTCAAAAAAAGAAACCGCCAAGAGTGTGGTCCGGGCCACTCAGCCTGTCATCTTCTACTTATATCATTGTTTTGTTCCACCTTCTCAATGGGCAACCCCACAGCTCGGTGCTCTCAAATTCGACTTCCACAAGGCTTTCGGTCTGGAATCGTCAAAGATGAAATCTCCTGGTGGGTCATGCAAGATTCTCACTTTCTCAGCCAAGTCTGCAGCATCTGCTGAGCTTCATCATGTTTATAAGAGTTCAAAGATGGAAAAGGGTTTGCATCTTTCGCACAAATCCACCTGTCGGATTATCCACCACATAGATCTCAAAGCACTCCAAACTTCATCATTCATCTCAAAGCTAGCAGTGAATGATTTAGCCATGGATTCGCACGAAGCAAGATGAATCCTAAGAAAAAAATATAGCTCGAGTCTGTGTCGTCGGACTCCCAGCTGCTCCTCAGCCATCACGTACGGTAGGCAAATTTTGAGTAAATAATGCACTTAATTGTTGATTTTGTAAGAAACTGTTGAATTCATCTTTGTAAACCAAGGGGTCTCCCAATGATCTCGCCCCTGGATCTAAGACGGCCAACAGTCTAAATTAATGTATATTTTATATTCAAAAATATCATTCATCAAAAAACGTATTTTAAGTTATGCGCAACAAGTGTTTTAAACTTATATATCTATTAGATTCGTATTTTGATTCAAGGACAACATCATTCAAGAATCTTTCAACATATATGTACTGTTATATGACAAGGCTTTTCTAATAGAATTGGTAACCAAATAATATTTTTTATATAAAATTTACTTATCGAGCACTTCTAGTCGCTGCATATAGACTTATATTTGGCGGCACCTAAGTGGCTCGAGGCCGGGCTTCGATGCCTGGCTCCAAGATCTGGTGTGAAAGATTTTCCGCTGACTTTTGACGATTACTCACATCAACTCTAGTGTTCGGCTTTTCCAAAGAGCTGTGCCCGTCAATGCAACTAGTCAGCAGGCCTACTCAACGGCGGGCTGGGCTGGACTCAACCTAAAGTACCCCTTAATTATTTCAGATTCAGATCCGGTCCGTCTCGGCCTTCCGGCTTACCTTCCAAATACGAGCCTGCTACGTATTGCACTTTCCTGGTATCTTAATATCTATTTTTTTAAAAGAAGAGAACCAAAAATATCCAATCTAGCTGTTATAAAGATCAATAATAGTTTGAAGAAACACCGTCTTAATGTTATCAACCTTGCATCAATCTAAACTCAATTCAGCCTTGCACCTTAGTTGACGTTTCTCAAGCCAAATCCATCTCGACTAACTACTAAGGGATACAAAGCTAACCCTGACCCCAACTATGAGTGGGTTTATCCCGCCTAAGTGACAGATCTACCAGGTCGCTTTAGGCAACTTTGAATGGTTCTACAAACCGGTTTTGAAACCCACGAGTAAGCTGACCTAATCTGTCAGAGAGACTAGAATATAAAATTATATTTTATTTTAGTAAATAATTAAAATGTTGGATATATGGATATATGGTTCTCACTTCATCCTTGCCAACAACAAAAAAATAAAAAAAGAAAAAAGAAAAAAAAGAAGATGAGACATCCCCCCCCCCATATAAAATTATATTTTATTTTAGTAAATAATTAAAATGTTGGATATATGGATATATGGTTCTCACTTCATCCTTGCCAACAACAAAAAAATAAAAAAAGAAAAAAGAAAAAAAAGAAGATGAGACATCCCCCCCCCCCCCCCCCCCCCCCCCCCCACCAATTTCTAGGGGTGCAAATGGATCGAATCGGGTCGGATCCTGAGTGATCCTGACCTAATCCGATTTTTTGTTCGAATCCTAATTTTGGACCTAGACCTGACCCAGTTGAAGATCGGATCGGGTCGGGTCCGATTCGGATCCTGTTCGGGTCCAAATCGGATCCATTTTTTTGTGCTTTTGGAGAAGATTTGGACAAATCTAATTTGGTAATATCATAATTATGAGGTGCTGGGCGATCCATGACTTGAAAGACTTGCTAAGTCATGGGTGACCTTGAGTCAGAACAGATGACCCGTGACTAACTAAGTTGGTCTACAAGCCAAATGTCATACCACACTATTTTTTATCTATATGACTGATTGGATGGAACTTGGTGTCTTCCAGCTCCCCTCTCACGCGGACAAAAAAAATCCCAGACCTTCTTCCAAAATCCAATTCCATTGCAGAAAACTGGCACATGACCCATATTCAGTTCAGTGTTCCCTCACTTTCGCCCTTCAAAAGTTAAAAGAAACAAAAACCCAAAAACAGAAGGGAAAAAAAAAAAAAGCCAGATCAGAGGTATCAACAGTGCAATAGATCGAGAGAGAATCCTGACGGGCCAAGGTTCTTTTGGATGCTGTGAACCTATGCTTGTGATATCCTTCCACACTTGAACCTTACTCCCCTTAGGCCTCAGGGCTTTTCCTTCTTTTTTTTTTTTTTTTTCTCTCTCTCTCACTCTCTCTTTCTCTTCAGGTTTATTCAGATCGGGTCGGGCCCGTTTGGTAAATCCAGACCCGACCCAGAAAATTTTAGGACCCGACCCGGACCCGCGGGTCCTAAAATTCAAATCGGGTCGAGTCTACGCGGGTCGGGTCACGGGTTGACCCGACCCATTTGCAGCCTTACCTATTTCTCACAATCCGTGGCCATGACCGGAAAAACGTTATGACAATTTCATACTGGCCATCCGAAGGCTGGACCTTGTGGGCTTCCTCTTAAATGGTAAATATAATTTGTAGGTGTATGGTTATTGATCATAGAAAAAATCCCGAAATGTACACAATATATCACCCGGCCACAATTATGGGAGGAAGGGAGAGCTAGACACTCGTCCACCGATAGAGTTTTCTTTTTTTGGTACAACGACTGCTCACACTGTTCTAGTATAAACATAACCAAAAGAGTCGAGAGAAAGAAGATGGCGTAAGAATGGAGGGGCGGCTACAAAACATATTCAAAGAATTTCTCTCGAGTGGTGAGCAACGAAGGAGGCGACCCATTCTGTAGCCTTGTTTATCTTTCGGTACACATGAGCAGCATGAAATAAACCACAATCTCTTGCCATCATGTGGATATCCCTAAGCATTCGGTGGCCATCGCCGCCGATCCTTATTCCAAATTCACCCGATCACTGTAGTGAAGTTCTTTTTTAGGATAGAGCTTTTTCAATAACATTCGAGGAGGTGAGGTTTCACCAGAAAATAACATTAAAGGAGAAACCTGGCCTCCATAGAGCATAAAGAGGATATGTAGCGGTGGCTGGCATCTTTCTCCATGGCCTCTTCTCCCCAAGCAAACTGCTTAGCACGTTAATTATGTTCTTTCTCATTATAGCAACATATAACATCTATTCTCTAACAAAAACAAAACAAAAAAAATGTCCTATCTATGTGTTACAAAGATTGATAATATTTTGAAGAAAGGCCTGTATAATAAGATTATGGGTTATCAAAACCTGCATTAATCCAATCTCAATTCAAACCTATGCCTGAGTTGATATTTATCGAGCCAAATCCATCTCAACTAAGTGATACAAACCTCATCCCAACTATGAGTTGGGTTGATCCTGTCTAAATGATAGACCTACCAGGTTTCATTTGGAGGTAGACTTACTCTCATCAATTCAATGCCCACCTCGCTCCCTATTTACTTTATATCTATCATCAAGCTCCCTACCCGGGTTGTAACAAAAATTGAAAAGTGCAGATGACCTTTTTATTTGGACCCATACCTCAGAAGCACATAGCTTGCAAAGTCAACTAGCAAATGGTATATTTGCAGGAGGAGGAAGGAGGTCCAGGGGTCAATAAGGATGTTACCTGTTGGGGGAAAAACCCCAAGTCATACCACCACGGAGGCGCTCGGCCGAAAAGCGCCGACCGGAAAAGTGCTCGGCCAAAGAATGCCGACCAGGAAGACGCTCGACTAAAGGGCGCCGACCAGAGAGAGCGCCAAGAGGCGCCCAATCAAAATAACCAAGTAGAGATGCTCGGATAGGAAGAGCCGACCAGCGGACGCCGACCAGAGAAGCGCTCAACTAGAAAGCACTGACTAGAGACAGCGCCAAATAGAGGCGCTCGGCTAGAAGGTGTTCGCCCAAAGGGCGCCGACCAGGAGTACTCGAAGCAACCCCGCCACAGGGCGCCCCTCTGGGCGACCAGCTCGGCTCGGCACCCTTGCCGAGCCGATGCCTTAACTAATACTCCTCCCCGCCAAGCTTTCTCGAAAGGTCCGACGGCTATACACGCGACTCTACTATAGCCTGCCACTATCTCCAAGCCATCAAGGCATAAGATCTCTGCAGGTATTCGGCACGACCTGCCATTAATGCATGAGACTCCCTCAAGTCTCTGATGCACCCAGTCATTTAATGAGCATGGCCCAAGACGATCTCCGGATCACTGAACCATCAGAGCGTATGGCTCTCCCTGACCGCCGGTTCATTCGGTAATAAATGCACTTACCATCCACGGACCCCAGGCCCACCACAGCCGGCGGTTCAACCACTCCAACAAGTCCGATCGACCGTGACAACTCCCTGATTCCGGTCCGATTCGGTCCCGTTCTCCACTACGCCATTAATGGGCCAAATCGTGCCCAATTATTATAAAAGAGGACAAACCTCCTGTCACCTCCCAGGTAACAAAAATCCTTCTATAAAAGGAAACCTGGGGCGAAAAGGATGGGGGGCCGCCCGGACAGAACCCTCCTGGACCGGGTGAAAAGAAGCAAACAGCACAGACACAAGGGAGGATATCACCCTCTTCATCTTCTTCATCTTATCCAAATATTCCTGCTGTCTTCTCCATATACTCTCTTCCTTGCTCTCTACACATATCTGCCCCCCTCTGACTTAAGCATCGGAGGGCCGGCGCCGGGGAGCCCGGCCACCGGCTTTTTTGCAGGACTTACACCCCTCCAGGAGGACGTCACCAGTCGGCGCGCCGCCGACCACCGTCCCTGCAGCGAAGCTCCTCCTTCCCCGGCTTCGCGGTAGCCCCGGGGTCCAATTTCCAGCAACAGTTGGCGCTAGAGGAAGGGCCCGAGTTCGCTGCCATGAAGCTAAGAAGCAAAGGGGCTTCCAACGTCTCTCGACGTCCTCCACCCAGTCCTGAGCATTCTATTCGTCTAATTCCTGTCCACCTAAAAATATGCTAGACAGATCGTTGTTAGAACCGACGAACAAAAGTTAAATTTAATTTACTCTTACCTGTTCTACTCGAAGAATAGTGGTTGTAAGAGGTCGATCCACAGGGAGGCGATTGGAGTTGCTTAAAAATTAGAACGTTCACTCGGATTTGAAATCGATTTTTGAATGATAAAAGGAAAACATTATTTTGAGGATGTTGAATATTTTCTAATTGAAATTAACTAAAAGACAAGTACTTAGATTCGAAAAGCATTTATTTAATTAATCAAAATAAAGAGCTTTGGCATAAATTAAAATAGACGACACTAAGAAGATTGAAGCCTGAAACATAAATTTCATAAAAGAAAATTAAATATATTGCATCAAAGAAAAATTAAAAGATTGCATAAAAGAAAAGAAAAAAAAATAGAAATTAATTTGAATCTAGAACAGGGATTGCATGAAAGAAAATTGATGGATTTCATAAAACGGAAAACTGATTACAAATAAAAATCGAGATTAGAGGCCTAATACTCCTTCTATTTTGCAAATCAAATAAAGAAAGAAAAAATAAAAACAAATTACTTCTCTTTTCCCTCTCTCTCTCTCTCTCACGGTGGAACATAAAATACTAATTTTCCCTTTTTTTTTTTTTTTCTTTCTTCTTCCCAAAAGAACAGAGCATCCCCTGTTCTTTTCTTTCTCTCTTCTCTCCCAAGCCGATGGCCTCCCTTCTCCCTGGTTCTTAGCCTCCACCGAGCACACCCTTCTTCTCTTCCTCCTTCTCCTTTTATAGCCGCGGACGGGCGCTTGATGCAGAAGGGAGATGGCAGACGCGGTGAGGACGCGGTGAAGACGCGGTGCAGACGCGGTGAAGACGCGGTGCAGACGCGGTGCGGGATCGCCGGAGATTGGATCACGGCTGGGGCTTCCTTCTTCGGATGCTGGGATTTCGGGCGTTGCTGGCACGGTGGAGCTGATGATGAAGCGTGATCCGTGGACGATGGGATTCCGGGAGGTGGGGACGCGGATCCGGGCTGCACTTGAAACGGGCGGAAGGGATGGGACGGATGCCACGGCTGGGATCACGGAAGAGCTGAGAGCGTGATCGTCGGGAGGAAGGAGACGCGCGGGATGATGCCGTTGAAGATGCGGACGCGCTGCTGGCACGCGGTGGGTGGCACGGTGAGAACTTCCTTCTTTGGTAGGTGGCCTGCGGTGCGGGGATTTGGTCGCAGACGGCTAGAGACACGGTGGCGACACGCTGCGGGACCCCTGCTAGCATCACGGAAGAGCTGGCAGCGACGGGAGAAGAGGAAATGGGTCATGTGCCTGCAATGGAATTGGATTTGGAGGAAGGTCTGGGAGATATCAAGTTCCGTCCAATTAGATAAAAAAGAATAGTGTGATATGGAATTTGGCTTGTAGACGGACGGGTCATCTTTCAAGTCATGGGTTACCCAGCACCTTATGGCAAATTTAGATTTGTCCAAAATTATTTTCCAAAGGCTCAAAAGAAATGGATCCGATTCGGACCCGAACCCGACTCGGACCCGATTTGAATTCAAATTTGTACTCAATGTGCATTTTATCTCTAATTTATACTAATCTATGTTAAATCCAAATATAATATTAATCTAGTGAATTTATTATTATCAGTTAACAATAACACTCATTTTAGTAACATGTAGGTCGCACTTTTGTGCTCTCATCACACCCCCCAAGTAGCTTATTGCTAGTCTCTAGCAATTCAGTGCGAAAATGATAAAATGAGAGAGCAAAAGTGTTATTTATTATATAAATATACTAAGATAAATACTCACTTTCGTAGAGCATTACGATTGCACTTAGCATGTGCAACAAGCCGTTAAACCCCTAGGTTACCCTAGGGGACGAGTGTTGTCTCGTGAGGGTTTGCAGTGAAGTTACCCACAAACTTCATGAGTCAGGGATTTCCAAATTTTAACTCGAAATTTGAACAAGTATTACTGTATGAAACTAGAATTGCAAGGACAATAGAGACTTGTTGTTATCATATTTAAACAGACTCTAACTCAAATTTCATTACACCCCATCTATCTGCTAACAAGTCAAGAATGTAGTGAGGTGCAAGATAGTATCATATAAATGAGTGGCTTTTACTTTACTTCCAACATGATTACTTTAGTTTTCAAGACTTTCTAGAGTTAAATGGTAATGAACACCCCGGATTTATTTATTCATTTTTTTTTTCATCATTTTTTTTTCAGACTGAGTGCTAAGAAGAATGACTTATGCAATATCTAGCCTTATTAAGCTTTCTAGCTAACCCATGTAGCGAGTGTTAGGCCAATGACTCCCGATCCAGATGGCTCAGGGCACTAGGTGTAGAGACACCCTAACAGGCTTAATAACTCAGGTTAACTAGGCTTCAAGGCCAAATTAGTCACTCAGAGTTTACTCTCAATCATCCTCATCTTTTTACGCGAACACTCGCTGCTTGCCAGGCAGGAGGCCCGGTTACTCAGTGAGAAGACTTAAATTAAACTCATTATTTTATTTTATTTTGTCTTCTATTTTTTTTTTTTTTTTTTGGTTAGGCTAGGGTGTTCATGACACATATAACTCTAAATTATCCCAAAAATTAAAAGTATTCATATTAGTCGTAAGTTTACATACCCCACTATTCATGTGCTTACGTGTAGGTGCTAACTCATCTTGTATCATGTTAGCAGAAGATAGGTGGGATGAAAACTTAAGCTAGAACTGCTATCATATTTCTTAACTCAAAGCTATTGTCAGAGCAATTCCTAGTTTGTACAGCCAAAAAGATTAGAGTTTGAGTTAAAAATTTGAAATCCCCCTTTTTTTATTATTTTTTTGAAATTTTAATAATTTTTATTTTATTAATTTTTTTTTTAATTGCATAAAAAAAATCAAAAATATTCTCTCCCTTTTTCTTTTTTTTTTGAAGAAAAATCAAAAATATTCTCACCCCCATACCTAAATCTAACATTGTCCTCAATGTTAAAGAAAATTTAAAGCAGTAAGAGGACAGAGGAGAAGGTACCTGATATGGGCGGGTAAATTGGGGCAAAATACCCCCAAACCTGCATTTTTTTTTTTTGAGAATATTTACATGTTGGGTTGCCTCCCAAGAGCGCTAAGTTTTATGTCTTCAGCCAGACAATTATAATTCATTCATGATAAACAGGGTCGGTCAGAAGTGTCTCCTCAACTTCTGGACTCAGATACTCAAGGTATGGTTTTAAACGATGTCCATTGACTTGAAAGGACCTACCATCCTTGGTATTGCATATTACTACTGCACCATGCGGGTGCACTTTCTCTACTGTGTATGGGCCAGTCCAGCGAGATTTAAGTTTTCCAGGGAATAGATGTAATCGAGAATCATATAGAAGGACTTTTTGTCCTTGGTGAAATTCCTTACGAATGATCATTTTATCATGCATGATCTTCATGCGATCTTTGTACTTTTTAGCATACTCGTAAGCATCGTTTCTAATTTCTTCAAGCTCATCGAGTTGAAGCTTCCTATGTTCTCCTGCTTTGTCAAGATCGAAATTTAAATGTTTAATAGCCCAATAGGCCTTGTGCTCTAACTCAACAGGTAAATGGCAGGCCTTGCCATAGACAGTTCTATATGGAGACATTCCAATTGGTGTTTTGTAAGCCGTCCGATATGCCCACAGTGCATCTGTTAGCCTAAGAGACCAATCCTTCCGAGATGTATGAACAGTTTTTTCAAGGATGGTCTTGATCTCCCGATTGGAAATTTCAACTTGTCCACTTGTTTGTGGATGATATGGTGTACTGACCTTATGATTAATGTTGTACTTTCTCATAAGGGCTTTAAAGATTTTATTACAAAAATGTTTCCCCCCATCACTAATGATAGCATGAGGGGTGCCAAAACGAGCAAAGATAGATTCTTTAAGGAACTTGATCACCACTTTGTGATCATTGGTCTTACATGCGATAGCCTCAATCCATTTTGATACATAGTCAACTGCCACAAGAATGTACTGATGCCCAAACGACATAGGAAAAGGACCCATAAAATCAATACCCCAAACATCGAAAATTTCTATAATTAAGATAGGGTTCAGGGGCATCTCATTCTTTCTCGAAAGTTTTCCTAATCGTTGACATCGATCGCAAGATTTACAATAGTCATGCGCATCTCGAAAAAGTGTGGGCCAATAAAATCCGCACTGCAAAACTTTTGCAGCAGTTTTCTTCCCACTAAAATGACCACCACAAGCATGGTCATGACAAAAGAAAAGGACATTCCTTTGATCGTGTTCGGGGATGCATCGTCTAATGATTTGATCAGGACAGTATTTGAACAAGTATGGTTCATCCCAAAAATACCACTTCACACGAGCTAGGAAGCGAAATTGTTCCTGTTTGGTCCAAGAGCTGGGCATTTGTTCAGTAACAAGGTAGTTGACTATGTCAGCATACCATGGAACATTGGTGTGGGAAATCATCATTAGTTGTTCATCCGGAAAAGTTTCGGATACAGGTAAGGATTCCGCAGATGACTCAACAATCAGTCTGGACAAGTGGTCAGCTACTACATTTTCAGACCCCTTTTTATCTCGAATTTTGAGATCAAATTCCTGGAGCAATAGGATCCAACGAATGAGCCTCGCCTTAGCATCCTTCTTTGTGAGAAGGTACTTAAGGGCGGCATGATCAGAATAAATAAGGACCTTGGATCCTATAAGATAGGGACGAAATTTGTCTAGAGCAAAGACAACAGCCAACAACTCTTTTTCAGTGGTAGAATAGTTAAGTTGGGCATCATTCAGAGTTTTGCTCGCATAGTGAATCACATGGGGCAGCTTCCCCACTCGCTGACCTAGGACGGCACCTATTGCATAATCGGATGCGTCACACATGATTTCAAATGGCAAACTCCAATCAGGGGACCTTATGATGGGTGCTGAGGTTAGTTCAGACTTTAGTCTTTCGAAAGCAGTTATACAAATTGGCGAAAAATTAAAAGTAGCATCTTTCGCCAACAAATCGCATAAGGGTTTCGACAATTTACTGAAATCCTTGATAAAGCGGCGGTAAAAACCCGCATGCCCTAAAAAGGATCTGACTTCCCTAACAGTCTTAGGAGGTGGCAATTTAGCAATTAATTCTACTTTGGCCTTATCCACCTCAATTCCTCTTTGTGACACAATGTGTCCCAAAACAATACCTGATTGGACCATAAAATGACATTTTTCCCAGTTAAGAACTAAATTTTTCTCTTTACATCGTTCTACAACAAGGGTCAAGTGATGCAAACATTCATTAAACTTAGATCCGAATACAGAAAAGTCATCCATAAAAACTTCTAAAAATTTCTCCACCATGTCGGAGAAAATACTCATCATACACCGCTGGAATGTAGCCGGTGCATTACATAACCCAAAAGGCATGCGACGATAGGCAAAAGTACCATAAGGACAGGTGAATGTGGTTTTCTCTTGATCCTCACGTGCAATTGGTACTTGGTTATATCCAGAATAACCATCAAGAAAACAGTAATGAGAGTGGCCAGCTAGACGTTCTAACATTTGATCAATGAAGGGTAGTGGGAAGTGGTCTTTCCTAGTCATGGCGTTAAGCTTCCTATAGTCGATGCATACTCGCCATCCCGTTTGGACTCGAGTAGGGACTAACTCATTGTGATCATTTTTCACCACAGTGATGCCAGACTTTTTAGGTACGACTTGAACTGGGCTTACCCACTGACTATCAGAAATAGGATATATAATCCCTGCATCTAACAGCTTGATGACCTCAGCTCGAACTACGTCCTTCATGATTGGATTAAGTCGCCTTTGTGGTTCTCTAGAAATT
Source organism: Phoenix dactylifera (assembly GCF_051530095.1). Classification (NCBI taxonomy): domain Eukaryota; kingdom Viridiplantae; phylum Streptophyta; class Magnoliopsida; order Arecales; family Arecaceae; genus Phoenix; species Phoenix dactylifera. Next base: position 30,787,480 of record NC_143195.1, read on the forward strand.
TTTGCATCTTCTTCTAGATGGATTTTATGTTGGACCACAGAAGGACTAATCCCCTTAATATCAGCTATAGACCAACCGATAGCTTCCTGATTCTTCCGAAGGACACTTAACAACTTCTCTTCCTGTTCTTTAGTTAGATTCGATGCAACTATAACAGGTAAGGTCTTGTTTTCCCCAAGAAATGTATACTTCAAGTTTTCGAGAAGGTCTTTGAGTTCTAGTTGTGGAGGTTTGACATTGGATGACACTAGCTGAGATTCCGAAATAGGCAATGATTCAAACTTCGTGGCCCATCTGCTAGTATCCATCACAGGAATGGAATCTAACAATGCATTAACCTCTTGACTTGACTCACAATCTTGACCAAAATTAGCCAAACATCTTTCTAATGGGTCAGAATAACTCGACTCTTCAAAAGAACTGCTAATTATATTCTCAATCATGTGAATTTCTTCCAAATCGTCCATCTCAGTTGACTGACTACTACTATGAAAAACATTGAGCTGGACAGTCATGTTCCCAAAGGCTAGAGTCATTATTCCATTTCGGCAACTAATCACAGCATTTGAAGTGGCCAAAAATGGTCTACCTAGGATCACCGGGATGTGACTTTCTGGATTTTTTACTGGTTCAGTTTCAAGGACTACAAAATCCACAGGGTAGTAGAATTCATTAACTTTTACAATCACATCCTCCACAATTCCTTTGGGATACTTCACAGTCCTATCTGCTAATGACAAGGTAATATTTGTGGACTTTAATTCTCCCAAACCTAGTTCGGTGTAGACAGAATAGGGTAATAGGTTCACACTTGCTCCTAGGTCTAATAGGGCTCTCCGAATGATGGTTTCTCCTATTTTAATTTCAACAGTGGGGCAACCAGGGTCCTTGTATTTTGGGGCAATCTGTTGTTGAATAAGAGATGAGGCTTGTGCCGCCATCACAGCTTGCCTAGGAATGCTGGTTTTCCTTTTCACCGTGGTTAGGTCTTTTAAGAATTTTGTATAGGAGGGAATCTGTCTGATGGCATCTAGGAAGGGTAAATTTATTTGAACATTTTTAAAGACTTCCATGATTTCATCGTACTGAGATTTTTTTCTTTGAGTCTTGTAGTCTACTAGGAAAGGGAGCCTTAGGTGTGTAAGTTTCTATTGGTTTCTCCTCTATTCCTTGTGTTCCCTGTTCTTGTGCCTTTTTCTGGGTGGGATTTAGTTCATGCTTTTCTTCTTTTTCTTGCACAGGAAGTTGGACTTTGTTGTCCACTTGCTTGCCAGACCGTAAAGTGGTAATTGCCTGGACTTCATGGGTAGGGTTTCCATTAGAATCAATCTGAAACTGGCCTCTCGGCCCTTGATTCTGTTGTCTACTAGGGTTAGGTACTGGCTGACTGGGCAATTCACCTCTCTTCCTATCCCCTAGAGAGTTAGCTATTTGGCTCAGACTAACCTCAAGTTTTGCAATCGCTTGCGCATGGAATTGATTAGTCTGGGTTTGAGCTATGTTGGTCTGTTGTTGCTGTTGGATGAAGTCTTGTTGCTGCTTCATCATGTTAGCCATCATGGCTTCTAATGATGTAGTTTGCTGAGGGATAGGGGCACTATAAGTAGGAATAGGTGGAGCCAATGATTGGTTTATTTGTGATGGACCTATCCTAGGAAAATTCTTCTGAAAACCTGGTGGACCACCTTGATGCTGAATAGGTTCATTTTGCTTGTATGAAAAATTTGGGTGGAACCTATTATCAGGGTGGTAGACTGGGCTGAATGAATTGGGAGTGGGCTTCTTGAAGGCACTATATGAGTTAAGAGCATTTGCCTGCTCAGCCTTAATGTTGGGTAAACTAGGACAACACTCCAATAGATGCTCAGAACTATTACATAAGATACATAAACTATGTGACTCGTGATCCACTTTCATGATTGGATTTAACTCTTTATATGAACTCGGACTAGTGGAAACAGTGAAAGCATCAAACTTTTTGCTTAAGTTGTTCATTCCAGTCACCAGATTGGACATGACATTTTTGAGTTCTGGGTCTGCTTTCATTTCATAATTATCCGGTTTTCTAGACCCGAACTCATCTCTATTTACTTCCTCACCATAGCTACTCCAATTTTGGGCGTTCTCGGCTAAGTCAACAAGAAATTCATAGGCTTGATCCGGGGTTTGGTTCATGAACCTACCCTTGTGCATGGACTCAATCATGTTTCTATGTGCTGGAGGTAGTCCTTTATAAAAGAAGTGGACCAGATCAGCCTTATCAAGCCCATGGTGTGGGCATTTGACCAACAAGTCATGGAATCTTTCCCAAAGTTGGGAAAATTCCTCCTCAGATTTGCCTCTAAAAGTTCTTATGGCATCCTTAATTTTTTCAGTCTTTACCATAGGATAGAACTTAGCCATGAACTTCTTAGATAGTTGTTCCCATGATGTGATGGAATTTGAAGCAAGGGAATACAGCCATGCAGCAGCACGATCCTCTAAAGTCATGGAAAACAACCTTAATTTAATACCCTCTTCATCTAAGTTTTGGTTTCTAAACATTTGACAGATTGTCAAAAATTTGTTCAGATGAATGTAGGGTTGTTCACTCTCGAACCCATGAAACTTGGGTAACATGTTTATTGTTGCAGTCCGAATCTCGAATTGGGCTGCATTATTGATTGGTAATACTATGCAAGTAGGGGGACTAGCAGATGCGGGTGCAAATAATTCATTCAGGGTTCTAATATGTTCACTCATTGTAGAGATCGACGGTTGGTTTACAGTTTGTAGGTTATGATGAAAAGTTCTGTCAATCTCAGGATCAAATGGGGTTAACTTATCCCTTAATGACCTTCTACCATGCATACATTTTCCACAACTTAATTAGACTCAATTTTTTTTTAAACGAAATCCTAAAAGATAAGAAGAAGGGCTAGACCAAGATGACCACAATCAACACCACACAACAATTTGACCCTATTAGTCTTAGAGCTAAGTGAGGTTTAGTAGGTTCTTAAATCTAGTTGCATAGAGACTTATCAGGTTAAAAAAGTTCCTGAAATTCTCTCTAGATTAGACAGCTCCTAATCTCCCTTTCAGATTAAGCTTGAGCTTACCAGTTAAGTGATCCAGTAACCAGTGACCAGGAAAGTCCCGGGGTGTGCAGTGGTGCCAGAAGGAATACACCGATACCACAATACCCGTAACAGTTCTCACTGTTGTAAAACTTTCCTAGACATCACCAATTACTAAATCCTCACTGGAGTGGCTTTCAGCCGCTTCTTTCCAAGAGCCTAATTGAGCTCGAAAACCCTAAGGCCGACGTCTAATTTGATTTTAATTTAATTTGGCTTAGGATAAGTATGCAAGGTGGTGATTTTTGGGCTAAGGACAGGTAATGACTTCCCGACCTTATCTTTTTAATGGGTTTTGCCCTTAATTACTTTATGCAAATGCTTAATACTAAATGCAGCAAATAATCAATATTTTTTTTTTAAAGTTTATGCAATGTCATTAGGTTGTACTGATTAAATGAGCAAGCAATTTTTTTTATTATTTTTTTTATTTTTCTTAATTTTTAATTTTAATTTTATGTTGTTTTTTTTTTAATTTTTAATATAGGAATAACTTGAATGTAAACTAAAACTAATCCTTATGCGTCAGTCAATCTCCGAATGCCCGTTGAATAAGCTCTAGAGATTACTCCGTGAGGAGTCCCAATAGAGGTATGATCACCTCGGGGGATTGCACCCTATCAATTACTAGCAAAAATAATATAGATTTTTTTTTAAAAAAAAAATTTTAATTTTTTTTTGAATTTTTTTTAATATATTTTTTTTAAATTTAAATTTAAATTTCAAATTTCGAATTTCAGAATTCAAATTTTGAATTTAAATTTTTGAATTTTTGAATTTTGAAATATTTTTTATATTTTATTTTTTTTTTTGAAATTTTTTTTTCAAATTTCAAATTTCAGAATTTAATAACTACGAAATTATTAACTGAAAATAATCAAAACAATAAAAATAAAAACTTACTACCGGAGTGCGTTCACTCCGGGCATCCAAAATTCAATTTGATCTTCGTGATTGTTCTTGCTTCTCGATTTGCCTCCCCGGCAACGGCGCCAAAATTCTGTTCGTCTAATTCCTGTCCACCTAAAAATATGCTAGACAGATCGTTGTTAGAACCGACGAACAAAAGTTAAATTTAATTTACTCTTACCTGTTCTACTCGAAGAATAGTGGTTGTAAGAGGTCGATCCACAGGGAGGCGATTGGAGTTGCTTAAAAATTAGAACGTTCACTCGGATTTGAAATCGATTTTTGAATGATAAAAGGAAAACATTATTTTGAAGATGTTGAATATTTTCTAATTGAAATTAACTAAAAGACAAGTACTTAGATTCGAAAAGCATTTATTTAATTAATCAAAATAAAGAGCTTTGGCATAAATTAAAATAGACGACACTAAGAAGATTGAAGCCTGAAACATAAATTTCATAAAAGAAAATTAAATATATTGCATCAAAGAAAAATTAAAAGATTGCATAAAAGAAAAGAAAAAAAAAATAGAAATTAATTTGAATCTAGAACAGGGATTGCATGAAAGAAAATTGATGGATTTCATAAAACGGAAAACTGATTACAAATAAAAATCGAGATTAGAGGCCTAATACTCCTTCTATTTTGCAAATCAAATAAAGAAAGAAAAAATAAAAACAAATTACTTCTCTTTTCCCTCTCTCTCTCTCTCACGGTGGAACATAAAATACTAATTTCCCCTTTTTTTTTTTCTTTCTTCTTCCCAAAAGAACAGAGCATCCCCTGTTCTTTTCTTTCTCTCTTCTCTCCCAAGCCGATGGCCTCCCTTCTCCCTGGTTCTTAGCCTCCACCGAGCACACCCTTCTTCTCTTCCTCCTTCTCCTTTTATAGCCGCGGACGGGCGCTTGATGCGGAAGGGAGATGGCAGACGCGGTGAGGACGCGGTGAAGACGCGGTGCAGACGCGGTGAAGACGCGGTGCAGACGCGGTGCGGGATCGCCGGAGATTGGATCACGGCTGGGGCTTCCTTCTTCGGATGCTGGGATTTCGGGCGTTGCTGGCACGGTGGAGCTGATGATGAAGCGTGATCCATGGACGATGGGATTCCGGGAGGTGGGGACGCGGATCCGGGCTGCACTTGAAACGGGCGGAAGGGATGGGACGGATGCCACGGCTGGGATCACGGAAGAGCTGAGAGCGTGATCGTCGGGAGGAAGGAGACGCGCGGGATGATGCCGTTGAAGATGCGGACGCGCTGCTGGCACGCGGTGGGTGGCACGGTGAGAACTTCCTTCTTTGGTAGGTGGCCTGCGGTGCGGGAATTTGGTCGCAGACGGCTAGAGACACGGTGGCGACACGCTGCGGGACCCCTGCTAGCATCACGGAAGAGCTGGCAGCGACGGGAGAAGAGGAAATGGGTCATGTGCCTGCAATGGAATTGGATTTGGAGGAAGGTCTGGGAGATATCAAGTTCCGTCCAATTAGATAAAAAAGAATAGTGTGATATGGAATTTGGCTTGTAGACGGACGGGTCATCTTTCAAGTCATGGGTTACCCAGCACCTTATGGCAAATTTAGATTTGTCCAAAATTATTTTCCAAAGGCTCAAAAGAAATGGATCCGATTCGGACCCGAACCCGACTCGGACCCGATTTGAATTCAAATTTGTACTCAATGTGCATTTTATCTCTAATTTATACTAATCTATGTTAAATCCAAATATAATATTAATCTAGTGAATTTATTATTATCGGTTAACAATAACACTCATTTTAGTAACATGTAGGTCGCACTTTTGTGCTCTCATCACATTCCGTCCGGAACTCACCACCTCCGGCCGAGTCAACCCCTCAAGTTCGGCCGGAGCAGTTTGATGCCCTGGTGCAACAAGTGCAAGCCTTGGCTACCGCTGTCCAAAGCCTGCAACCCAGGGGCATCCCAACGGCACCGCCTCCTCCGGCTCCAGTCCAACCGGAGCCTCCTGCAAGCGGACTTCCCCTTCGAGGTCAGGACTCTCAAGTCCAGGCCTCCCTCTGGAGAGAGCACCCCGTCAGAGGCCGTGGAGGCTGGCCACAACCTTCAGAAGCTGAGTCGGTTCCAGGGCAACCTGCACCCGAGCGAACCGCTGCAGCAATCCTCCAGAACGATGAACTCGACAGGAAGGTCGAGAAGCTGGAGCGCCAAATCCAGGCACTCCATGGCAGGAAATCGGGGCGCGATGGCGACTTTGAGTTTACTACGAAGTCGCCCTTCTCCCCGGAGATTGAAGATGAACCGGTTCCGCTACGGTTCAAGATGCCCCAGGTGGAGCCCTACAACGGCAAGGCCGATCCCCTTGACCACCTGGAGAGTTACCGGGTCTTAATGGCCCTACAAGGAGCCTCGGAGGCCATGATGTGCAAAGCTTTCCCGGCGACACTTCGAGGACCAGCCCGGCTTTGGTTCACCGGGCTGAAGCCGAGTACTGTCTCTTTCTTTGAGCAGCTCGGCAGACAATTTGCTGGCAACTTTGCCGCCAGCCAGCCCCAGCGGCGGACATCCGACTCCCTCCTTGATATCAAACAAACGGAGGGAGAATCCTTCAAGGAGTACTTGGACCGGTTCACCGCCGCAACATGGGAGGTCCGGGAGCTTGACCAGTCAATCGCCATGTCGGCATTGAAGACTAGAGCCCGGTCCTACAGATTCCTCTTCTCGATCAAGAAGAATTTTTCCACGGACCTCACCGAAATGTTCGCTCGGGCGCGGAAGTATGCCAAGGCAGAAGAGGCCGTGGCAGTTAGGCGGGGTGGGACCGAGCAGAACCCCAAGAAAAGACGCCGCGAGGAGCGCGGCCGGCCCAGAAGCCCGTCTCCGCGACGAGCTAAGAATCCGCCCCGCCCGAAGAGTCCACCCCGGTTGAGAGGACCGCCGCAGCAGAGGTCACCACTCCGCCCGAGGTTCCCACTGCAGGCCCGTGCACCTGAAAGGAGGTATGAAAAGTATACTCCCCTCAATGCTCCTCGGGCTGAAATCCTCATGGAGATTGAGAGTCGGGATTGCATCCGGCTCCCACCTCCGAAGCCAGACACCAGAATCCGGCGTGATGTCCGGAAGTATTGCCGTTTCCACCGGGATCACGGCCATGATACCGAGGATTGTTATCAGCTCCGAAATGAGATCGAAGCACTCATTCGCCGAGGGGTGCTCGATCGGTTTGTGCAAGGCCGGCATGAAGGGAAGAAGCCAGCTGAAGGAGCAGCACAGCCTGAAGGTTCAAATGCCAACAGGCCCATCGCCGGCGTCATCAACACTATCCGAGGCGGGACCTCGGCTGGGGAAGCCTCAGGGGAAGAAGCCTCCTCAAAGCGCCCGCGCACCTCTGAAGCCATCTCCTTCTCAGATGATGATCTAGAGGGAGTCGAAACTCCCCATGATGATGCCGTGGTCATCTCCATGATCATAAATAAATTTGATGTAAAACGCATCCTGGTTGATAATGAAAGCTCGGCGAATGTTTTGTATTTTGGTGCTTATTGTAAAATGGGGATGACAAAAGAACAGCTGCGGAGGATGAATGCTCCGTTAGTTGGATTTACTGGGGATTCAGTCCCAGTAGAGGGCGAGATCGACCTTCTGGTCACAGCCGGGCTCGCCCCTCGTGAAAGTACCGTGGGTATGAGCTTCCTTGTAATACGCCTGCCCTCGGTTTACAACGCCATCCTCGGAAGGCCAGGACTCAACGCCCTCCGAGCAGCGGTCTCAACTCACCACCTGCTGATGCGATTCCCTACCAGTCAGGGAGTCGGTGAAGTTCGAGGGGACCAAATGGTGGCAAGACGATGCTACCTAGCGACCCACGAAGCAAGACAACCAGCCGAGGTGCCTGCCCCAACGACTGACCAGCCCTCAACTGAAGTTATGGAGGCACGGGTCAACCCCCAGAAAGAGCGGGTAGAGCCTGGTGAGTTGTTAATTCAAGTTCCCTTACGAGAGGACTTTCCCGAGCTAACCGTGCAGGTCGGCTCTGGCCTTGGCGAACACGAGAGGAGTCGCCTCGTCAACTTCCTACGGGACAATATGGATGTCTTCGCACGGTCGCCTGCAGACATGCCGGGGATAGATCCGGAAGTCATGGTCCACCGGCTTCAGGTGAAGCCGACCTGCAAGCCCGTGCGACAAAAGAAGCGAGGCGCCGCCCCTGAACGACAACGAGCAGCAGCCGAGGAGGTCGGCAAGCTCCTTGAAGCCGGCTTCATCCGGGAGATATCCTACCCGGAATGGCTCGCCAATGTGGTCCTCGTCAAGAAAGCTAGCGGGAAATGGCGTATGTGCGTGGACTACACCGACCTGAATAAAGCCTGCCCGAAGGACAGCTTTCCACTTCCTAGCATCGACCAGCTCGTGGACTCCACCTCGGGTCACGAGCTGCTGGCATTCATGGACGCCTTTTCCGGATACAACCAGATCCGCATGGTGCCAGAAGATGAGGAAAAGACAGCCTTCATCACCGACGGGGGAACCTACTGCTACAAAGTGATGCCGTTCGGTCTAAAAAATGCCGGGGCAACTTATCAAAGGCTGGTCAGCCGGATCTTCAAAGACCAAATAGGCCGAAACATGGAGGTCTACGTGGATGACATGCTGGTGAAAAGCAAGGTGGCGCAAGACCACATAGCCGACCTCAATGAAGCATTCTCCACACTCCGAAAGTACCAGATGAAGCTCAACCCAGCTAAATGCGCATTCGGGGTCACCTCCGGCAAATTCCTCGGCTTCATCATTACACAACGAGGAATTGAGGCCAATCCAGAAAAGATCCGAGCCCTCCAAAGGATGACGCCTCCCAGGACGGTCAAGGAGGTACAGCGGCTCACGGGCCGAGTGGCAGCCCTCGGGAGATTTATCTCCCGCTCGGCCGAGCGCTGCCTTCCATTCTTTGCAGCCTTCAAGAAGCCGAAGAACTTTTTGTGGTCGGACGAGTGCCAGCAATCTTTTAAAGAGCTCAAGCACCTACTGGCTTCCCCTCCCCTGCTCATGAAGCCTCAACAGGGTGAGCTCCTCTACTTGTATCTAGCTGTCTCTCCTATAGCAGTAAGCTCGGTCCTGGTCCTAGAGGAGGGAAAACTTCAGAAACCAGTGTATTACACCAGCCGGGTCTTAAGGGACGCTGAGACCCGATACTCCAAGCTTGAGAAGACCGCCTATGCTTTGGTCATCTCGGCTCGGAGGCTCCGATCCTACTTCCAAGCTCATACAGTGGCTGTGCTGACTGACCAGCCGGTCAAGCAGATCCTGCAGAGATCAGATCGTGCGGGTCGGATCACTAAATGGGCCATTGAGCTCGGAGAATTCGACATCGAGTACCGGCCCAGACCGGCGATCAAAGCACAAGCACTCGCAGACTTTATAGTCGAGTGCACCATACCGGATGAGGTCGAGCCTGAACCTGAGCCACCGCTGGAGCAGACCCCGAGTTTGACATGGACTCTACATGTCGATGGCTCTTCAAACTCGGGGGGTAGCGGAGCAGAATTTATTCTCACCAGCCCGGAGGGGGTGGTCGCCGAGCAGGCCCTGCGCCTCAAGTTTCCTGCTTCAAATAACATGGCGGAGTATGAGGCACTTGTCGCCGGGCTCAAGCTAGCCAAGGAGCTAGGAGTGAAGGACTTGAAGGCCTTCAGTGATTCTCAGCTCGTCGTCAGCCAAATTATGGGCGACTTCGAAGCCAAAGACCCGACCATGCAGAAGTATCTTCAGAAGGTACGGGATCTCGTCTCGACCTTGGAGTCCTTTCATATTCAACATATTGCCAGGTCGGAGAATCTCAGGGCCGACCAGCTATCAAAGCTGGCGTCCTCTCGCATGAGCGAGCTTCCCAAAGAGGCAGTACTGGAATATCTCCAAAAGCCCAGCACAGACGAGCCCGAGCAGACCCTCTGCACCGAGCTCGAGCCAAGCTGGATGGATGAACTCATCAGCTATCTGCAAGACGAAACCCTCCCCGCTGATGAACGAGAGGCTCGCCGAATCAAGCGCCTCGCCACCCGGTACATACTATACGAGGGAAAGCTCTATCGGAGATCCTTCACCTCTCCCCTCCTCAGATGCCTTCGCCCAACGGAAGCTAATTATGCCCTGCGCGAAGTCCACGAAGGGATTTGTGGAAACCATCTGGGAGGGCAAGCATTGGCCCATAAAGTTCTGCGCCAAGGATATTATTGGCCGACACTCCAGAAGGATGCTACGGATTTCGTCCAAAGATGCGACCGGTGCCGAAGGAACGCCAATGTTCAACGCCGGCTCTCGGCTCCTTTGACTTCTATCAGCTCTCCTTGGCCCTTTGCCCAGTGGAGAATTGACATTTTAGGGCCATTTCCACTGGCCACCGGGCAAAGAAAGTTCCTGGTCGTCTCCCTCGACTACTTCACGAAGTGGGTAGAAGCCGAGCCCCTCGCCCGGATCACCGAGCAGAAGATGCGGGATTTCGTCTGGAAGTCCATCATTTGCATATTCGGGCTTCCCCGCATCCTTATCTCTGACAACGGTCGCCAGTTCGACAACATCCATTTCAGAGAGTTCTGCTCCGAGCTTGGCATTGACCATCGCTTCACCTCGGTCGCGCACCCTCAAACGAACGGAGAAACCGAGGTAACAAATCGTACTATTTTGCAGGATCTCAAAGCCAGGCTCGACAAATCTAAAGGACAATGGGTCGAAGACCTATACAATGTCCTGTGGGCTTACCGGACTACGTTCCGCGTCCCCACCGGCGAGACTCCCTTCAACCTAACATATGGGACGGAGGCCGTCATTCCACTAGAGATTGAGCTCCCCTCTCCAAGAGTCGAGCACCACGATGCCAGCTCCAACTCTTCGCAGCTCAGAGGCAACCTCGACCTGATCGAGGAAACAAGGGAGGTCGCCCGAGTGCGTATGGCGAGGTACCAGCAAAAGACAGCTCAGTACTACAACGCCAGGGTCAAAGTCAAATCTTTCAGACCAGGGGACCTTGTCCTCAGAAGAGCTGAAGCCTCCCGACCAACTGAGCAAGGGAAGCTGGCCCCGAATTGGGAAGGACCATACCGAGTCACGCGCATTCGCCGACCCGGAACTTATCAATTGGAGTCTCTAGATGGGACTCCCATTCCGCGGAGCTGGAGCTCTAAAAATCTCCGCGTGTACCACCAGTAGAACCCTAAGGGGTTCCCCATTATTCAACCATTGAATTTCATTCTATGAATTTCATTTCACAATAAACTGATGGTTTGCGAACTTATTTCGAGCTCACCAATTTTCCTGATTATCTCATGGCATCAGGTTTATTCTTCTTCCCTGACCACGGTTGGGATGCCCCGATGCCTCGGGATGATGGAGTACCTGCGTGGACTCCCTGAAGATGTCCGTGAGTTCGTGGTGCGCTCTCCATCAACCAACGAGCTCGGCTCGTTCTTCTACCCTGGCCACGGTCAGGATGCCCCGAGACGTCGGGATGCCCCGGTTACCGGAAAGCTCGAGACGTCGAGATATGAGTAGCGGTCCTCTCTGACCGGACGAGCTCGGCTCGTGCTCCATCGACTATTGAGTAGCGGTCCTCTCTGACCGGACGAGCTCGGCTCGTGCTCCATTGACTATTGAGTAGCGGTCCTCTCTGACCGGACGAGCTCGGCTCGTGCTCCATCGACTATGAGTAGCAGTCCTCTCTGACCGGACGAGCTCGGCTCGCGCTCCATCGACTATGAGTAGCGGTCCTCTCTGACCGGACGAGCTCGGCTCGCGCTCCATCAACTATGAGTAGCGGTCCTCTCTGACCGGACGAGCTCGGCTCGTGCTCCATCAACTATGAGTAGCGGTCCTCTCTGACCGGACGAGCTCGGCTCGTGCTCCATCGACTATTGAGTAGCGGTCCTCTCTGACCGGACGAGCTCGGCTCGTGCTCCATCAACTATGAGTAGCGGTCCTCTCTGACCGGACGAGCTCGGTTCGTGCTCCATCGACTATTGAGTAGCGGTCCTCTCTGACCGGACGAGCTCGGCTCGTGCTCCATCGACTATTTGAGTAGCGGTCCTCTCTGACCGGACGAGCTCGGCTCGTGCTCCATCGATTATTGAGTAGCGGTCCTCTCTGACCGGACGAGCTCGGCTCGTGCTCCATCGACTATTGAGTAGCGGTCCTCTCTGACCGGACGAGCTCGGCTCGTGCTCCATCAACTATGAGTAGCGGTCCTCTTTGACCGGACGAGCTCGGCTCGTGCTCCTACCCCGACCTCGGCCGGGATGCCTCGAGACGTCGAGATGCCCCGGTTTATCGGGATGCCCCGATGCGTTGGGATGCGGTCTTCATTGACCAAGACGAGCTCGGCTCGCTGTCCGCCGGCTCCAGCCGACGAGCTCGGCTCGTTCTCCATCGCCGGATTTTTCTGCCGATGTCCTCGAAGAACGGACCCCGAGCAGAGGAGCGTCTTTAGTCGCCTCGGCGCAAGGATGCATACGGTACCAGGTACCCGTTTATTTAATGTCTTTACATTATTCTATTCTTGAACTTTTCTCTGCCAATATCCTCAAAGAACGGAGTCCGAGCAGAGAAGCGTCTTTAGTCGCCTCGGCGCCAGGACGCACACGGTACAAGGTACCCATTTGCTTAATGTTTCTACATTAATGTCTATATTGTCTATTCTATTTTTGGATTTCTCTGCCGACGTCCCCAAAGAACGGAGTCCGAGCAGAGAAGCGTCTTCAGTCGCCTAGGCGCAAGGACGCATACGGTACAAGGTACCCATTTATTTAATGTTTCTACATTATCTATTCTGTTCTTGGATTTTTCTCTGCCGATGTCCTCAAAGAACGGACACCGAGCAGAGGAGCGTCTTCAATCGCCTCGGCGAAGGAGTGCTCATGACACCAGCACATTATTATACTAAGTCCGGTGAATTCCCGTCACGAGCTGACGAGCATTCGACCCATTCGTTGGAAACGAATCTGGTCCGCCCCGGCAACGCGAGGATCGAAGTTCACTAACTTCGCAAAAATTTGAAGTCCTAGAGACCGCCTTAGGGCTCGGTCGAATTCTGGACTGAGCTCGGGAAGACTCTCCGAGCCCAAATCCTTAGTATAAGCACAAGCGGTGCTTTACCGCTGGTCGAAGGGCCGAGTAATGGAGCTCGGCAAGCCGAACCTAAACCCAAACCCTGTGGCGGGCGAAATTAGAGGCCATAGAGCCCATCTCCTTGGAGCCTAAAATGGATCCAAGCAGGAAAACTTGGGACTATAACAGAATAGTTTCCAAAAAAAAAATGTATATTCATTTCAAAAAGGCCCGTAGGCTAAGTACAAAATTCGGGTTCGGCCCTTACAAGTACGGGAGGCCATCCCGACTTTACAAAACAAAACAAAATTACACTCTAAGGCCCGAGCCCGACCACTTCGGCTTCGGCAGTGTCGGGAGCGGCGGGCTCAGCAGTCGGGACCTCCTCGGCCTCGGCAGCGATGGGAGTAGCCTCGGGGGCGGCTTCGGTCGCCTCGGCCTCCGGAGCATCCGCCTCCGCATCCGGCCTGTCGACCCCTGCTCCCGGTTGGAGCAAGTTCACGTCAAAATCCGGAAGGAGCCGCCGCAATTGATTGCGGAAATCCCGGAAGCCCTGGATTAGCCCATTCACGCCCTCCTCTTCCAGGACGTCGCGGAACTCCTCCGACTCGCGAAAGAGCGCCACCGCGCTCTGAGCTTGCTCCCGAGCCTCGAGCTCCCGAGCCTCGTGGTAGGTGGCCTTCTTCTCGAGGGTTTTTATTTCTCGCTCGAGCTCCGAATGTCGGAGGCGGGCATTCCCCACCTCCTGCTCGTGGGAGGCCAGCGCCTGCTCGACTTCGGCCAATCGAGCCTCAGCAGCGCGCAGCTCGGACCTCGCCAACGCATGCGCGCCCTTTTCCTCATCGAGCTCGGCGGTAAGGGCTCGAATTCTTTCCTCGGATGCTCCGACCTTTTCTTGGAGCACCTGTCGTTCGGCCTCAGAGGCCTGGTACTTCGCTTCGGAGGCCTGGTACTTCACCTCGGCGGCCGTGTACCTCGTCTGGGCCTCGTCATACCCGCGCTGGCACTTCCGGGCCTTCTCCCGGTATTCTTGTACTAGGTGCATCAGCATCTCCGTCTCGTGCAAATGCTGTAAAAGAGACGAAAAGAAAACATAAGGCGCCACTAGTAGAAAATCTATACAGATTACACAGGTGGAGAATTTTACTTACCCGGACGGCGTTGCAGCGGGTAAAGTCCATGAAAGCATTATAGCTCATGGACTGCATCATGGCCCGGTCGGCTGGGAGCAGCGCGACCCGGAATATCTCAAGCGCTACTCGAGGGTTTTCGAGGGCTGAATCACCCTCGAACACCGACCAGGTGGGTGCAAGGGGCACCCGTTCCACCGAGCCCGATGGGCCCGGGAGGCCAGCATCGGCTGGCCTAGGCGGAGCCGACCCCGAGGCTCCCTGACTGCTCCCCGGCTCGGAGTTAGGGGGCTGGGGTCGCACAAGCGGCCGATCTGACCGCCGCACAACTATGGCTGGGCGTGCAAGCACAGGACCCGCAGAACTCCTCCCTTGGTCGGCAACTGAAGCGTCCTGCCGACCAAGAATCTGCGTCAAGGGCGTCGGGCATGGGGGCGCCATCGAGGCTCCTCTGGAGGCCGAGCCCCCGGAATCCGCGCCCTCCCTCCGACCAGCTTCGGGGCGCGCGGGCTGAGAAGGACCCGTCTCGGAGTGAGCGGGGCGAGAAGGACCCGCCTCGGCCACTGCTGCCGCCGGAGGCGCCGGGGTCGCCGGGGTCGCCGAGACCTTCTGCTTCTTCCTCGGCTCGGTGGGCTCGCCCGAGAGCTCGGCTGCCCTCTTTTGGAAGCGGGCGTAGAGGACTTCGCTTTTCGTCACCATCTTTGCGATATCTGCAAAGGCAAAAAGGATTAGAACATTAGAACAGTAAGGAAATAAATACACCTTGAAATTACTCTTACCATGGGGACGCGCCGAGCTCAAGCCCACGTTTACTAAAGCGTCCTCACATATGAGGCCGTTCAGTAAGATGCAGTCCCCGAAGCTGCGGATGGCGTCGAGGATCCCCTGCTCACGTGGAGAAAGTCTGGGGGGTTTGTTGATGGACTTGAGCTGAGCCGGTCCCCACCGTGGGTCAAACCCCCAGGACTGTGCAGAACCAAGGAAGAAGAATTTCTCCTTCCAGCCATGAATGGACGAGGGGGCACCATGAAAGAGTGGCCGACCCGCCCGGAGGGCGATGTAAAGCCACTCTCCGTCTCCCGGATTCGACTTAAAAATAAAAAGTCGCCGGAAGACGTTGACAGAAGTCGGAATCCCCTACAGTAAACACAGGGATAGAAAACCGACCACCGTCCTCCAGGCGTTCGGAGTGAGTTGCGCCGGAACCAACTGGCACACCGTTAGCAACTCATTCACGAAGCCGTGAAGAGGAAATCGGAGGCCGGCCCAGAGCGATTCCAGATGCACTCCGATCCGGCCTACCGGAGGATCGGTTATCCGGTCCCTCCGCCTGGCGGGCTCCAAACGGAACCCGTGAAGAGGGAAGAACCACTCTTCGGTCATCTCGACCTCCAGGATGCTCATGGTGGACTCAACTTCGCTAGGGAGAGAACCCATTGCAAGCGAGAAAAAGAAATCAAAAAGAAGGACGACCTGGGGAAAACGCCGGAGAATAGAACTTCGGACTGAGAGAGGCTGAGAGGAAGAAAGCTAGAAGCAGAAGGCAATAGAAAGAGGACAGAGGGCCAGGGGAGAGTTTAAATAGACCTCCCCAACGGCCCGGATCAGCGAGAAAAACGCTGTATCCTGTTTAGATGGCGACGCGTGTCGGTCCAAAAGACAGAACGACGCATTTAATTAGGGCTAGCGTTTCGGACGCCGAAGCGCCCCATCGGATCGTGCGGCCCCATCATGAGCCTACGACGCGAGGACGCTTCGCAAAAAGTGTCCCAATAATGAGACTTTTCGGAAAAGAAGAGACGCCGCCTATTACACCTCAAAGCGCTCGATAATTCAAAATACGCAATAAATTAGGATTTTCGGAATCTGTAATGACCCAACTGAAGCTACTTCCCACGCTCCAGCTGTTAGCCAACTGGAACTCGGAAGTCGGGGGTAGTGTTGGGGGAAAAACCCCAAGTCATACCACCACGGAGGCGCTCGGCCGAAAAGCGCCGATCGGAGAAGTGCTCGGCCAAAGAATGCCGACCAGGAAGACGCTCGACTAAAGGGCGCCGACCAGAGAGAGCGCCAAGAGGCGCCCAATCAAAATAACCAAGTAGAGATGCTCGGATAGGAAGAGCCGACCAGCGGACGCCGACCAGAGAAGCGCTCAACTAGAAAGCGCTGACTAGAGACAGCGCCAAATAGAGGCGCTCGGCTAGAAGGTGTTCGCCCAAAGGGCGCCAACCAGGAGTACTCGAAGCAACCCCGCCACAGGGCGCCCCTCTGGGCGACCAGCTCGGCTCGGCACCCTTGCCGAGCCGATGCCTTAACTAATACTCCTCCCCGCCAAGCTTTCTCGAAAGGTCCGGCGGCTATACACGCGACTCTACTATAGCCTGCCACTATCTCCAAGCCATCAAGGCATAAGATCTCTGCAGGTATTCGGCACAACCTGCCATTAATGCATGAGACTCCCTCAAGTCTCCGATGCACCCAGTCATTTAATGAGCACGGCCCAAGACGATCTCCGGATCACTGAACCATCAGAGCGTATGGCTCTCCCTAACCGCCGGTTCATTCGGTAATAAATGCACTTACCATCCACGGACCCCAGGCCCACCACAGCCGGCGGTTCAACCACTCCAACAGGTCCGATCGACCGTGACAACTCCCTGATTCCGGTCCGATTCGGTCCCGTTCTCCACTACGTCATTAATGGGCCAAATCGTGCCCAATTATTACAAAAGAGGACAAACCTCATGTCACCTCCCAGGTAACAAAAATCCTTCTATAAAGGAAAACCTGGGGGGAAAAGGATGGGGGGCCGCCCGGACAGAACCCTCCAGGACCGGGTGAAAAGAAGCAAACAGCACAGACACAAGGGAGGATATCACCCTCTTCATCTTCTTCATCTTATCCAAATATTCCTGCTGTCTTCTCCATATACTCTCTTCCTTGCTCTCTACACATATCTGCCCCCCTCTGACTTAAGCATCGGAGGGCCGGCGCCGGAGAGCCCGGCCACTGGCTTTTTTGCAGGACTTACACCCCTCCAGGAGGACGTCACCAGTCGGCGCGCCGCCGACCACCGTCCCTGCAGCGAAGCTCCTCCTTTCCCGGCTTCGCGGTAGCCCCCGGGTCCAATTTCCAGCAACATTACCTAATTCAACAGCATTGCTAGAGAAATAAGGGTGGAGGTTTATTACAAAAGATGTTGGCCTTTAAAGAAAGCAAATTGAGCATGCCTATCATAAGAAGATAAAATTGTCCATGAGTTGGAAGCCCCGACGGAGATGTTCAAATTTTTGGAAAGACGTTATTAAGACTCTTCCACCATTTTGGAACAGAGTCCACTTCTATATTGGAAACGGCTGAGGGACTTTGTCTTGGAAAGATAGCTGGCTATATGATACTCCTCTCAAGTTGATCTCCCCTGCCCTCTATGTTTGCAGCTTAATAAAAAATAGATCAGTGCCGGATTTCTTCAACTCGAGAACCATTTTATGGAAACTCAAATCTCCGGCAATCAAAGGAGATATGCTCATAGCTCAACCACTTGCTCTCCTTACTAGCTGCGGTTACATTCAATAGCGAAGAGGACAAAATTGTCTGGAGATATCAGATTGTGAAGGTACCTTCTCATCATCGTCCCTTTTTCTATTTACTAACTCTAGAGGAGTGTCATGTAGGTTCGCATCTTCTCTTTGGAACCTCTGTAAACCCCTAAAGATGAAAAGCTTCCCTGGGCTCTGCTACAAGAGAGAGCTCAATACAAGAGACGCCCTTGGCAAGAAGCTTGGAAAGAATAGTGGTGAATGTGTTCTTTGTCAACAAGCAGTTGACTTTGTATCTCTCCTCTCCCTCTCCCTTGTATCTCTCTCCTAAAACTTTTGTAATTTCTCCCGATCTTTGATTTTTAATAAAAGCTGGATGGCTGTTTTTCTAGCCCTCCTTATCATTAAAAAAAAAAAAAACTTTTAAGCAATTTTGAATGGCTCTACAAACTTATTTTGAAACCCAAGAGTAAACTAACCTTCTACTTCATCACTGAGAAAAAAATTATAGCATGTACTACGCGCACCAGTATGCCCGTACATGCCACCAATCACCAAGGCGTATTTATATATGCCAATCACCATCGAATGGAATCCACGGTAATACATCACGGTGATTGGTGGCATGCACAACCGTATAGATAATAATTTTTCATCACAGAATTAAAATATAAAAATTTATTTTAATAAATAATTAACAAGTTGGATATGGTTCCTATTTGTTTTATGATGAATATCATATAATCATTACTTGGATTGTTTGAGTCGTTGCCTTTGTCTGGAGGAGTGTAAATTCTTCATGATTATAGCCGAAGAAAATTCAAACAACCAAGTGTGCCATAAATTTTAAAGCTAAGCCGCTTAGATGTGGCTCTAATATATCATGGTGGATTTTAAAATAAAAATTATTAACAAAAAAAATTGAACCTGTCAAATATACCAAATATCTAAATCAAAACAATTTCCCACCGCTCAGATCGCAAAAGATCTGCTACCCATTTGATGCGGAGCGTAGACCAGCTAGTCAATGTCGAGGTCTGTATAAGACCAAACCGCACCACCAAATTTCCACACCGGATAACATTTTCCTGGCCAGGGTTGAATCTTTCGCGCGAATGAAGGATTCGCCTGCCTTCGCACGAATGTGCCGTTGGATCATCCCCTGGTCGCTTTTTGAGCTATGTGCAGGCGGATGGATGACGGGGTTCGGAGCGCTGTGCAGTTGATGATCCATCGGTGGATTCGCGCGTTCATGCGAAACATGCAGCCCCGTCAAGTCAACCATCGAGAACGTTCCAACACAGGTCAGTGTCTCCGGTCGTCGCTGACAGCTCGCCCTCTTTACTAAGTCTACCGCGTCAAGAGGGGAATCCTCCTCAGATCTTCCTATCCCAATATCCCGGTGCTCGCCCCCTCTTCTTTTCCCTGGTGCCATCTCAATATCTCGGAGCATCAGCTGCACCTCTCCACACGCCATTCCGAGATGGAGCTGCTGCTCGCAATTACTATTTTCTACTTATCCTTCTTCCACTTATCCTCCTCCGCCTTCACCCCTACCAATCCCCACTTCCTCGCCTGCGGCTCCACCTCCATCATTCCCCTCACCACCGACCATCCCGCTCGCAACTTCACTCCCGACTCCGACTTCTTCACCCCCAAGTCCAACTCAATCTCCCTCTCCAACCCCAACTCCTCCCTTCTCTACGCCACCGCCAGGGCCTTCACCGAGCGCTCCACTTACCGATTCAAGCTCGACTCCCAGGGTACACATGTCCTCCGTCTCCACTTCTTCTCCTTCACCGACCAAAACCATGACCTCGCCACTGCCCGTTTTGACGTCTCCGCCCTCGACCGCTTCCTCCTCTTCGGCTTCTCCGTCCCAAACACCCAAACTCCCGTCATCAAGGAGTACCTTCTCTGGGTGGACACCGCCGAGCTCGCCCTCACCTTCATTCCCCATTCTAATTCCAGTGCATCTTCTTTAGCCTTCGTCAACGCGATTGAAGTCTTCCCGGCACCCACCAACCTCATCAGCAACAGCACAGATCCCCAGCCAGTACCTTCCAGCCGGAGTATCAACCAATTAGCCCACCAGCCACTGGAGATAGTCCACAGGATCAACGTGGGAGGCCAAAAGGTGACCCCGGCCAATGACACCCTTTGGAGGACCTGGGTTCCCGACGATGAGTACCTCTTCACAGACAAGGACTTTTCGCTGGATAACAGCACGAGCCCCAAGAACATCAAATACGCGGCGGGCGTAGATCCTGTAATCGCACCGGCGAACGTCTACGACACTGCCCGAACCATGAACATATCGAGCTCCATGGTATTATCCAACCCCAACTTCGACTTCAACATAACCTGGAGCTTCCCTGTAACTTCAAACTACAGTTACTTGATCCGAATGCATTTCTGTGATTTCGTTTCGAAGATCTATACTGACCTCTACTTCGACGTTTATATCGGCGACCAATTTGCGCACCAAGATCTCCATCCAGCTGATAAAGTAGATCAGCCAGCGGAACCTTTCTTTCTGGACTCCACCTTGTACGTTCCAACCTCGCAGCACCTCATCAATGTTAGCATTGGCCGTTCGAGCAAGAGCAGCCCGACGACGGCTAATGCTATCCTGAACGGGCTGGAGATCATGAAGGTGTTCGGCAGCTTCAACGGAAGCTTCAACCCTGACTCAGGCAATAGCCAAACCAAGAAGATTCATGTTGCCATTCTGATTTCAACCATTGTTGGTGGTGTTTTTCTGATTGCTTCAGCGATCGCTGTCTTGGTGCTTGTATGTAAGAGATGTTGCTCGAAGAGTGTGATAAAGCCAGCGGAAACAACGCGGGCACCATACAGGACCGACGGTGCCAATTCTGTTGATCTCTCGAGCCAGTTTACTGAAAGAACAGCACCC
This sequence comes from Phoenix dactylifera, assembly GCF_051530095.1. NCBI lineage: Eukaryota > Viridiplantae > Streptophyta > Magnoliopsida > Arecales > Arecaceae > Phoenix > Phoenix dactylifera. Next base: position 30,808,157 of record NC_143195.1, read on the forward strand.
AGTGCCTCGCCCCACTTCAAAATGTCTCTTCATATCAGCTTTATTGAGATCAAAGTGGGGACCAACGACTTTGACGACAAGCTCGTGATCGGCACAGGCGGGTTTGGGAAGGTCTATCGGGGAGTTCTCAGCGATGGCACCAGAGTTGCAGTGAAGCGAGGAACGCGACGGTCAGGGCAAGGCTATCCAGAGTTCCAGAGAGAGATCCTTCTCCTGTCCCAAATTCGCCACCGCCATCTTGTCTCACTGATTGGTTACTGCGAGGAACAGTCGGAAATGATCTTGGTCTATGAGTACATGGAGAAGGGGCCTCTCCGGAATTACTTGCATGGCTCCGACTTGCCATGCCTTTCCTGGAAGCAGAGGCTGCAGATATGCATCGACGCCGCCAGGGGCCTCAACTACCTCCATACGGGCTACTCGCATAACATCATACACCGTGATATCAAGTCCACCAACATTCTGCTTGGAGATAACTACTTGGCCAAAGTATCGGACTTCGGGCTCTCGAGGTGGGGGCCTTCTTACGGGGAAACCCATGTTTCCACCAAGGTCAAGGGCACCTTTGGATATCTAGATCCGGAGTACTTCAAGGCCCTGAAACTCACTGATAAGTCTGATGTTTACTCCTTCGGAATGGTGCTCCTTGAGGTGCTGTGCGCGAGGCCAGTGATCGACCAGACACTCTCAAGTGAGCAGGTCAACCTGGCAGAGTGGGCTCTGCAGTGGAAGCAAAGAGGCCAACTGGAGAAGATCATTGACCCGAGGCTTGTGGGGAAGATCAATGTGAATTCTCTGAGCAAGTTTGGCGAGACAGCGGAGAAGTGCCTTGCAGAGTGTGCTGTTGATAGGCCGACCATGGCGGATGTGTTGTGGAACTTGGAGTATGCTCTCCAGCTTCAGGAAACAGAGCTGAAGAGGGAGCCTTACGAGGACAGTGGTAATGTGGAGTCGCAGTTTCCGGTGACAGCAGTCGGATGGGCGCCTTCAACTAGGATATCAATTGATGAAGGTCGTTCGATGGCAGGGATGAGAGAAGTCTGCTCGGACACAACTGCAAGCAAGGTGTTCTCCCAGATAATTGTTGATGAAGGCAGATGAACGGGATTGATTTTGTTGGAAGTTACAACAAATCAAAATGTTTGGTAATGGGTAGTTAATAATTGTGTGGTAATGGATAGTCAATAATTGTGTGGTAATATGTAGTTGTGGTAATGGGCTGCCTAATTATGTGGTAATGACTAGTCGGGTTTTTTTTAGAGTTAAGTGGATTTACGTTTTCATTTTGCATTGTAATGGCTATATAAGGCCGCCTAGTTTTTCATTTTGATAAGTGATTAGAAAGAAATTACAAACTATTGTGTACTTTGAAAAGAGAGTGGTATAGTCCGTAGACTTTTCTTAATATTGGTATCAGAGCCACTTAGATCTATTTTCTCACCTTTTCTTCTCCTCAGGGCCTCCACCACTAATCTTGTCAATCCTCAAGTACCAAAGTTATCAAAAGATAACTATGAGAGTTGGTCAATCAAAATGAGAGCCTTATTTGGTTCTCAAGATTTGTGGAAGCTAATCATTGATGGGTTCACGGAACCCACAACGCTAGTAGAAGCCATGTATAGCACGGAAGAGAAGAAGGCTCTTAGAGAGCAGAGAAAGAAGGATAGCAAGGCTCGTTTCATAATCTATCAAGGGTTGGACGAGTCTACCTTCGAGAGAGTTGCCGAAGCAACGACGAGCAAGGAAGCATGAGATATCCTTGCTACCATCTAAAAAAAGTCGAATGGGTGAAGCGAATTCGCCTCCAAACTCTGAGACGATTTTGAAGGCGCTCAAATAAAAGACAAAGAAACTATTTCTGACTATTATTCACGATTAGTATTAATCGGGAATAATATGAGAAGAAATAGTGAAAAGATAGAAGATGTCCGAGTGATGGAGAAGTTGCTCCGATCCCTCTCATCAAAGTTCAAGCACGTGGTGGCGGCGATTGATAAGTCGATGAATTTGGAGGAGATCTCAATTGAGGAGCTCTTGGGATCTCTCCAAGTTCATGAGCAACGCATGCAAAAGAAAACTATCTCCACAGCTTTGGAACAAATACTAGAGTCAAAGTTGACTTTAAGTGATCGAGGCTCATATGGTAGAGGCCGTAGTCGTGGTAGAGGCAGGGGATGTGGTCTCCAACAACGAACCACTCAAAATCAAGTGGAGACCCAAAGCTTCAAAGGCCGAGGACGAGGCAATCGGGGAAGATTCACACCTGAGCGTGGAAATAACAAGAATGTTCAATGCTACAACTCTCATAAGTTTGGGCACTATGCATCGGATTGCTAGCACAAAACTGAAGAGTAAACCAATCTCACCGAAGCAACAAATAATGAGGGTAACAACTCTACACTTCTTCTTGCTCATGATGATTCAAGTGTTCAGAATGATACTTGGTACCTTGACTCGGGTGCTAGCAACTACATGTGCGGGAAGAAAGAATTTTTCATGGAACTCACAGAAGGAGTTCATGGAAATGTGAGTTTGGGAGATTCTTCAAAACTCCCATTTAAAGGCAAAGGGAAGATTAAAATCTATCAAAAGAATGGTAAGCCCGAGTATATTTCTGATGTTTACTATATTCCTAACATGAAAAGCAATATTATTAGCATCGGTCAACTACACAGAAAGGGATACGTAGTACATATGGAAGACAACCATCTTTGGTTGAAAAATGCAAATGGAAGCCTCATAGCTTGTGTTAAGATGACAAAGAACCGTATGTTCCCCTTACATCTAAATACAGAATTCGAGAAGTATTTCCAAGGACACGTTGAGAATGAGTCATGGAGGTGGCATCTTCGCTTCGGCCATCTAAACTTTGATGGCCTGAAGCTGCTTTCTACAACCGGCATGGTACATGGCCTACCAGCAATCGACCCACCAAATCATGTTTGTGAAGGTTGCATACTTGGCAAGCAACCACGGCTTTCTTTTCCTAGTGGAAAGTCATGGAGAGCAGAGGCACCATTGCAACTTGTTTACACTGACATCTGCGGACCGATTGAGCCTGTCTCTTTGGAAGGTAATAGATATTTCATTACCTTCATTGATGACTTCAGTAGAAAATTGTGGGTGTACCTTCTTAAAGAAAAATCTGCCACTTTCATTACCTTCAAGCACTTCAAAGCTCTAGTTGAAGCGGAGAGTGGTTACATGCTTTTAACCCTCCGATCTGACTGAGGTGGTGAGTACACCTCAAATGTCTTTCAAGAATATTGTAGGGAGCAAGGCATAAAGAGGCAGTTTACTACTGCCTACACACTACAGCAAAACAGCATCGCAGAGAGAAAGAACCAAACCATCCTTGATATGACAAGTACCATGCTCAAAGAAAAGGAACTGCCGAAGCAGTTCTGGGCGGAAGCTGTGGCGTGCTCAACTTATTTGCTCAATAATCGATGCCCGACGAAGATAGTAAAGAACAAGACACCTCAAGAGGCATGGAGTGGTTACAAGCTTAGTGTGGCGCACCTACAAATATTTGGGTGCGTTGCATATGCTCAAGTACCTGATGTCAAAAGGAAGAAACTTGATAATCGCGGTGAAAAATGTATCTTCATTGGATACAGTGAGGAGTCGAAGGCGTATAAGCTCTATAACCCACTAACCAAGAAACTAGTGGTTAGTAGAGATATCGTCTTCAACGAAGGAGAATCATGGAACTGGAGCAATGAAGAAACTGCCAAAGAGCAACTTGTGGTGGATGAACCTGATGAACCCCCATAGGAGGTTCCACCACCAGCTACACCACCATCTCCTCAGCAAGCTACACCCTCTCCTGGAAGAGGCTCTTCATCTTCTGGGGGAGGTACTAGCAACAGATCTGCCATGCATCGAGGTTTCATCAGAATGAGAAGCCTCAGAGAGATTTATGAGCAGATAGAAGATGGTGATGAGTTCAATTTTTTCTGTTTATATGCTGATCACGAGCCTCTCACCTTCCAAGAGGCTGAGAAAGAAGATTGTTGGCGATCGGCAATGGAGGAGGAGATTCACGGCATCCAGAAGAATAACACCTGAGAGTTGACAACACTCCCACAAAATCATAAGGCGATTGGTGTCAAGTGGGTATACAAGATTAAGCGCACAACAAATCGTGGAATTGATCGGTACAAGGCGATGCTTATAGCGAAAGGCTACATACAGAAATATGGCATCGATTAATGAAGAAGTATTTGCCCTAGTTGAGTGGATACGGTAAGATTATTGATTTTACTTGCAGCTCATCAGAGGTGGAAGATATATTACCTTGATGTCAAGTCAGCATTCCTCAATGGCATACTTAAGAAAGAGGTGTATGTGCAACAACCAGAAGGTTTTCTGGTGAAAGGGTAAGAGAACAAAGTTTACCGCATGAAGAAAGCCTTGTATGGCTTAAAGCAAGCATCACGAGTCTGGAACGCACGGATCGATGAATATCTTCATCAAAATGGCTTCACCAGATGTCCCTATGAGCATGCCGTCTACATGAAAAGAAACCATCAAGGTGAATTTCTAATAATTTGCCTTTATGTTGATGACTTGCTATACACAGATAATAGTGCTGAGATGTTTGCAGAGTTCAAAATGTCCATGTTCAATAAATTTGAGATGACGGACAATGGGTTGATGTCCGACTTCCTTAGCATCGAAGTGAAGCAGCAGCAAGATGGGATCTTTATATCCCAAAAGAAGTACATGAAGGAGATCTTGGAGAAATTCAATATGAGTAAACCCAGTAAACACCCCAGTAGCCACAGGAATGAAGCTATCTAGAGAAGGAAATGGAGGTTTCGTGGACTCGACTCTCTTCAAGAGTCTAGTTGGTAGCTTGAGGTATTTGACGATCACAAGGCCAGATATCGTTTATGGAGTCGGATTTGTGAGTCGCTATATGGAGACACCGAAGGAGTCTCATTGGCTAGCTGCGAAGAGGATTCTAAGGTATATTAAAGGCTCACTTAACCTGGGTTTATTCTATGCTTATGGTGAAGCTGCAGAGTTAGTGGGCTATTCAGATAGTGACTGGAGAGGTGACCAAGATGGGAGGAAAAGCACCACATGCTATGTTTTCTATCTTGAGTCAACTACATTTTCATGGACCTTAAAGAAGCAAGGAGTTGTATCCTTATCTTCATGTGAAGCAGAATATGTGGCGGCTGCATCTACAGTTTGTAAAGCAATTTGGTTGAGGAATATATTAAAAGAGCCGGATCATCCACAAGAAGAACCAACTATGATATTGGTAGATAACAAATCAGCTATGCAACTTGCAAAGAACCCAGTACATCATGGGAGGAGCAAACACATAGATACACGGTTTCATTTTCTCAGAGACCATGTAAAGCAGAAAACCATGGAGCTAGAGTATTGTCATACCATGGAGCAAGTAGCAGATATTTTAACTAAGCCGTTGCCGATTGAATCCTTTAGAAGGCTAACAAAAATGCTCAGGTTGAGAACGTTTTGATTTGAGGGGACATGTTGAAAGTTGCAACAAATCAAAATGTTTGGTAATGGGTAGTCAATGTGTGGTAATGGTTAGTCAATAATTGTGTGGTAATGGGCTGCCTAATTATGTGGTAATGGGTAGTCAATGTGTGGTAATGAGTAGTCAAAAATTGTGTGGTAATGGATAGTCAATAATTGTGTGGTAATGGGCTACCTAATTATGTGGTAATTGGTAGTCAATGTGTAGTAATGGATAGTCAATAATTGTGTGATAATGGGCTGCTTAATTATGTGGTAATGGGTAGTCAGTTTTTTTTATAGAGTTAAGTGGATTTACGTTTTCATTTTGCATTATAATGCCTATATAGGACTGCCTAGTTTTTCATTTTGATAAGTGATTAGAAAGAAATTACAAACTATTGTGTGCTTTGAAAAGAGAGTGGTATAGTCCGTAGACTTTTCTTAACAGATTTTTAAGGGCAATTTATTAGTTATATCATTATAATGTAGAAGAATATCAGTGAAATTCTATGATTGTACGACAATAAGGATGTAGTGCATCCCTCGTATTTCCTATCAAGTATCTCCTAATGATTTCAGAACTCGGCTGTGCAAGTTTAGTTGGTCGGCCATAATTACTCATCCAAATAAAATTGCTGACGAAATTGAGAATGGCAGTTGCGGTTAATTACCTGCATTGGAATATGAGTGCCTTCTCCTGGCATTAATAATTTAATAAACTTCAGAAGTTCAATCTTTATAGTTCCCTTACAACTCTTTAAGGTGCTTTTGCAACATAAAGAATAAGGTGATGTTACAAAGATTGGATCAGCCATGAGGACGATGGTGATACCTGCGACGAGTTCTCTATTTTGTTTCCGGCTTATTAGTTGCGGCATGGTTTTTGGGATTTCTGGTTTGTCATCCAGGGTTAGGTTGTTTTTTGCAAGGAACTGCCATTCGATTGTCCACTGCATAGTTTATAAAGCACTCCAAACTTTATCATTCATCTATCTACCCAGGTCTCAATGCAGGCAGATGAAGATTAACCGTGAACTCGTGCAAAGGATGGCAAATCTTTCTTTCACACGAAAGATACAAACATGACCCAGAAGTCATGGCTGCCTGCCTATAAATTTGAGAGTCTGAGCAGCCTTCAGCCAAGCGTCAGGAAGTTCTGTTCTGTTTTATCTTGTTTTACTTATAGTAAAATAAAAGGGCCGTCCAGCAGATGGTTGGTTCGTCTACTGTTCTACACTGCAGCAAAAAATTCTTCGATCATGTTTGGTCTAAATCACATTCCTTATAGTTTGGCTGAAATTTAGCCTAGTCTTTCGTTTCATTTAATCTGTCTTAAAAGGAAAAAACACGGCAGTAAACAGATTCACAGAATCAGAAGGTTCCACCAACTAGAAAGAAAATTTAACGCAGCGCCATAAATGGGAAAACTTAAGCACGGTGCTTGCCGTCAAAGTGAACATCATTTGGTGGTCATGTACGTCTCAATTCCACCTACCTTAAACCTGCATAATATAAAGTTCCGTCTCCTATCTTTGATATTCTGCTATCTGCTCACATGTCCAACAAATTAATATACGCCTTTTTTTTTTATAACAAGGATGGAGAAAAAGAGCCTGGCCAAAATAGGGTGAGGGCGAGATCCAAAGCTAGGTCATTCATATCAATTTCCAGTGACTTTAACAATTGAGTTAGTGGGCACCATCAATTTAGAACTCAATATTCAGCCAGGTAATTTTACTCCTTTAGGTCCTCATCTTTTTCCTGCATTGAGCCATGCTAGAGCAGATTAGGATAATGGCAAATGAGTGAACGACTGGCATTAAAACTGAAGGATGCAAGTCATGGTGGTGACTGGCATCATGCTCATTTATCCCAGCAGACCTTTATATCAATACACCTTCTGTACCATGTACCGGTACCGAACTAGTACGGTAGACTCCATACCGTCCGATTTGGTGTAGTATTGTATACCTTGTTTTTTACTTAAAATTTAATTTTTCGTTTAGGCTTACTATTGTCCAACCACCCGCAATACATATTGCAAAAGAATAATATAAAATTTTAAGTTATAATATATAAAATTAAAATAATTAGATTTTTTTAAGAACTTTTTGTACTTTTATCTATATTTATGCACTCTCATAGATATTGTAAATATATATTCCCTTATCTATCTATAGTCGAATATGTTCTCCGTTTATTTGTAATAAAATTTTATTTCTTATTTATTTTTAAACAATGATAGTGAGGGAATAACAAAGAGAGAGATTTTTTTTAGTAGGATCTAAAAATATTTTATTATATCTTCTCTGTTTGTCTACAGTTGGTATTTTTGATTCTTTTTATTTAATTTTATCCCAATTTTTTTGGTATGATCATTTTCTTATGTCTTTGTAATGGGCTCTCTTAAATTTTTCCTTATTTTATTGAAAGCCAAGATTTATTTTTTTTAATTTATTGCTAGAATGTAATTAGTAAAACTTATTATTTGCCTAACACAAAGATTTTTCGGAAATTCAGAACTTGTATTTTTAATACAGTGAAGAAAAATAATATTTTATTTTTTCAAGAATATCATCACCAAATAATATGTATTTTATTATTATTATTATAGTCTTCCTTTTCTTTCTTATAAGTACTATGACTCTATGAGGGCTTGCTATAGCATTTATTATTGTATTTCTGAAAAATCAGATCAAAAGATGATTTGATTAATAATAACTATTATTTCTATTCTAATAAAAATAATATTTCTAAACTATTTGGCAATAACTGATGTTGACATTACGAAATTTTTTTGGACAAAAGATAAAGATAAAAAAGAAGACCGAAGTTATCAATTTGCCACTCTAATCTAAGAAACCGCAATTATTTTTTGAAACAAAGTCAAAATATATTCTGATAGAAAAAATATTAGGCATCTCACCTCGAATTAAACCGACCTTCTTGGTCTTGGTATTAGTCGAGGTGGACAATTTTGGTAACAATCAAAAAGTACTATATTCGTGGTAATAATGACCGGCAGTTATGGCAATACTACAGTCAATGCACGATCAACATAATTATTGCTGCGTGCAGCTTACACAAGACGGTTTCTATATTATAAATGTGCAACTAACTGTTATGTTGCAATTAAAGCACGTTGTACCAAAATCAAATAACATATTAGTACACTCCCCTATATAAAGAGGTGGCTCTTCAGGTAAGCTCATTCGAAACTCTACTCTACAAGATTTCTTCTTTTTATATGGTTGCCGTATCATCAAAGGGTTCCACACCAAAAAATTTTGGCAAGTGGACTCCTCGTAAATTATCTTGGAAGGCAACCAATTCTTTCTCACATCAGTTATCTCATTCGATTCGATTTTCTTGGTCTCAGAGTAAGCTGAGTGGTATTCCAACTTCCGCTCAGAATTTAGCGGCAATATGTTTGACCAGAGAGTGTCTATGCATCCGCCGATACTTTCAGAAGTGGCTGTGGAAATAATTTTTTTTTTTTTTGTGGTTAATGAAGACTAAGAATTCTTAAATGCTGGGAGCAACTTTTACAGTGCACTCGACAAGGTCGTTGCCTAAGCTTGTCCGAAGTGGTGTAAAACTACTTCTTTTGACCCCAATCCTATGTCCAGTGACGGGAGATAGAGCCCAATATTAACATCACCAGCTCTCAGAATTCCCTCACTAGGATTATACAGCCACAGCCTGCGAACAGCCGTTGGCGTGCCTGGTTGGCACCCCTCCACCACCCCACCTCCCCCTCAAAGGAGAGGTTACTGGTCAATCCTAAATAGTGGTATAATTCCACTATCTTTATACAATACTACTTATTTTTTCAGAAAAGAAACTCCCAAGAAAGACAGGCTACTTAGCTTGCACACATCCGAGTGTGGTCTGGGCCACAATCTCGTCATCATGTGGATATCTCTAAGCATTAGGTGGCCATCGCCCCGCTGATTCTCATCCTGAATCCGCTCGCACTGCAGTGGAGTCTTTTTTGAGGATAGAGTTTTTTCAATGACACTGGAGAAGGTTTCACCAAAAAATGACATTGAAGGAGAAACCTGACCTCCATAGAGCATAAAGAGGATACGTAGCGGTGGCTGGCATCTTTCTCCATGTCCTCTTCTCCCCAAGCAAACTGCTTAGCACGTTAATTATGTTCTTTCCCATTATAGCAACATATAATATCTATTCTCTAACAAAAACAAAACAAAAAAAATGTCCCATCTATGTGTTACAAAGATTGATAATATTTTGAAGAAAGGCCAGTATGATAAGATTATGGGTTATCAAAACCTGCATCAATCCAAACTCAATTTCAACCTTATGCCTGAGTTGATATTTATAAGACCAAACCGCACCACCAAATTTCCACACCGGATAACATTTTTCTGGCCAGGGTTGAATCTTTCGCGCGAATGAAGGATTCACCTGCCTTCGCGCGAATCTGCCGTTGGATCATCCCCTGGTCGGTTTGAGCTATGTGCAGGCGGATGGATGACGGAGTTCGGAGCGCCGTGCAGTTGATGATCCAACTGTGGATTCGCGCGTTCATGCGAAACATGCAGCCCCGTCACATCAAACATTGAGAACGTCCCAACACAGGTCAATGTCTCCGGTCGTCGCTGACAGCTCGCCCTCTTGACTAAGTCTACCCCGTCAAGAGGGGAATCCCCCTCTTCTTTTCCCTGGTGCTATCTCAATGTCCCGGAGCATCAGCTGCACCTCTCCACACGCCATTCGGAGATGGAGCTGCTGCTCGCAATTACTATTTTCTACTTATCCTCCTTCCACTTATCCTCCTCCGTCTTCACCCCTACCAATCCCTACTTCCTCGCCTGCGGCTCGACCTCCATGATTCCCCTCACCACCGACAATCCCGCTCGCAACTTCATTCCTGACTCCGACTTCTTCACCCCCAAGTCCAACTCAATCCCCCTCTCCAACCCCAACTCCTCCCTTCTCTACGCCACCGCCAGGGCCTTCACCGAGCGCTCCACTTACCGATTCAAGCTCGACTCCCAGGGTACACATGTCCTCCGTCTCCACTTCTTCTCCTTCGCCGACCAAAACCATGACCTCGCCACTGCTCGTTTTGACGTCGCCGCCCTCGACCGCTTCCTCCTCCTCGGCTTCTCCGTCCCATACACCCATACTCCCGTCATCAAGGAGTACCTTCTCTGGGTGGACACCGCCGAGCTCGCCATCACCTTCATTCCCCATTCTAATTCCAGTGCATCTTCTTTAGCCTTCGTCAACGCGATTGAAGTTTTCCCGGCACCCACCAACCTCATCAGCAACAGCACAGATCCCGACCCAGTACCTTCCAGCCGGAGTATCAACCAATTAGCCCACCAGGCACTGGAGATAGTCCACAGGATCAACGTGGGAGGCCAAAAGGTGACCCCGGCCAATGACACCCTTTGGAGGACCTGGGTTCCCGACGACGAGTACCTCTTCACAGACAAGGACTTTTCGCTGGAGAACAGCACGAGCCCCCAGAACATCAAATACGCGGCGGTCGTAGATCCTGTAATCGCACCGGCGAACGTCTACGACACTGCCCGAACCATGAACATAACGAACTCCAACCCCAACTTCAACATAACCTGGAGCTTCCCTGTAACTCCAAGCTACAGTTACTTGATCCGAATGCATTTCTGTGATTTCGTTTCGAAGATCTATACTGACCTCTACTTCGACGTTTATATCGGCGACCAATTTGCATACCAAGATCTCCATCCAGCTGATAGAGTAGGTCAGCCTGCGGAAGCTTTCTTTCTGGACTTCACCTTGGACGTTCCAACCTCGCGGCAGCTCATCAATGTTAGCATTGGCCGTTCGAGCAAGAGCAGCCCGACGATGGCTAATGCTATCCTGAACGGGCTGGAGATCATGAAGGTGAACCCCGGCAGCCTCGACCGAAGCATCAACCCTGACTCAGGCAATAGCCAAACCAAGAAGATTCATGTTGCCATTCTGATTTCAACCATTGTTGGTGGTGTTTTTCTGATTGCTTCAGCGATCGCTGTCTTGGTGCTTGTATGTAAGAGATGTTGCTCGAAGAGTGTGACAAAGCCAGCGGAAACCCCATTTTTGCGGGCACCATACAGGACCGACGGTGCCAATTTTGTTGAGCTCTCGAGCCAGTTTACTGCAAGAACAGCACCCAGTGCCTCGCCCCACTTCAAAATGTCTCTTCATATAAGCTTTATTGAGATCAAAGTGGGGACCAACGACTTTGACGACAAGCTCGTGATCGGCACAGGCGGGTTTGGGAAGGTCTATCGGGGAGTTCTCAGCGATGGCACCAGAGTTGCAGTGAAGCGAGGAACGCGTCTGTCAGGGCAAGGCTATCCAGAGTTCCAGAGAGAGATCCTTCTCCTGTCACAAATTCGCCAACGCCATCTTGTCTCACTGATTGGTTACTGCGAGGAGCAGTCGGAAATGATCTTGGTCTATGAGTACATGGAGAAGGGGCCTCTCCGGAATTACTTGCATGGCTCCGACTTGCCATGCCTTTCCTGGAAGCAGAGGCTGCAGATATGCATCGACGCCGCCAGGGGCCTCAACTACCTCCATACGGGCTACTCGCATAACATCATACACCGTGATATCAAGTCCACCAACATTCTGCTCGGAGACAAGTACTTGGCCAAAGTATCGGACTTCGGGCTCTCGAGGTGGGGGCCTTCTTACGGGGAAACCCATGTTTCCACCAAGGTCAAGGGCACCTTTGGATATCTAGATCCGGAGTACTTCAAGGCCCTGAAACTCACTGATAAGTCTGATGTTTACTCCTTCGGAATGGTGCTCCTTGAGGTGCTGTGCGCGAGGCCAGTGATCGACCAGACACTCTCAAGTGAGCAGATCAACCTGGCAGAGTGGGCACTGCAGTGGAAGCAAAGAGGCCAGCTGGAGAAGATCATTGACCCGAGGCTTGTGGGGAAGATCAATGTGAATTCTCTGAGCAAGTTTGGCGAGACAGCGGAGAAGTGCCTTGCAGAGTATGCTGTTGATAGGCCGACCATGGCGGATGTGCTGTGGAACTTGGAGTATGCTCTCCAGCTTCAGGAAACAGAGCTGAAGAGGGAGCCTTACGAGGACAGTGGTAATGTGGAGTCGCAGTTTCCGGTGGCAGCAGTCGGATGGGCGCCTTCAACTAGGATATCAATTGATGAAGGTCGTTCGATGGCAGGGATGAGAGAAGTCTGCTCGGACACAACTGCAAGCAAGGTGTTCTCCCAGATAATTGTTGATGAAGGCAGATGAACGGGATTGATTTTGTTGGAAGTTACAACAAATCAAAATGTGTGGTAATGGGTAGTCAATAATTGTGTGGTAATAGGCTGGCTAATTATGTGGTAATGGGTAGTCAATGTGTGGTAATGAGTAGTTGTGGTAATGGGCTGCCTAATTATGTGGTAATGAGTAGTCGGGTTTTTTTTAGAGTTAAGTAGATTTACGTTTTCATTTTGCATTGTAATGCCTATATAAGGCCGCCTAGTTTTTCATTTTGATAAGTGATTAGAAAGAAATTACAAACTATTGTGTACTTTGAAAAGAGAGTGGTATAGTCAGTAGACTTTTCTTAATATTGGTATCAGAGCCACTTAGATCTATTTTCTCACCTTTTCTTCTCCTCATGGCCTCCACCACTAATCCTGTCAATCCTCAAGTATTAAAGTTATCAAAAGATAACTATGAGAGTTGGTCAATCCAAATGAGAGCCTTATTTGGTTCTCAAGATTTGTGGGAGCTAATCATTGATGGGTTCATGGAACCCACACCGCTAGTAGAAGCCATGTATACCACGGAGGAGAAGAAGGCTCTTAGAGAGTAGAGAAAGAAGGATAGCAAGGCTCGTTTCCTACTTTATCAAGGGTTGGACGAGTCTACTTTCGAGAGAGTTGCCGAAGCAACGACGAGCAAGGAAGCATGAGATATCCTTACTACAATCTAAAAAAAGTCGAATGGGTGAAGCGAATTCGCCTCCAAACTCTGAGGGGCGATTTTGAAGCCGCTCAAATAAAAGACGAAGAAACTATTTCTGACTATTATTACGATTAGTATTAATCGGGAATAATATGAGAAGAAATAGAGAAAAGATAGAAGATGTCCAAGTGATAGAGAAGTTGCTCCGATCCCTCTCATCAAAGTTCAAGCACGTGGTGGCGGCGATTGAGAAGTCGATGAATTTGGAGGAGATCTCAATTGAGGAGCTCTTGGGATCTCTCCAAGTTCATGAACAACGCATGCAAAAGAAAACTATCTCCCCAGCTTTGGAACAAATACTAGAGTCAAAGTTGACAGTGATCGAGGCTCATATGGTAGAGGCCGTAGTCGTGGTAGAGGCAGGGGACGTGGTCTCTAACAACGAACCACTCAAAATCAAGTGGAGGCCCAAAGCTTCAAAGGCCGAGGATGAGGCAATCGGGGAAGATTCACACCTGGGCGTGGAAATAACAAGAATGTTCACTGCTACAACTCTCGTAAGTTTGGGCACTATGCATCAGATTGCTGGCACAAAACCGAAGAGCAAACCAATCTCACCGAAGCAACAAATAATGAGGGTAACAACTCTACACTTCTTCTTGCTCACTGATAAGTCTGATGTTTACTCCTTCGGAATGGTGCTCCTTGAGGTGCTGTGCGCGAGGCCAGTGATCGACCAGACACTCTCAAGTGAGCAGGTCAACCTGGCAGAGTGGGCTCTGCAGTGGAAGCAAAGAGGCCAGCTGGAGAAAATCATTGACCCGAGGCTTGTGGGGAAGATCAATGTCAATTCTCTGAGCAAGTTTGGCGAGACAGCGGGGAAGTGCCTTGCAGAGTATGCTGTTGATAGGCCGACCATGGCGGATGTGCTGTGGAACTTGGAGTATGCTCTCCAGCTTCAGGAAACAGAGCTGAAGAGGGAGCCTTACGAGGACAGTGGTAATGTGGAGTCGCAGTTTCCGGTGACGGCAGTCGGATGGGCGCCTTCAACTAGGATATCAATTGATGAAGGTCGTTCGATGGCAGGGATGAGAGAAGTCTGCTCGGATATAACTGCAAGCAAGGTGTTCTCCCAGATACGGTAAGATTATTGATTTTACTTGCAGCTCATCAAAGGTGGAAGATATATTACCTTGATGTCAAGTCAGCATTCCTCAATGGCATACTCAAGAAAGAGGTGTATGTGCAACAACCAGAAGGTTTTCTGGTGAAAGGGTAAGAGAACAAAGTTTACCGTCTGAAGAAAGCCTTGTATGGCTTAAAGCAAGCATCACGAGTCCGGAACGCACGGATCGATGAATATCTTCATCAAAATGGCTTCACCAGATGTCCCTATGAGCATGCCGTCTACATGAAAAGAAACCATCAAGGTGAATTTCTAATAATTTGCCTTTATGTTGATGACTTGCTATACACAGATAATAGTGCTGAGATGTTTGCAGAGTTCAAGATGTCCATGTTCAATGAATTTGAGATGACGGACAATGGGTTGATGTCCGACTTCCTTAGCATCGAAGTGAAGCAGCAGCAAGATGGGATCTTTATATCCCAAAAGAAGTACATGAAGGAGATCTTGGAGAAATTCAATATGAGTAAACCTAGTAAACACCCCAATAGCCACAGGAATGAAGCTATCTAGAGAAGGAAATGGAGGTTTCGTGGACTCGACTCTCTTCAAGAGTCTAGTTGGTAGCTTGAGGTATTTGACGATCACAAGGCCAGATATCGTTTATGGAGTTGGATTTGTGAGTCGCTATATGGAGACACCGAAGGAGTCTTATTGGCTAGCTGCGAAGAGGATTCTAAGGTATATTAAAGGCTCACTTAACCTGGGTTTATTCTATGCTTATGGTGAAGCTGCAGAGTTAGTGGGCTATTCGGATAGTGATTGGAGAGGTGACCAAGATGAGAGGAAAAGCACCACATGCTATGTTTTCTATCTTGGGTCAACTACATTTTCATGGACCTTAAAGAAGCAAGGAGTTATGGTCTTATCTTCATGTGAAGCAGAATACGTGGCGGCTACATCTACAGTTTGTGAAGCAATTTGGTTGAAGAATATATTAAAAGAGCCGGATCATCCACAAGAAGAACCAACTATGATATTGGTGGATAACAAATCAGCTATGCAACTTGCAAAGAACCCGGTACATCATGGGAGGAGCAAACACATAGATACACAGTTTCATTTTCTCAGACCATGTAAAGCAGAAAACCATGGAGCTGGAGTATTGTCATACCATGGAGCAAGTAGCAGATATTTTAACTAAGCCGTTGCCGATTGAATCCTTTAGAAGGCTAACAAAAATGCTCGGATTGAGAACGTTTTGATTTGAGGGGACATGTTGGAAGTTACAATAAATCAAAATGTTTGGTAATGGGTAGTCAATGTGTGGTAATGGGTAGTCAATAATTGTGTGGTAATGGGCTGCCTAATTATGTGGTAATGGGTAGTCAATGTGTGGTAATGAGTAGTCAAAAATTGTGTGGTAATGGATAGTCAATAATTGTGTGGTAATGGGCTACCTAATTATGTGGTAATTGGTAGTCAATGTGTGGTAATGGGTAGTCAATAATTATGTGATAATGGGCTGCTTAATTATGTGGTAATGGGTAGTCAGTTTTTTTTATAGAGTTAAGTAGATTTACGTTTTCATTTTGCATTGTAATGCCTATATAAGGCTGCCTAGTTTTTCATTTTGATAAGTGATTAGAAAGAAATTACAAACTATTGTGTGCTTTGAAAAGAGAGTGGTATAGTCCGTAGACTTTTCTTAACAGATTTCTAAGGGCAATTTATTAGTTATATCATTATAATGTAGAAGAATATCAGTGAAATTCTATGATTGTACGACAGTAAGGATGTAGTGCATCCCTCGTATTTCCTATCAAGTATCTCCTAATGATTTCAGAACTCGGCTGTGCAAGTTTAGTTGGTCCTTGTAGTATGGCCATAATTACTCATCCAAATAAAATTGCTGACGAAATTGAGAATGGCAGTTGCGGTTAATTACCTGCATTGGAATATGAGTGCCTTCTCCTGGCATTAATAATTTAATAAACTTCAGAAGTTCAATCTTTATAGTTCCCTTACAACTCTTTAAGGTGCTTTTGCAACATAAGGAATAAGGTGATGTTACAAAGATTGGATCAACCATGAGGACGATGGTGATACCTGCGATGAGTTCTCTATTTTGTTTCCGGCTTATTAGTTGCGGCATGGTTTTTGGGATTTCTGGTTTGTCATCCAGCATTAGGTTGTTTTTTGCAAGGAACTGCCATTCGATTGTCCACTGCATAGTTTATAAAGCACTCCAAACTTTATCATTCATCTATCTACCCAAGTCTCAATGCAGGCAGATGAAGATTAACCGTGAACTCGTGCAAAGGATGACAAATCTTTCTTTCACACGAAAGATACAAACATGACCCAAAGTCATGGCTGCCTGCCTATAAATTTGAGAGTCTGAGCAGCCTTCAGCCAAGCGTCAGGAAGTTCTGTTCTGTTTTATCTTGTTTTACTTATAGTAAAATAAAAGGGCCATCCAGCAGATGGTTGGTTCGTCTACTGCTCTACACTGCAGCAAAAAATTCTTCGATCATGTTTGGTCTAAATCACATTCCTTATAGTTTGGCTGAAATTTAGCCTAGTCTTTCGTTTCATTTAATCTGTCTTAAAAGGAACAAACACGGCACTAAACAGATTCACAGAATCAGAAGGTTCCACCAACTAGAAAGAAAATTTAACGCAGCGCCATAAATGGGAAAACTTAAGCACGGTGCTTGCCGTCAAATTTTGAACATCATTTGGTGGTAATGGCATTGGATACGTCTCAATTTCACCTACCTTAAACCTGCGTGATATAAAGTTCCGTCACCTATCTTTGATATTCTGCTATCTGCTCACATGTCCAACAAATTAATGTCTTTTGGAAGTCCATGCATTATTTAATTAGCAGCAATCATCTAAACTATCGTCCCACCTATTCACCTCTACAAATATTAGGATGATGGAATCTTTACTACTAGACTTAATCTATGTCAACAATTCTCTTCTGGTATATAACAGAGACTTACGTGATTGGATATTGGGTCAAAACTTTAATAAACATCGTCTTGACTTCTTTATTGTGGCATTCTGATGTTAGCCCTTTGTGCACATGCTTCGATAATTCGAGGCATTTGTCATTGCGGTCCCAAGTGAACGGGTCTGAGTCAGCCCATTGGATATATATATATATATATTTTTGTGAGAACAAGGATGAGGGCGAGATCCAAAACTAGGTCATTCATATCAGTACCCAGTGACTTTAACAATTGAGTTAGTGGGCACCATCAAATTAGAACTCAATATTCACCCAGCTAAATTTACTCCTTTAGGTCTTCATCTATTTCCCTGCATCGAGCCATGCTGAAGCAGGTTAGGGTAATGGCAAATGAGTGAACGACTGGCATTAAAAGTGAACGAATATCCAGCTCGCCGTCCACCATCATCCTTTTCAGGGACAGGGACAACGTAAAAAACTAGTAAGAAAAATAATAATTATAATTTTGCTATTGATGTAAATCATAACCCAAAGTTAGTACATGGCCTGCCCAGTTCGAGTTATCGTAATCCTAATCACTAATAACCGTTGGTTAGTGAGAATTGTCTGTAAAAATTAAAAGCTTGCTCGGGAACCAGAACGAAAAAATCTGGACTGGCATCCAGGGGTGGCCCAATACATTTGGGGGCCTAAGGCGAATCCAATGAATGAGGCCTTTTTTTTAATAATAAATTTTTTTAATAAATATAAAATATTTAAAAAAATGATATGAAAATGGATAGCTATCAAGTATACTATTTCAACAAAGATACATGAATCTAATAAAGATAGGCAAGAAATTTTTTTAATTTAATATTATTTTTGAATGGAAGTGCAGCAAAGTAATTATCCTAAAAAAAAGTCATAAAACTGATTAAATAACTGAGATAATGCTTGGCAATATTGTTTATCATGTCAAGCAAGAGCGGAATAGGAAAAGGTCATCCCATGGCATTTTATGGTCAAGGTAAAGAAAAGAATTTGTCTAGAAAGAAGCTTCTCTATAAGAGAAAGTAGGGGCATTATGGAAAATTGACTCCATCTAATTAATAAACGTCCCATCCCTCCATCTCCCCTTCAAGTGAGTACCCAAGCAGCAACCGCAACATCACAGCACACAGCCATTCAACCCCCTCCCTCCTTCTCTCTCTACCACCCAAGAGGGAAGAAGAAACCGAGAGGAGAAAATTAAAAGAATCTCCACCCTCCAAGTAGTCCATTTCCAATCCCCCTTTCTTCCTGATGGCCCAGCTGGATCAGGAGTATTGTGAGGGAAGGAAAACCAAGACCAAAACCAAACAAGAGAAGGGATGAAAGATAAGAGTGGCTTCAGACGTGTATCAAGCCAACCAAATCCCTCCTCTCTCTCTCTCTCTCTCTCTCCATCCAAAACAAAACTACCGTCCCCAACTTCCTAAATTTCCCCTCTGCAGGCCAAGAAACTCTCCACCTCCCTTCCATCAAGGGGGAAGACTCGATATGGGGCCTTTGCTTCCTTTTGGTCACGGTCAGACCCTCCCTCCCTCTCTCTCTCTCTCTTCATCTTCCAGGGCCTTTTATTGGCCCGGAGCCTTAGGCGACCGCCGGGCCGGCCCTACTGGCATCCAGCGCGATTATATGATGGTGGCATCTGCCAGCCAGCTCTGTCGGCCCAACCAAGCTCAAGTCAGAACACCGCGGGTAGCCACGAGTCGTGCCGCGTCGCGACCACGACGTGTGAGCCTGGCCCACCTCATCTCCATTCGCTGCGCGTAGAACTATTCTTCCTCCTCCCTTCGTCCACCCCTCTCTCTCGGCGCGTTACAACCGTACCCCAGGACCCATCCCACAGCTCCTCTTAAGTCCTCCCCCCATCTCTCTTTCTCTCTCTCTCTCTGCCCCCTTCTTCAGAGCTCCACTTGAACAATTCCTCGATCCCCGAGTCTCGACACCCCGTCTCTTGATCCATTCCCATGGGGAATCCCCGAATCCCTCTCTTCCTCTTCTTTTGCATCCTCTTCTCTCGAGTCTTCGCCCTTTCCTCAGCCCGCTTCTCTCCCCCCGACAACCACCTCATCGCCTGCGGATCGGCCTCCGCCTCCACCCTCGACGACCGCCGCGTCTTCCTGCCCGACTCCGCTGCCCTCCTCCGCTCCTCGGGCTCCAAGATCTCGGTCTTGGCGGCGCCGGACGCATCGCCGGCCTCCTCCCCTCTCTCCCGGACGGCTAGGGTCTTCACCCGCCCCTCCTCCTACGAGTTCCAGATCAAACAGAAGGGTACCCATATAATCCGCCTTCATTTCTACCCGTTCTCCTCCCGGGATTTCAACCTCTCCTCCGCCCTCTTTCACGTTTCGGCTTCCGGCTTCGTTCTCTTGACCGATTTCGGCACCTCCTTTCCTCAATTGAAGGAATATCTCGTCTGGGTGGACGCCGAGAAGCTCGTGATCTCGTTCGCCCCTGCTCGAAGATCCTCCTTTGCCTTCGTCAATGCAATTGAGGTCGTCTCGGCTCCTGGGGATCTCATCGGCGACACCGCGAGGTTAGTAAATCCTGATCGAATTGAAAAATTTGATGGCCTCTCGAGGCAGGCGATGGAAACGCTCTACCGGCTCAACGTTGGAGGCCCAAAGGTCACACCTTTTAACGATACTCTTTGGAGGACTTGGGTTCCCGATGCCGGTTTCAGGAATTCGGATTCTGTGTCCAAAACTGTGGCTTTCAGTGGAAGGATTATGTACCGCGAGGGTGCGGCGAGTCGCGAAGTAGCTCCCGATAATGTGTACAACACTGCCAGAGCAGTGGATGGTGCGAATGTTTCGGATTCCAATTCTAACATGACATGGGTTTTCGCAGTGAGGTCTGGTTACAAGTACCTTATCCGGATGCATTTCTGCGATATTGCTAGTCGAGCTCTCTATGAGTTATATTTCAATGTTTATGTCAATGGGTATTTGGCCTATGAAGATTTTGATCTCTCGATGGCCACCGGTTTCCTGGCTTCACCCTATTACGTAGACTTTGTAGCTGGCGTAGATAGCTTGGAGCAGCTTTTAAGTGTAAGCATCGGTCCTTCTAAGCAGAGCAACCATTTGTGGATAAATGGATTGCTAAATGGGTTAGAAATTATGAAAATTAACAATACAATGGGCAGTCTCGATGGAGAGTCTCCGATTATTTTGGTTCTGGAGAGTCCGGCAAGAAGAGGCTTCAGAGCATTTCTTAGTTCGATTGTATGTGGACTTGGTTTTATGAGCTTGTTGATGATTGGATTTGTGTTGTTGCTGAAGTGGCGGGCTGAGACAAGGAACACCGTGACATGGTTGCCCTTGCCTACAGATGTTTCAGGTGGTAAATCAGCTAACGGAAATCCAGTGGTGTCAAGTAAATTAGTTTACTTTTGAAGGCTAGGATAAGGATTTTGTAAAATATAATTTCAATCGTTTCAGTGTGGATTGTGGAATATCTACCACGAAGCTTGTATGAAGCGCTTAAATTATTTGTATGAGTATTATAAGCTATTTTCCTTTATGTAGGTGGTATCATTTATCTTTGCTTTTGATAATCTCTTTTCAAGTCTTTCTAGCATTCTTCCTTTTTATGCTGTATCTAAGTTATCAGACTTTTGTGGATTTCAAGCATACTGTTATGCTGGCTTCTGGATGCCAAGTGAGCTAATTAAGCTTGGTAGCTGATGTTATTTGCTGTCATTGTTCTATTTTATTTCAGAACTGTTAGTCCTTCAGTGTCTTTGGTTGCTTGAATATTTTAATCTATAGTATGAGAGCCAGCAGCCAGTCTCCAATATTCTATTTAGGTTCCTTCTAATAGTTTGACATGATCATAATTCGAACAATCACATTTCTAACAACTTAATGAATTATGTCAGCAAGCTTAAGACAGATGTTTGTAGAGTTAAGGCTCAGTTATGAGCTACTGTCATGTGATGTGAAATCTAAGGCTGAAATCGGATCGGATACGGATCAAATACTAGTATATCCATATCCATATTTATTTTATTTGACGAGTACAAATACGGATACAGATGTTAGTCAGATGCAAAAATTTATATTTATATTTATTTTAAACGGATACAAATTTAAATCGGATATTAGAAGAATGGGTATAAATACAGATATAATTCAGATAATTAAATTTTATGACTATAGAATCAAAGATATTACTAAGTAGACTATAAATCAAGTTAGTAGTATATTAAGGTAGTCGTTTGTTTTCCTTAAAAATTCATGAGAGCTAGATAAAATTAAATGGGGTTACAAATAGAATCAGATATTCAGATATAGATCGGGTAGTTGTCTATTCATATCCATATTCTTTTTTCTTTACTGGATAAGAATACGAATACGGATATTAGTCGGATGCTCAAATTTCTATCCATATCTGGATAAATTTGGATATGAAAACATATCCGGATGGATATTATCTGATTCACTTTCACTCCTAGTGAAATCACATACACTTAACATAGCTAGAATTGATAGGAACATTCATTAACTTGGTAATTAAACAAATTAGAAACAAGGCTAGTGTGTCTTTCTGCAATATCATCATCTTTTTCACTGAAATGTGCTTGACCAAGTCCTTTGCATAGTTCAGATTGAGAATGTTCCCTAGGCCATTTTTTCATCTTAACAGTGGAAGGTGATATATTGTGATTGTTGCCTTACAATATATTGGTGACACGTCATACTTCTTGAGCAGACCAGGGATTATTGACCCCACTTAGAATTTTCAATTTGAAAGCTCCTTTAGACACATTATGTGGGTGAAACCATGGTAAGTCAGTTTTCTTAGTTATCCTGTTTTGTTATGAAATATAAATACTCGTTAGATAACTGCTTTTTAATATTTTTTAGAACTGATGCTTGTTCTGGTTAGGAAAGGAGAAAATGGAAGTAATGAATGGGCTAGAGATTATTGTTAAAAGAAAAACATGTTTTAGGCCATTCCATTGTTATGAGCCTTATTTGAGGGTTTCAGCTCTTCCAATGCACAAAGGCTCTTGCTAAACACCTTGACGCTCATGGATGAGGTATCTGGACTATTCATGGATGAGGTGTCAAGCCTTAGTCTTTGTACCTTATATTTATGCCTTTACTCAGAGGTGAAAACATTCTCCTCTGAGTGTTTCTGTACCCAATAGAAGAAAAGGGTGGGTATTGTGCAGTGCAAATTGTTGATTTTTTGAGCTACAGGGTCAAACTAGTTTTGGTGGCATATGTTTCTGTATGCTTAAACTTGGCATTACTGTTCTAAAGCAGGTCCTTTATAATACACACACATATACATGTGTATCTATATGTATGTATGTATGTATGGACATCTGAAATATGTAATGCAAGATCCATATGTACCAGAGTCAGATACAATATTCAAGTCCCCATCCAACAACAATCATTTAACTTGCTCTTTTCAGGACAATTTTTTAAACTTTTATTTAACATATTCTTTTACAAAAAGCTAAAAATGTTCATACCTTGCTCTTTGAGAGTCCACACGCCTCACCTTGCTTCAGCATGCAAAGGTCTGTTATGTACTTTATGGTAGAAATTCTTTTCTCCTCGAATGTGAGTATAAAATCAGTTGAAACTGTAATGACATGTAAGTATATCATTGAGTGTGAATTTTATCATTTTAAGAGGGCACATCTTGGCACAACGGTAAGGTTGCTCCCTTGTGACATGTGTATCATGGTTTCGAAATATGAAAACAGCCTCTCGGTATGTAAGGCTATGCACATTTGACCCTTTCCAGACTCTATAGTAGCAAGAGCCTCATGTATTGTGATGCCCTTTAGATTTTATCATATCAAGTTGTAATCAAATTAAAAAATTATAATCCTTTTTGATTATAAATTCGATTGGCATGAGAATGAAAGGCTCCCATGTTCCAAGGAATCTCAGTGAACTTTGCAGGAATTGATTAATATATGATTGCCATATATGGTGGTTAACATCTGCTGATTGATTGAATCTTTTCATGAGCTTAGGCTGAGTGGTAGGATCCTGAAAAGCATTGTAGATCACTGCTTCAGATAGTAATCAGAGAGCACAGGAAATTTTCTTTTCATGCTGCTTTAATATTTTTTCAGGTTTAGTAATTAACTGTCAGTGGTAATTGAATTGATTCTATCATTTGAAAATGCTATTGCAGCATGCTAAAATATCTGGTTAGTTTATATGTTTCATTTAGATGCTATGTTACTGAATATCTAGAAGTTCCAGGATTTCATATTTTGTTCATCTGGAACTTCTAGTGTTAAAAAGGGTAATCATTTCATGCTCTCTGCATCCAAATGCCTAATACAGAAGTCCTTAGGTAATATATCTGATGGCATAGTGGTAGAAAATTAAACGAAACATGGCAACTGAAAAAATATTGACTTAAAAGCAAACAAGTCTTGGCTTTGTGTTTGCTGTTGAATAGTGAACCTCATCTTATTTTTCTGTGAGTTGAAAAGTCTTCCCGACTGGAAGACCATCCTTTCTGCTTGGCATTTTTAGATATTCATGATATTGTAATATGTGCTGTAGCACATTTTCAAATCTTGGTAAATGGAACTAAACTCATCCAGAGTGCATCCTGCGGATATTGCAAAGTGACCTCTTTTCCTTATATCGAATTGCATACAAGAAAAATTAGTTTCTACCCACCATTCAAATCTTATATTTGGAACATTTATGACTTGTTTATAGAAAAGAAATAACCTAATTACTAAATTCAATTTAACCTTTTGGGTTCATTATGTGGCTTCCATTTTTGGATTTCATGAATGCTTCTCATGTCGTTGGCATTTGCGCACAATTATTGAAGTATTCAAATTTTATTGTTTTGATCGTGATGGACTGTCTTTAAATCACATGCATTCTGCTTTTTGTTTCTGGAAAAATATAGATTTTCTTAAGTGACACTGAGTTGGACTGCTGACTATCTTTCCAAGAACTTTATAATCTATTCTAGTATTAGAAAGTGTATATTCTTAAAAGTGGATATACGAGAAATCAGTATGCTGGAGCAATTAAATCACGTTTGTCCTGAAAATGATAGAATATTTTCTTAAAATCATGCCAGCATTTGTCATGCACACTGTTTCTGTAAAATGTTTTCTTCAAATATCATAAAGGGGATATAAGATGCTAACAGGGTGCTGAAAAAAGAACCAAGTATTTGTATGAGAAAAAGATTGGTTTAGAAGAGCTCAATGTCAGTAGCTTGAAGAAAAAGCTTTGTTTAGAAATGCTCCTGTCTTATAGCTTGTGGTCCGGGATTGTGCTTGAAAAGCATGAACATCTTTTGAAGTGACTTTAGTTTGATGTAAGTTAATTAGGCCGTGCTTAGCAATCCTAGTATGGTATTAGCTCATATCCTGATATGCTTTTTAATTTTCTTTGTTAATTTGAAATTTGAAAGTTCAAAAGTTCAGGTTTTGTTTATAACCTGCTTGATGCCTGACATGTTTGCTGGTCCCTTTGGATTTTCTGTGCTGGTGACAGTATTGCCATCAATGGCATCTCTACTGAAGTGTGCTTTCTTTATATTCAATTTATAGTATAACCAATGTGCTTATAAAACAATAATGACTGTTTTGATGAATGTATGATTTGATTAAAGAGACTGAGGTCAATAGTAATTTTGCCTGTAGTTATCTTCAGATGGTGATGTTGAATGCATGTAAGAAATTAATCATTGGTGCTGTCCTACGTTTAAAAGGTGGTTCAAAAGGGGCCTTTATATATTACTCATTTCATGCTATTATTTTAGGACTTGATGGGATCTGTGCCATTTATTTCATTGTAAAAAAATAATAATCATCATGAGAGGCAAATAGTCCACTTTTCTTTTGTTTGCTTATCATCAGCAATACCTGATCAATTTTGGGGTCGGCAATAGGCTTCCTTGTTTCCATTCAGTTTTGTTAAGTCTGTTGTCCATATATCACTTTCAAATTCCTTGCCAGATCCTTGCCACTCTCCTTATTAGAGACAATTTGTGTTATTCATTGTACTTGTTATGTGTTTGAAGCTATATTTATCTATCTTGTACCCTGTCAGAGCAATTTGTTAGCTTCCTTTCATGTTATTATATCCATTGGTCCTTCTTAGATGTGCCACGCGCCCACCTGGACATCAGCATCTCCGATATGCTCAATTCAGATGCCCACAATATATCCATTGTCCCTTTTGATCTGTAATCTGGTCTTTTTATTCTCTGCATGGTAAACATTTGGAGGGCTGTAATGAGATGCGGAAAAATTCTGTGTTGTAGTTACTTCTTTTATGAGTTGTGGTGGCTCCAACTTTCTCACATTAATATTCACATTAATATATACACATACAAGCTTCCTATAGAATCATTTCATGTTTTGCAAATTACAACTTAATTAATTAATTCTCTGCTGCTCATTTTTGCGTTGTCACATGATGTTCGGTGAAAAGCTTGAACAGCATAGTTGAATTTGTATTTAGTTGTTCTGAAATCTATAAATGGGCAACTCTTCATGTTGTCTTTCTGGGAGTGTCAATGTTATTTTCAATTAAAATCTTGTTATCGGTGTCATATGCTTGTTGAAATCTGAAAGGGCTTTGTTTGTAACTTTGATTGTCAGCTTGTCGGATGTTTCCCATGGCTGATATCACCAAACAGGTGGGTAGGACTTTGGAAAATCAGAGTCTAATGTTTCATGTTTAGAAATAAGAGAGGTGACCTAGTCAGTAATGTTAGGGGAGAATATGGTTTGATTAGTACAAGCTGATTAAGACATGATAATAGTTTAGTATCAAGATGGGAAGTTAGTTGAAGGCATCGATCTAATTGGTTGCTGAAGTCTTGAAATCCTAATGATAATCCATGTTTATCTATTGATGCAAGCACAGGATGGTCGCCTTCCTATTGGTGTTGACTAACAAGGATGGTTGCCTTCCCTTTGGTGATGATTTACTTACAAAGAAGGTATTCTTTTCTCCCTCTTGCCACTATTAGCTGCTGAATTAGAACCTTTTAAGGCGTGCAGTCAGGTCTATCCTAGTCGTGTCTAAATTTGTTATCTGATGTTGTTTCAGTTTTATAACCTCCTGTCACTTAATTGGTCATCCCTCATCGTATGATCAATTACAAACTCTTGTTGTTTGAAAGCTATCATTCAAGTTACGTTCGCACCTGCCAATCATTTTAGTTTAACTTCTGTAGATGCAGTTAAAAGAGTAGAATTCGTTAATTTTATTTTAGAAATGTGATTATATGATGGGAATGCCACCTTCCTTCTGCGTTGCTTGACCAACTATTTCCTTCTAAACTTGTCTGCGAGTACTCATTCTTATTAGTTGATCGCCTGCAGTTTTCTCTTGTGATTTTTTTTTCGTCTTGATATACTTCGAGCTACATGGCTGAAACTTTATGCCAATTCAAATAAACTGTTTCCTTTCTGATGAGGTCAATCATCAGAGTAGTCTCGTCTGCGAAGCAGCTTAATATATACTTTGTATTCTCCCATTAAGTTCCAGAGAGCCATCAGTGAGAATAAGCAAATTTTCTTCGAGATAAAACCTGCGCCCATCTATTAGGGAATATTTTAAGTTATTCCCATCTACGTTACGCATGCATGCCTGATGTTTCGTTCCTTACCTTCCATTCTATGATGAGTTTGAGTTTGTGCACTGATAACCCTACTAGAGTTTGTAGATGGGATTTAAACATGCATCCCTTATACATGTTTAGTAACGTGCTATCAAAGAATTTTACATTCCTTCAGATAATTAGAAAGGAATTTTCAAATTATCATTAATTTTATACAGATTAAAGGTCTTTTTTTTTTTTTTGCACCCAACATGAAAAATCAATCCAACTCAAAAATGCTGATAACCAATAGTCAAGCTTAGTTGATACTGTCAGATAGAAGAGGGAGAAATCAATTGTAAATAGAAATCAAAGATTTCCTGAACTGGATTTTAATTGTTTATGTGTAAATAGATTTTTTTTTTTTTTTAGAGACAGATAAACTAATGGGACACACAAGGACGCTAAAAAAAAAAAAACAGTCCGTCTATTTCGGTGCTTTAAAAAATAGGAAAAAAAAGAGCGTCCCGATAAAGCCTGCCTTCAGCAGAAGTAATTATGAGAAAGGAACAGCAGAACGACTCCCACTGGGGATCGAACCCAGAATCTCTGGTTCCGTAGACCAGCGCCTTATCCATTGGCCCATGGAGTCGCCACTTTCGTACGCCGAGTTTCCTTTTTAAAGTTTCTTTATGTTCCGTGTCACGTTCCTATCATAGTGAATACTATTAATATACAATTGGCACGCATGATACAACTTGCCATGCAGCATGTATTTTAAGTTGTTCGCAAACTGACATCCTCAATACGCGTGCTGTCCGCAATGTTCTACCTGCTACATTTCGCACCATCGTACTGGGATGCTTGTGAAAGGAACAAACTGCTTAAATAAAATGACTCAAGGAGGCCTAAACCATGCCTTGAGATGATATTTATAAATCAAAGCTTGGATCTTTCATTAGTAGAAGCGTATTCAGACAGCATGAATATTAACAATGAATTATTTAACTCCAACCTGTCCACCTGTTCAGGAAAAGGGAATGAAAGAAATAGAGGAATCTGGGCCTTTGTCGTCCCTTATGTTTGCGCCAAATTAACTAATCATAAAATATTTCAGGACCTACAAAACTATCTAATAATTTTGGTTCACTGCTTGTCCTATTTAACATCTATAATAAAAGAAATGGCATGTTGTCTTTCACCTTGGAATTATTTTGATTACCTGCCTATGATTAAGGGCATGCAAATATTGTAAATACGCTTTTGTACCACAGCAGTCTTAATTAGCTTATGATTAGTATCCGACATTGTCTTTTAATGCAGATCATCTCCCAAGATTGTAGTAATAATATGCATTGGTGGTTTTCATTCCTTCTGGTCAAGTGGTTAGGACCCATGATAAACACATTGATCCAACTTTATCTCACCCACCCAAAACATTAGCCCTCGAAGAAGTCATTGTTTAGCTAGCATACTTTAGACAAATAATCCTGAATCTTGTACAAAGAGAGGTCATAGTTTTAGTATAAGCTTTTCATGGACTGTTGTGGAGTATAATGACAGAATTGAAATCCCCATGTTTGTTTTCTTGTTCAATCCACACAGATACCAAATGACTACGCTTGAAGACTCTTAGCTTAAGGTCTTTACAGTTCAAGGCCTCAAGGAGACCTCCCCCAGATGATTTTTGGGAATCATTGGCAGACAAGCTGGCCCCCAAAAAAAAAGCACTGAAGCAAAGTAAACTCAAACAGGTCTTGTTTAGGAAACATTTCCTAAGAACAATTTAAAAAAAGAAGCTTTTCAGTTCAGAAGCAAAATAACATTTGATTTCAACATTAATACGAAAGAACAGGGGCATCATGGTCATTTAATAAATCAACTAGTTCTATGATGCATTTATTCTTGTGCTCATTCATCAGGCAATTTCTTACCTCCCCTCTTATTCCTCATCATCCCCATAGCCTTCCTAAGCTCCCAACCTTCAGTGTTGCAGGCTCATGGATTCCTCTCAGCAGCTCTTTGGTGATAGTTTCTCTAATGGGTGGTTGATAAGCATCAAGCCATCCATTGAATCCCTTAGTAGCAGCTTTCGCCACTCCTTTGATGGCAGCTCCTTCATCGAAATGGATCCTGATTTCTTTTCAATGCGTTGGACAAGTGATGCCCATGACTTCAATTTCAATTTCCCGAGCACCCAATCTCCGGTCTCAGCCCATGCAGACCAGTTCATTTCCAATGGCCACCTTCTTCCACTCTACCTCAACACCCCACCACCTCAGAGTGAAGTAGGACAAGAGTCTTTAGGCTCCAATTTTAGCAGATCTAAATCGCTGGACTCATCGAAAGCACTGCTCTCTCGGAGCAACCGATTCCAGCCGCGGCGCTTCTACGCAGTTCCAAGTAGGTCTGTTTCTTCAAACTCTTCGCCCCTCTTCCATTCAGCACAGAGCACACCAATTTCGATGAGTTCGTGTTCATCCAAGAGTGTTGCTTCAACAAGTGGCAAGTTTAAGTCACCTTTCTTCAAGAATTGTACGAAATCTCCGAAGAAAATTTTATGGAAGTACTTGTCCTTTCTCATGCCGTTGTATAAGAAGGTGAAGGGGCTGAGCTTAGCTTCTCCAAAGTCGGTAAGGACATGCAGGGGTTCAGTAGGAGATTCTCCAAGGATGACCACTGCTTTATCAAGCATAGAATGGCGCCGTGGAAATGCTGATAGCTCAATCTATGATGCAATTCTTCACTGCAAAAAATCCATTGTAAGTGCAACAACACACGTACAATTATAGGATGTTCTCCCTGTTTTCTTTAAGAAATATGCTATGGAAACGAGTATGCGATTTCATTAGATTTGCTTCTGATTTTTGTTTGTGCTCTATCAGGGACAGGCTTCATAATGGAGGCAGCGGAGAAGAAACCAGGGGGCAAGAAGAATCCTACAAGAATAGCAATAATATACAATTTCTCTATTTGGTTATATCTTCTCTTGTAAAGTCACGGAAGGCCTTGTAGATGTAGAGCTTTTCAGGAAATAAAAAAGCTCCCTGTATGTGCTGCTTGGAAAAAGTTTTAAGTAAAAGGAAGGAATCTTTTCGTGATTGCCTGTTTTAACGTCTAAGTAACAAATTGCAGGTGGAGTTGACCCTGGATGGATAGCAGATCTCTTTTCGGTCATCACTGACTTTCATTGAGGCATGATAAAAAAATTGAGATGGCTTTAGTTTAAATGCTATCATTGATGTCATTTTGGCCTTGACCTTGGCCCCTGCTGAATCAGTTTGTGGTTGTATGGCGTCTTTAATGCCTTTTAATTAAAATCTATCAGAAGCATGAGGCATATATATAATCGTCTTTAGGTTTGACAAAGTACAAACACACTTGGTGTAATAAAGCAGCTCTTCGTTGTTTTATGCTATCAGTTGCTGGTTGAAAAGCCAAACAAGATAGAGACCATTGTCGACAATGTTAGGAAACTCGAACAAATTCACCTCTCTCAGCATCTATCTTGGTCGATGGGGAAAGAAGTTCATTTGTCTGTGTAAGGTGTCCACAAGCAGGGCCATTAATCAAGTTGGGACTACCGCATCAAAAGATAAAAAATCATACGATCGCAGCATGAATTGAAAAAGAGATATGCTTTAGTAAGGGTATTATGGGTCATGATGATTGATCAATGTTAAGCTAAAAGAAAGTTAGAAATAGTCCAACAAGAATGATACTATCTCTGTGGAAAGCTGATTTTTGATGACTATACATCAAAGAAGTGAAACCAATGGTGCAGACAGCAAAATTTTTCAGAGATAATAGAGTGAAGCAATTACAGGAAATGTTGCTCAAGATGGAAGCTGTGAAATCATATAGCGTTTGTTCCTTTTTCGTACTTAGATCAAAGCAAATGCAGGAAATGGGAATAAAAGATCCTAGTAATTTCTTGTGTAAATTTTACATAATTCAGCTGTGAGCAAGGATTCTAACACCATGCTTTGAATTGGTAATCCATGGCTCTCGTCGGCCCAACGGGTCTATAGGGGATGGTCTGAGCAAGTGGTGCAGCTCAATCGCCAGCTTACTCGGACAAATGGCAAGTCTGAAGGACAATGTGAGTGAGGCCCTCTGAAATGCCGATTTAGTCAAAACCATATAAGATTTACTTCCAAAGCCAATATTGAGCAAGTGGAAGGATTAAGGAAAGGCAAGTTTCTGACAAACTTCCATGAAGCATTTATTAGAATTGCAGGGGCAAGAAGAAAGCAATGTAAACATGGACTGGTCGCGTTAGGCCTCGCATTCTGTCGTCAGAAAAGCATGAAAACATCGCTTGCTATGCTTGGAGATTTGGCTCACAGCTGGAGAACGGTGGGAGGGAAGTTTGTCGAGGTGGGATCAAGTGAGTCGCATGGGAAGAAGTGAAGCAAAGGAGCAAAGAAAGGGGCGCTCTATATCACCATCTGTCTCCTTCTGCTCTCCTTGCTGGCTTATTACTCTCTCAACTAGGAGAAGGCACCTCTGGTTTCTTGTGCTGTGGGGACCGACGGCCTTGGTTTTCGCAGCCTGTCGGGAGGCCAGAACAAGTTGTCACTCTTAGGCCTAACAAGATAGCAGCTCATGTCGTGAATAACATCATTCAAATTCTTGAATTTGCTACATTACACGAAACGGAATCATTAAAACAGTCATTGTTGAGATGCGTTCCATGAGTTGGTAGGAACATCACTTCATGGGACCTGAATGTGATGACTAGGAAAAGTGGGACCATGTCGGTAAGCTATCTTTGTCGTAGCTTAAGGTCATCAAATGGTCAATAAAAAATCTATCCAAAGTACAGCCACACATCTACGGGCACTTCAGAAACCCAACGACGCTCTTGGACGCAATAAAAAATCTATCCAAAGTACAGCCACACATCTGCCGTCTTTACACAGGGAACGGGCAAAACAAATTTCGCATCCAAGTATCCGCATTGTCCCTCACCTAAAGGAACCATCTCGGTTGGATTACAGGAGCCACGCTTCGAAAACCTCCAAATAGCCACGGTTCATCAGCCTCCAGGGCTAAATCTAGTCCTCATATTTCACAACCTATGGGTCAGCAGCCAAACAAACGGAAGCCAAATAGCCAGGCAGAACCAAAAGGCATACGAGTTCAAAGACCAGAAAGCAACACGCTAGCACGAGCCCCTCAAAATCAGAACCAATCCAGCGACTTCTCATCAAGCAAGGGTGTGGAAAGACCATGAGAGTCCAATTTTTGTCATCTAGACTGCATGGAATCTTAATACAGCCAGGACAGCTTCGTTGGCTTGTCCCCGACCACACAGCCCACCTCCAAATCCTGCCTTTAGATACAAGCTGGGTAGTTTGTGAGAACACTATAAATAGGAGAATAACAAAGCGTTATCGAAGGAAGATCAGAAGAATTAATACCATAATCACAGGTCCCTCCTTGCACAGCATACATCCAGTGAAGCACAATGAGCAACAAAGCTGATGTTATTCTTGCCGCTGCTTTCAGCAATGGTGGAAGAAGACCTATACCAAAGCAGGGGAAGATAAAAGTCTCACATAGCTCTACAATTGCAATACACACCATCGCCTCTGTACTCTGGAGGGTAATTCACAGCAATCGTATCCAGAAGTCCACTTTGAAGAAGGGTGAATTAAGCATGTTCCCTTTGGAATTCGTAAGGTTTCACAAATGTAAATATACAATCAATCAAATTCGATCATTTTTTTCCAAATTCTGTTTTCTGTTGCAAAGATAATGTAAAAAGAAACTAGAAGCAAAGATTTCCTGCTTGGAGCATAAATAACATGTTCAGTTTCTAAGTTTTCTGACCAATGGTACACATTCAAGCAACCATGAAAATGGCTTTTTAAATGTCAAATATTATGCCTCGAGTTGTGTTGGTGTTATTTCATAGATTTCTGCTGCTGCAGTGGAAGTGTGTCAACATCCCCTCCTGGAACTTCTGAAGCACTACCGGATGGCTTGGCACCAACAGATACCAAGTTTCTAAACCAAGTACCCTGGAACCTAGGGGAGCTTCCGTTCGAATTGTTTAGAGACTCTGGGGTGGCAGGTGAATTTGAATTTGAAGCCAGACCAGCCATGAATCTGTATGCCACTTTGCTGGCAGTCACAATTTCTGTCTTTGCTTGCTTTAGCTGTCAAAATAGAAACAAGAGCACCATAATATACCATACCAAGTCCAAAGAACGATAAGAAACATCAAAAAATAAGTCCAGCAAATGGCGTTGGAATGTAATAACAAAAAAAATGGCATCAAAAATCCATCAAGGGATTCATCATCTTCTAAGACCACATGTTTGTGCCCAATGAGAATTGAGTTAACATGACATTTAATCTTAATTCCTTTAATGGTTACACTAGCAACAAGCTTAATGATAATCATGACTGAAGCAATTGTTGCCAAAACCATGATTCACATTTGGCATTTGGTAATATAATTCCTATATGTCCTCATAGGTTGACAGCGGACTCCATGGTTAAAATTTGTTATATCTAAAATTTGTTATATCTAAATCAACACAAATTAGCAAGATGGATGGTCTATTAGTTTTATATCAAGACATGAAACGATATTCAAAGGATCCAGTAAGCAGAGTCAGCTAGGCTGGTGTTGGATAAGTAAGGTGAATAAGCCTCAGTTATAGATGAAATACAGTTTATTGTTTATATTTATTCATCTTGTGTTTCACAAACTATGACTGTTGAAATGAACAACAATGCACTAAATAAAGCTACTAGTCTAACAGTACTCTCCAAGTATGCTATGTCACTGTCTTCTAGTAGAATTGTTTTATTCTTGTACAACTTCTGGCTATGCTCGATCATATATTAAGCTGCAATAGCTTCGAGTTCATAAATTTTGAATTATTCTTTTGTCACAACTTGGAGAGGATATAATCATTCACGCATGCTCAGGAACTTGATAATCACTATCTCACATTTTTTAAATTAAAAACATCATCTCAAAAATCAATAAGAGGAAGGAAACATGGTCAAGAATAAATATTAATTAAGCTGCAATAGCTTCACGATAATAAATTTTGAATTATTCTTTTGACACAACTTGGAGAGGATATAATCATTCACGCATGCTCAGGAACTTGATAATCACTATCTCACATATTTTAAATTAAAAACCTCATCTCAAAAATCAATAAGAGGAAGGAAACCTGGTCAAGAATAAAGAATATCAAACCAACCATCATATGCTGGGATATACACATTATAGTTGGTTAGCAATTTTAAGAAAGATGAGAGAGAGAGAGAGAGTACTGTTGCAAAAAAACATGGTGGACCATCAAAGTATTGCAAATTATCAATATCAAGCATTTAAATTGGCCAACATGATCCACAAAATTTAAAGTGATGCAACGCAATTAAGCAAAACTGTGTTTTAAGGAAGAGTTTCGCACCCGCAATGCTGTATTTCCTGCAACAACCACTGCAGTATCTCCAACATTAGCAAAGCGGTTGACCCAACCTGCAATGTTATAAACTATGAAAACATGATCTACAGAATATTCTAGCCACTAGAAGTTGTATGTAATTATAATTAATCTTCATTAAGTATCATGAAACTAAAGAGATTTCAAGTGTTAAGATCATTGTTCACTATAAATGCCAGGTGAGGAAGACCAAACTATGAAAGCACGAAGAAAAGCATATGGTGAATAAGCACAGCAACTAATACCACCACCAACAACACCATCAGTTCAGGAAATTCAGTTCCAGCTTTTACAAACTTAATAACAAATTGCATTTGTAAAACTGCACGCACAATGTGGCACGTCATTGATTCAATGCTCCTAGACAAATATACAATTATACCAATTTGTATGAAACGTGCAAGACCATTTGGCTAATCATGGAATACAATTATACCAATTTGTATCAATTAATGATATAGAAGTCCACCCAGAAAACCATGCACATGACTCATATCATGAAGCTGCAGCAGAGGGCAATTAAAGAGTAATATGGGTAAAAGTCTACCAAACAGACAATATGGCTTAACACCACAACAGTCAAATAAATAAATTAATAAAGGAGGAAGGATCTAGACATGATTTTAAAATATTAACAAATTCAACAAACATTAACAAGCTTACTTAAAGCTCTATAATAAAAAAAATGCAAGTATAATGTAAAAAATAGTTGTTATTGAAGTCATGAACCAATAAGAAAAAGAAGGCCAAGTAATTGGCCAATATTTGTTAGCACTATGAAGGAGAACTGTATAAGCATGATTGTATATAGCTGATGATGATTAGCATAGTTAGACAAGAGGCAAAATAATAAATAAAAAGAATTTCCAGATGACAGAATTAAAAAATTAGTCAAACTAAAGGCGGAGCAGAAAATGAAACACTGGATAGTATATTTTTGAGTTCAACCAAGCATCCAGAATACTAGAATGACAAATTCCTAGTTAAGTTTTATTTGCTACCTTGATTTGAAATACAGAAACTAAATAAAAGCTTCAAAGTATAGTGGAATTTGTGAGGTGAAGGTGCACCTTTAGAGTGCTATATAATTACAGAATACAATAGAGACTGAAAAAATACTATTATGAAACCAGTATAAAACTGTTGTTCATATTAGGTAATTGGAAAGAGTAGAGGGCACATCGATACAGTGCATAGCAAAATCAAGGGTATGACGGTAGCTGCATTGTAAAATTAAGAAGTTAAAGGTTTACTAGAAGCTAAGAAATAGCACCAAAACCAATCGATAAAATAGTCAAGGACTTTGAGCTGTGGATTTAACTCCTGATCCTTAGAGAAGTGTACCTACAATATGTCTTGTGCCAACAGGTTATTTTTATCTTAATAAAGAGGTATCTACAGCACCATATGCTGATACAATGATGAACAAGCTTGTAACTTAGTTTTCCCATTTTAACCAATGGCCAGCCATCTCAACTAATCTTTTCTTTTTTAAAAATGGTCCAGATTTCTTCCATTTCTTTGGCTAAGGATTTAAGGACGAATCTACAAATAAGATGTGATAATGATGAAAAATCATCATTCTGCTAGAATCAAGGTAACTCTTTTTTATTCGCATACGTATGCAAACCCATTTTTACTTTCTATGACCTTTTAGTTCAAGGTGGTCCAGAGTTCTTCCATTTCTTTAGCTTTCTTTAAACATTTAAGGACCAATCTACCAATCAGATCTGATAATGATGTAAAATCGTTACTCTCCATGGAAAGAAAAGCTAGAAATCAAGGTAACCTGTTTTTCCTATGCACGTGTTACCGGTTCACTTTTTTCTCAATCTAAATTCAGCTCAAATTAAACAAATTAAAGAAACTAAACATATGAAGGACAACATGCCTTGCACCTTTTAGGTCTCATTAGAAACATTCTAAGGATGTCAAGGCTATTAGGAAGGCCCCCCAGATGGTTCAAATTGGGAATAGAACCATGCATCATAAGAGCATCTAATTCCCATTCCACTTAATTTTGCCATAATTTCTATTTATTATCATAAGCTTAATGTATACATGACTGGTAGCAGTAGATAGACTAAGGCCTACAAATGCCCAATGAATAAGCATGCGGTTATTGCTTAGTTGCCAGAAAGGGGATCTGGCGTAGGTGTGGGCATGGAAAAATGATATTTTAGAAATAATTGGAGTAAGAAAGTGCTTACGAAGCAGGTGTAAATTCGTAGAAGATTCCTGCTACTAAGGCCTATCATGACTCCAACTATCATATAGAGGATAAGCTAAGAGGGCAAGATGAAGCCAATAAATTAGCAAGTATGAACTTCAAAGAACCACAAAAAGGACATGCATACTACTATTCAATGCATGGAAATAAATACGATTCATTCTATGTGATATCGAATAATATGTTATTTATATTAGAGCATTCTGGTAGCATTACAAAATTACCCTTAAATATTCTGTAAATTAAAATGATCAGCCATACTATGAAAAGATTATTGACCAGGGTGCTAAAACATTTATGTAAACAATTAACTACATTTGAAAATTGATTGAATTCTTACAAGAGCATCCACATTAAATTTATAAACGAGCTGCCAACCTTCGTTGCACAAATCAAGAAGTGGAACAAGGAGGAGAAAAGGTGGAAATGAGAACCATCCATTTGGAAAATGTCTAGCACTTGGAGAGACTCAAAAACACTTAAACGACTTTTACATGATTGAATGCTTTAGAAGACATTCATAATGCATAGTGACTGCATCAATCTAAAATGTGTTGCCAATGGAGAAGATTTTGGCAAGGAAATCAGTACCATTTCATCAAGAATTTACAGAAAATTGAGAACTAAACATAAAGAAAGTACTTCAATATTGATCGATAATTATCTTTTCTATATTGTTCATGCAAAAAATTATCAACAAATCATGTGTAAAGTCAAACTACATTACGTCACTAAAACTATAAATTTGGGAAAGCACTTGTTGTATAAGCAATTACTACCGAAAGCATATTTTTCTTGTAAGTATTCTGACACAGTGAGAAAAGAAAGAAGGGGCACTTTAATCAACGAGGTTATGCTTTGAAGATCAACATGTAAATAAAAAAAAACTGGATTGAAGAATTCTTCACTTGGTAAAAGAAATTATCTCAAAAAGAATTTTATTAATATCTCAAAAGTTGTCCCTTACGATGTATAGCATGCATATATATAAGACATGATTTTCTAACCCTAATTCAGGTATTAAACCCGATGCATAATCATACTCGAAATAGGACTCAACAATAAAAAAACATACTAGAATGTCGGCTGAAAACCTTTGAATCTGTTGCAGTTTCCGCCCGCAAATTTGTTGTCTCCTTCAACGCTTCGCATGGTCTAGTTGGTTATAGTAACCTGTTGGCTGCACCTTGTGTTGCATCACATTCTAAGCCTTGTTTAAGAGAGCAAGCCTTAGTGCAATGGTAAGGTTGCTCCATCATGACCTAGGTATCACGAGTTTGAAACACGACAACAGCCTCTTTGCAGGCAAAGGTAAGACTATATACATTTGACCCTCCCTAGACCCCGCACGCACTAAGGCATTCTTTTTATTCTAAGCCTTGTTTGTCACATTCAACAATTTAGATTTTCATTTTTAAATCCCCATCTATGAGTTTGGCAGTGGATGTAAAGTCCTTTCCCACCCTGCATGTAATATGACCATCCCCATATATGCAACTACAAATGGGTAAAACTACCAGTTAAAGCATAATCCAATTAAAAAGCTGTAAAGTAAATTGGAAATTGTTTGCAATGCAAGTATGAAAAATTGAATCTTAAATTATTAGTTTATGAAATCCTTGTGAAGCTAAAATAAGCAAAAGTAGACAAAAAATTTATAACTAAATCATCTTTTGATCTATACCTATCTCCTGAAAGCATTGGTATATAAACACAGATCTAGAAATGCAACTTATATTAGGAACAGAAAAGTTATAACAGAACCACCTACATTAATTAACCCTCACAGAGAGCAGTGACAACGCATTACCAACAGAAGGTTAACATAGATAGCTATACCTAAAACCATGAATTAAGTCCTGAATCTGCTG
This sequence comes from Phoenix dactylifera, assembly GCF_051530095.1. Taxonomy (NCBI): domain Eukaryota; kingdom Viridiplantae; phylum Streptophyta; class Magnoliopsida; order Arecales; family Arecaceae; genus Phoenix; species Phoenix dactylifera. The sequence continues at coordinate 30,846,870 of NC_143195.1, forward strand.
ACAGGCTCATGAAACTCAAATGTCTGAGTAAAGCATATGCAATAGTACATTCCTGAACAAAGTAACTCAGAAAAATGTAATGTCCTTTTAATGGATTCCAAAACCACAAAAAAGTGATATGTTACCTGGAAGTTTTGGTACACCCAGTCTTTCACAGAAAGCATCACAAAAGTGGTTGCAGTTTTTCGACAGAAGGTCATATGAATCTCCAGGCCACTCTTGGCTAAGTTCCCTCAATATCTGCTTTACTTTCAAGATTGAACAGTCTGTCCCTCCCAGAAGGATATGCTCACGATAGGTATACATAGGATTTTTACCTGGTGGACAACTAAAAACTCCAGAACCATTTTCACAAAACCCAAATGACCACTCTTCTTCTCCATATACCTATCACAACAGATGCCAACAGAGCTAAAAGCATTAATATCAAAAGTCAGAACATTTGTATTTACTCTTACTTTATGAAGTTATACCCAATGGGATATCAAATCATCCATCTGACCATATATCCTTGTTAGTGGGAACCATGTCAAGAATTTTTGACAGATTTTGTCAAATTTGTAATATTAACAGGCATGATATGTAGTAGCAAGTTTTTTTTCTTTAATTACAAGATTTCCTGGCAGGCACATTTTTAAGTATCCAAGCAGGCCAGGTCAAAATTTGGAAATTGAAAATATGATATTCAAATATATTCTAAAAAATGAAATTGCAAATAATGATTTAATCCTAAGTGTAGGATAAATTGTACAGTAGGAAGCAAATAGACTCTTGATGAATTATTAAATTAGATGAATTATTAGACTAAATTTTAACATAAAAACCTTGGACCAAGATGAAATAAATTGGTGTCAAAGATCGACAGCTATGCACTTTAAACAGGGACATAACAACATAAGTTCATTTAGATTCAAGGTGAAAAATAGTTACAACATGATGTTAAGAACTAAGTAAACACTTCATGAGTTGTTTATAAAGGAAATAGACCAAACATGCAGGTGCAAGAAGTTTGTCAGTTCCTACCCAATAGGCACAAAATGACTTTGGAGATTCATGTAGTTGACATACAAGTGATTGGCAAATAGACTCCAACCAGATGAATTTCCTCTTATCCCATATGAATTCAGGTAAAATAAAGAAACGATATCTTTAGAAATTCAACATTATTAGAATTAAGACAAGCTTTCTCTTATACTATCCTCGTCACTGATTCTAAGAAATGTAACAATGTTCAGGAGGCAAACAATGATTCAAAAAGTTGCTAAACTGGTTAATAAAGAGCTAACAAATGTTTTCAGCTATCTGATGCAATCTTTTCTTTCAATATTGATATGGTATGCAAATGAATTTGATTTATGATCAATATTTTCCGAAAGTAGACTGGAACGAGAATGGTCAAATGATGACCTAGGGCAATGATGCAAACAAGGATTCCTATTGAACTATAAAATTGGTCAACTTTCTGATAAACAAGTCAGCTGCCCTTCTGTAGACATTTTTTTTGAGCTAGACATGTCCATTTGAGGCATATGTGTACTCATTTTTAAGGCCGATTTCAAGTTCAACAAGAACTTTCTTCTGAGCTTTAGATAGTTCGGTACTTATGATGGTTAAAACTGCATAAAGTTTCGATACTAAAATATAGTTGATTTGGAATCAAATTAACAAAGCTTTTTAGTTCTTTTGTACTAGATCGAGGTATAGACAGCATACTTTGAGTTTGCAAGTGTCTGACAAGTGTCATAGTTGATTTATGAGCTGTTTAACCATGTGTTTTCTTCGATCGCTGTATAAATTTATCTTCTCATGGTGCATCCGATGAAGCCTTAAGGGTCCCTTACACTTTTGCTTGCATCGTTTTTGGTGATAGAGCATAGCTTATTGTGCATGAGATCATGGACATGCATGGGCATGGGCATCAAACTGTGTGAATTATTTTATGGATTCTTATGTCAGAACTAGCAATACAAAACCAGATCATTAAAGAGTGAGCTTCAATTTTTGAACACATCAGAGGAAGAACAGAGGTTTGTCTTAATGCGCAAGAAGAATGTCATATCCAGAAGCAATGGTTGGTAGATTCTTGATTCTATAGCTAAATGATTGATTTGACTACTTTACTTTTTTTCTGAAAAAAAGTATATGGAGACTGAAAGAGGGGGACCTTCTCTCTCTTAGCCTCCCTCCCTTTTGATCATTGACATGCTTGCCAAAACATTCGTCATAATTGCAGATGTTGTATTGCTGTCTTAGAAAAGATCTCTGCTATACCAGAGGGTAGAAAAGGTAATCATTTACAGTCTGCTGATTCACAGAGGGATAAATTCAGGTTGATAATCAATTGTACAATGTCCCCCCAAATTTAGCAGATCATATACTGGTTATGGATGATAATGGAAAACCAGCAAAATAGTGTAAAATCAAATTGCACATTACTAACATGTACGCCACATAGTAAGAAAATGTTTCAACCATACTGATTCTCACCTAGATGTGCTATTAACAAACTTCAAATGCAAGACCTATCAATTTCTGACCTATACTCTAAAATAATTCTCTCTCTTTTCCAAGATCACCAATCCTCACAGTGTGCATGCCACCAAAATATATTGCGATTACCCATATTCATGCTCTCCTTCAAATGTAGCCACCAAAACTCATGTTGGTACCCTACCTGTACTTCCATTACATCTCTCGTCCATTCCACCATTCATGCAACGTATCGCAAAATCAACTAAAAGAAATCGTTTTCGAGTTCAAAAAGATTGCCCTAACAGAGAGGAAGTATTAGCACTCATGCAATTGCAATTCTACAAGAAATGGCATTAGGAGAGACTTCCTCTCGCCGCATCATATGGATTTCTTCTAGATCAGTAACAACAAAAAAAATAATTGGACAATCTATGCCTTAGCGCGCAGCAAATACAACATCCTGGTGACAATCACCCCCAATTCTAATTAAAGCAAGTTTGGGAAGCCAGAAAACCAAACCCTAGATCTCAACCCCGCCAACCAAAACCCTCCAGATTTCTTGATTCAAAGAATTAAAGGAGCAAATCAAAGGGGGGAAGAGGGAAGGAGAACCTGAATGGCGCTGTGGAAGATCCCGCCGAGGCCGACGCGGTCCTTGAAGATCCGGTTAATCTGGAGGATAGTGTTGTTGGTCTTCTCGGATTCGCTGTTGGTCACGTCGTACACGTGCAGTATCACCTCCTTCATCCTCTCTCTCTCTCTCTCTCTCTCTCTCTCTCTCTCTCTCCCCCTCCCGTCTTTAATTTGCTTCTACTTCTTGCTTTCTTGAATACTTCTCTCCCTCACCCCTATTTATTCTCGGTGTAAGAAGAGGAAGGAAGGGGGAGTTCAAGAAAGCGTGGACCGTAAGGACTATTATACCATCCGGACAGAGACGATAGCATCGAACGCGAACAAGAATTCGCCTCCGCCGCCGCCTCCACCTCCGGCGATTACACCAAACGCTGCCGCGGCTTCCCACTTCTTTACGTTCTCCGACTCCATTTCCTATTTTTATGTCCTTCGGGAAAGCAATCGACGGTTTTTTAGCTTCCGTTCCGTAAGCGGATGAGGTACAATGATTACGCCCTGTACGTTGTGTTATGCTGCCTCGCGGAAGAGTGTTCTCCGTTATGTTGTCTCGCGCGTGGGAGTCAAATATTACCGCGTGGGTTTTGGTCAATGCCAGTTTTGTTCTGCGATCAAGGGTCAATGCAGGTATGCGACTGCGAAGAGGCAAAAAAAGATCACGCCATTGGTCTCAACTCTCAAGGGAATCTTCCGTTTTGGAGGATTTTTCTACGGAAGTCATCCGGTCGCTATATTCTCTTTTTCCATTTTTACAGCCATTTGTTTGCCATTATCATTGGCCTTTCGTGAGATCCGGTCCCTTTGACTCCTGATTCTAATTACGATTGCATTTGATTAATGTTTAGTCTAATGCAGATGATATGGCAATTGTAATCCTACGAAGGCATCGGTTGTACACATCAAGCATAAGATACACATTAGTGGATGGAGTTAGATACCTTGCCCAGGCTGGTCTAACCGAAACAAATTGGAATTTGATTGCATCATTAAAGACATTCGTGGAGCATTTTTCTGAAAAATATTAGCCACGAGGAATATGAGGATACGCTACCGTCAGATCAAGATTAGGGGTGCAAATGGGTCGGATCAGGTCGGATCCTGAGTGACCCCGATCCGACCCGGTTTTTTGTTCGGGTCCTAATTTTGGTTCCAGATCTGATCCGGTTGAAGATCGGGTCGGGTCCAATTTGGGTCCGGATCCGAGTCGGATCGGGTTCGGATCCGAATCGGATCCAATTTTTTGTACTTTTGGAAAAAGATTTGGGCAAATCTAATTTGGTCATATCATAATTATGAGGTGCTGGGTGACCCATGACTCGAAAGACTTGCTAAGTCATTGGTGACCTTGAGTCAGAACAGATGACCCATGACTAACTAAGTCGGTCTACAAGCTAAATGTCATACCACGCTATTTTTTATCTATATGACTGATTGGACGGAACTTGGTGTCTCGCAGCTCCCCTCTCACGAGGACAAAAGAAATCCCTGACCGTCTTCCAAAATCCAATTCCATTGCAGAAAACTGGCACATGACCCATATTCAGTTCAGTGTTCCCTCACTTTCGCCCTTCAAACGTTAAAAGAAACAAAAGCCCAAAAACAGAAGGAAAAAAAAAAAACAGCTACCGAGACACCAGAGGTATCAACAGTGTAATAGATCGAGAGGGAACCCTGACTGGCGAGTGTTCCCTCACTTTTCCTTTCTCTCTCTCTCTCTCTCTCTCTCTCTCTCTCTCTTCGGGTCCATTCGGATCGGATCGGAACCGTTCGGTAAGTCCAGACCCGATCCAGAAAATGATTCGGGTCCAATTTTCGGACCCAACCCGGATCCGCGGATTCCAAAATTCGGGTCGGGTCGACGGGTCTACGCGGGTCGGATCGGGTCGGGTCACGAGTCGACCCGACCCATTTGCAGCCTTAATCAAGATGTTGGACAAATTAAATGCGCACGCGGCCAATAGCCAGCGGGCGCCTGCTGGTACCCGCTGTAGTTTTCCTCCGCATAATTACCGCGGAAGGCGCAAACGCGTCCGCAAAAATGACAAAAAAAGCTCCTGACCAATACCCCGATATATACCCCTTAATTTCATCATATTCGGGACACGAAAAATTAGAAAAAAATACTAAAAAAATTCTTGAGGAAAGTTCTTCCTCTTAGCCACTTCTGATTTTTATTTTTGCAATTCTATTCTGTTTATTTTATCCTTTTTATTTCATTTTTCGCTGGATCTGCAAGTCCAATCGGATTTGATTTGGCTTCTTCCGAGGCGTATCGAAGAAGAAGTTTAAGGTCATCGTATCTTTGAGGAGCATTGCCGGAAGATCCGTACGTAGGGACAAATACTTTTTTAGGATAGTGTCTACGCGCTTCAACCTGCCTTCAATCAAGCTATTTTCTCTAACTTTTGTTTTAAATTTAATATTAGTAGATCAGTAGGATTTGCAATTTTATGATTTGAATTTATTAAATGAATAGATTATTTTATGCTATAATAGATTTCTTTTGTGATAAAATAGATTTATTTTGATCTCGGATAAAATATATATTATTCCGTTTAAGATTTTCTATTAATTGCAATTATTAGATTTATTTGTTTATTTAGGTGATATATTGCTAACAATCCAAAAAAGTGATTGTTTATTTTTTTTGTTAGTAATATATAATTCAGTAAATCATTCTAAAAAGATAATAATTTAGTTTAACCTCTAACATACCTCCATTTGGACTCCTCAAGGAGTAATTTTCAGATCCCATTCAAACAAAAAATTCGAAAATTGGTTAATACATAATAATTAATTCATTGAATTGACTTATTAGATCTCAATCAATTATTCTAATAAGATAATAAATTATATAATTCATTGAATTGACATTTTAGATCTCAATTATAATAATTGATTTGCTACCACAAAATTAGTAATCAATTATTCTAATTAAGTAATAAATCTTATAATTCATTGAATTGATATTTTAGATTTTAATTACAATAATTGATTTGCTATCACAAAATTAGTAATCAATTATTTTAATAAGATAATAAACCTTATAATTCATTGAATTGACATTTTAAATTTCAATTACAATAATTGATTTGCTAGCACAAAATTAGTAATCAATTATTCTAATAAGGCAATAAATCAATTCTAATATATAATTCATTGAATTGACATATTAGATTTTAATTACAATAATTGTCTAGATAGCACTAAATTAATAATTAATTATTACTGTTGGGGGAATACGGTTTTTCCCCAGTAATACAATAACCCTTCCGCCGGAAGACTACGTAGTCGACGACCCCGGACGACTGAGGTCGGCGCCCGACCCCAGAACGTCCAATCCCGGATCATCCGACCTAGAGGACTTCCGACCTCAAAGGCTTGTCTTTGTCAACCACCTGCCGCGGCCGTACCTCTCCGAGGTCCGGCCAAGGGCCATATCCTGCCACTGCCCCAGCATTTATTACACATGATCCCGGCAAATCCCCAGTTCACGCAACAATTAATGTGAATCTCCGGCCTACGCAACAATTAATGTGAATCTCCGGCCTACGCAACAATTAATGCGCGTGGCTCCTTTCATCTACAGATCCTCAGCTCTCCACGGCAAATCAGCTCGGCAGAGTCCTGTCCGCCATGATAAGTCTGACCCGAGCCTCACCGCCGACATCAATGCAATGATTCACCCGATCGCGTGACGGCTCAGGTCGTACGACGGCCTTACCTCCGACATCAGTGTAATTATTTACTTGTCCGTGCACCAGATCAAGCAACGTGCCGAGCTGTACGACGGCCTTGTCCGGTCACATCGCAGGTAAACCCCCCCTATAAAAGGGAACCGTGCTTCTCAAGGGCCGGGGGGGGGAACAGAGAGAGAGAGAAAAAACACTACTGCTCCCATTCTTTGAACACTATTTTGCCCCCTCTGACTTAAGCATCGGAGGGCCGGCGCCGGAAGACCCGGCCACCAGCTTTTCTGCAGGCACCCCGACAGAGGACGCCGCCCGCCGACGCATCACCACTCCCTCGCGTCCGCCGACAGCTCCCCCTCCTCGACGGACGATCGCCCCCGGGTCCAATTTCCAGCAACAGTTGGCGCTAGAGGAAGGGCCCGAGTAGCGATCATGAAGTTGAGAAGCAAGGGAGCCTCCAACATCTCCCGGCGTCCCCCGCAAAGTCCTGGACGCTCCGTCCAGAATTCTCCAACTCCGGCCGACCCAGTTCCTCAGGTCCAGCCGGATCAGTTCAATGCCCTGGTACAGCAAGTCCAGGCCCTGGCCGCCGCCGTCCAAGGCTTACGGCGCGAGGAGGCTTTACCAACGCTTCCCCCGCAGGCCCAGGTCCTGCCGGAATTTCCTCCCAACGGCCCGGTTCTCCCAGGCCAGAATTTGCATGGCTCCTCCAGAGCCAACAACGAAGAGCGGACTTCCCCCCAGAGAGAGCTACCGGGGAAAGATTTCAACAGAAGACCCCAGCCTTCTGAGGCTGAGTCAGCCCCAGACCACCGCGAACCGGCGCAGATCACGGCAACAATTCCGCGGGCGGGGGAGCTCGACCGAAAAGTTGAGCATCTGGAGCTCCAGATTGCGGCGCTCCACAGCAAGAAGGCGAGGCAAGAGGGAGACTTTGAGTTCACTACCAAGTCCCCCTTCTCCCGCCAGATCGAGGACGAGCCGGTTCCCGCGAGGTTCAAAATGCCTCAGGTAGAGCCCTACAGCGGAATCACCGACCCTCTCGACCACTTGGAGAGCTATCGGACCCTCATGGCCCTACAAGGGTCCTCGGAAGCCATACTTTGCAAGGCCTTCCCAGCAACCCTCCGAGGGACCGCTCGGCTTTGGTTCTCTGGACTGAAGTCGAACACGGTATCCTCTTTTGAGCAACTCGGCAGGCAGTTCGCCACTAATTTTGCTGCCAGCCGACGCCAACGACGGACGTCAGATTCCCTCTTGGACATCAAACAGAAGGAGGGGGAATCCCTTAAGGAGTACCTGGACCGCTTTACCACCGCCACCTGGGAAGTTCGCGAGCTAGACCAGTCAATAGCCATGTCGGCTTTGAAGACTGGGGTTCGCTCCTACCGATTCCTCTTCTCCATCGAGAAGAGCTTTCCGGCCGACTTCACCGAGATGCTGGCCCGAGCCCGGAAGTACGCCAAGGCCGAGGAGGCGGTCGCCTCCAGGCGGGGAGCAATTGAGCCCGCCTCAAAGAAGCAGAAGAAACGCCGCGAGGAACGCGGCCGACAAAGGAGTCGATCTCCCCGTCGAGAGAAGAATCTCCTCCGGCTGAGGAGCCCGCCCCGGCAGCAGGGACGACCTCAGCAGAGGACCCCTCCTCGACCGAGGTCTCCACCACGGCCTCGGACGTACACGGGGAGGTACGAGAACTACACGCCTGTCAATGCTCCCCGGGCCGAGATCCTGATGGAAATCGAGGGTCGGGACTTCTTCCGACCCCTGCCTCCTATGCGAGACATGGGAGTTCCCCGTAATCCCAGGAAGTACTGTCGCTTCCATCGGGACCGTGGGCACGACACGGAGGACTGCTTCTAGCTCCGGGAGAGATAGAAGCACTCATCCGTCGGGGAGTACTCAACCGGTTCGTGAGGAACCGACATGAGGAAAGGAGGCCGGCGGAGAATACCATACCGTCCGAGAATCCGGACGACAACAGGCCCATTGCCGGCACCATCAACATGATTGGGAGGGCCTCGGCAGGAACGGCCGCCCAGAGAGCACCCCCGAAGCGCCCACGCACTGATGAAGTCATCTCGTTCTCGAACGAGGACTTAGAAGGGGTCGAGACCCCTCATGATGACGCTGTGGTCATCTCTATGATTATAAATAGGTTTGATGTAAAGCGTGTCCTAGTTGACAATGGAAGTTCAGCCAACGTTTTGTATTATCATGCCTACCAAAAAATGGGGTTGCCAGAAGGACATCTCCGGAGAATTAATGCCCCACTGGTTGGGTTCACTGGGGATTCAGTCCCAGTTGAAGGTGAGGCTAGCTTCCTTGTCACGGTTGGCCTCGCTCCCCGGGAGAGCACTGTGAGGACGGACTTCCTGGTGGTCCGTCTGCCCTCGGTCTACAACGCCATCCTTGGGCGCCCGGGGCTAAACGCCCTTCGAGCCGTAGTTTCAACCCGCCATCTGCTCATGCGGTTCCCCACCGGCCAAGGAATAGGCGAGGTCCGTGGAGACCAGCTGGTTGCCAAGCAATGCTACATGGCGGCCCACGGAGTAAAGCGACCAACCGGGGCAACGATTCAGCCAACGGACCCCTCATTACCCATAGAAACCCTCGATGCGAGGGACACCCCTTGGAAGAAGCAAGTAGAGCCCGGTGAGCTTCTTGTTCAAGTTCCACTACGAGAAAATTTTTCTGAGCTAACTGTGCAGGTCGGCTCCGGCCTTGGTGCCTACGAGAGGGACCACCTCGTCAGCTTCCTGCGGGACAACGCTGACGTCTTCGCCTGGTCGCCTGCGGACGTGCCAGGAATTGACCCTGAGGTCATGGTCCATCGGCTCCAGGTGAAGCCAACTAGCAGACCTGTGAAGCAGAAGAAAAGGGGCTCCGCCCCAGAACGACAACGGGCTGCGGCCGAGGAGGTGGACAAACTCCTCGGAGCCGGCTTCATCCGGAAGGTCTCCTACCCGGACTGGCTCGCCAACGTAGTCCTCGTAAAGAAGGCCAATAGGAAATGGCGCATGTGCGTGGACTACACCGACCTGAACAAGGCCTGCCCGAAAGACAGCTTCCCCCTCCCGAGCATCGACCAGCTCGTCGACTCCACCTCAGGACACCAACTGCTAACTTTTATGGACGCCTTTTCAGGGTATAATCAAATCCGAATGGCGCCGGAAGACGAGGAAAAGACGGCCTTCATCACCGACAAGGGCACCTACTGCTACAAGGTGATGCCCTTCGGCCTGAAGAATGCTGGAGCCACCTATCAGAGGCTGGTCAGCCAAATTTTCAAAGATCAAATTGGCCGAAATATGGAAGTCTACGTGGACGACATGCTGGTGAAAAGTCGAGCGGTGGAGCACCATGTAGCTGACCTCAACGAGACATTCTCCAAGCTCAGGAGATACCGAATGAAGCTCAACCCGGCGAAGTGCGCGTTCGGAGTCACCTCGGGCAAATTCCTGGGTTTCATAGTCACCCAACGTGGAATTGAAGCCAACCCCGAGAAAATCCAAGCGCTGCAAGAAATGGCGCCTCCGAAAACAGTTAAGGAGGTGCAGCGGCTTGCAGGGCGGGTTGCCGCCTTGGGAAGGTTCGTTTCTCGGTCAGCCGAGCGCTGCCTCCCTTTCTTCAAGAGCCTCAAGCGGCCGAAAGACTTTCGGTGGTCGGAAGAATGCCAGCGAGCCTTTGAAGAGCTCCGGAGCCTTCTGGCCTCTCCCCCGCTGCTCACCAAGCCCCAGAAGGGCGAGGTCCTTTATTTATACCTGGCCGTCTCCCCAGCTGCAGTGAGCTCAGTCCTCATCCGGAAAGAGGACAAGCTCCAAAGGCCGGTCTATTACACCAGCCGGGTTCTCAGGGATGCTGAGACCCGATACTCCAAGCTCGAGAAGACCATCTTCGCTCTCATCATCTCGGCTCGGAGACTCAGGCCTTACTTCCAAGCCCACACAATAGCTGTACTGACCGACCAGCCTATGAAGCAAATACTGCAAAGGTCGGATCGTGCGGGGAGGATCGCCAAATGGGCGGTCGAGCTCGGAGAATTTGACCTCGAATATCGGCCCAGGCCGGCCATCAAAGCTCAGATACTCGCCGACTTCATCGTGGAATGTACCCTGCCGGACGACCCCGAGTTGCCTCCCGTATCCACGGAGGAAGCACCGAGGCCACCATGGGTCCTACACTCGGACGGGTCTTCAACCTCGGGGGGTAGCGGAGCTGGGCTCATCCTCACCAGTCCAGATGGAGTGGTGGCCGAGCAAGCCTTGCGCCTCGAATTTCCAGCCTCGAACAACGAGGCTGAATACGAGGCTCTCCTTGCCGGGCTCAAGCTGGCGAAAGAACTGAAAGTGGAGGACCTAAAAGCCTTCAGCGACTCCCAGCTGGTAGTGAACCAGATCCAAGGAGACTTTGAAGCTAAAGAGCCATCCATGCAAAAGTATCTCCAAAAGGTGCGGGAACTCACGTCTGCCCTGAACTCCTTCAGTATTCAGTACATTCCCAGAGCAGAAAACCTCAGGGCAGACCAGCTGTCCAAATTGGCAACCTCCCGCATGAGCGAGCTTCCCAAGGGAACAACGCTCGAATATCTTCGGACACCCAGCACGGAGGAACCCGAACCCACCATGTGCATCGACTTCGAGCCGAGCTGGATCGACGGGCTCGTCCGTTATCTCCGGGACGGAACCCTCCCTCAAGATGAGATTGAGGCTCGCCAGATCAGGCGTCAAGCTCCACGATTCCTCGGCCAAGGTCGGGAGGCCTCGAGGCTCGACCGTTGAGTTCCAAACTCCCTCGACCTCGGGAAGCGTCGCAGGTCGGTAGCGCGTTCTCAGACCCACCGACCTGGCGCACGATCCCTCGACTAAGGTCGAGATGCCCCGAGGGTCGACCGTAGAGTCCCAAACTCCCTCGACCTCGGAAAGCGTCGCAGGTCGGTAGCGCGTTCCCAGAACCACCGACCTGGCGCACGATCCCTCGACTAAGGTCGAGATGCCCCGAGGGTCGACCGTAGAGTCCCAAACTCCCTCGACCTCGGGAAGCGTCGCAGGTCGGTAGCGCGTTCCCAGACCCATCGACCTGGCGCACGATCCCTCGACTAAGGTCGAGATGCCCCGAGGGTCGACCGTAGAGTCCCAAACTCCCTCAACCTCGGAAAGCGTCGCAGGTCGGTAGCGCGTTCCCAGACCCATCAACCTGGCGCACGATCCTTCGACTAAGGCCGAGATGCCCCGAGGGTCGGCCGTAGAGTCCCAAACTCCCCCGACCTCGGGAAGCGTCGCAGATTGATGGAGCATCTCCAAACCCCCTCAACCTCGGCGGGCGCCATAGGGCTCATGAGAAGCCCGAGCTCCTCAAAAGTCAAAGAATGACTCCGGAAGTTGGCGAGGAAATAAGGCCACCTACTCTGATACGAGGGGCGCAATTTTGGAGACACAAAAGGTACATCCTATTTGATGCTCGCCTTGTTATATTTATCTACGTATTGACAGTGAAACCCCGATTGAAATCGGGACCTTAATCTGGCCAAGGTCGGATTGCTTCTACAAGTCGGTGTAAGATTAATCTCCCGTTGACCTTGTGCGTGCTTCGTCTACCGACGATCTCCACCACAACTCATATAAACCCTTATGGGCAAGGGCCAAATTCAGCCCCCATGCCCAGACTCCGATGTCAACTTGTGAAGATAACCTCAAAGGCCGAGGTGTTCCTTACAGGCCCCAACCCCGCTCGCCTGAATCTCGGCAGAGTCCGAGGGCAATGACTATGAAAAACCTGGCGACGATGTGACTATTGGCCTAAGCTCCCCTTTGGGGGACAACTTTCTTACGGGCTTGCGCCCCAAGAGCCAGGCTCAAAAGCTTGGCCGAGCACCTCGGTAGCGACCCATGTAGGTCTAGCGCGGCCCCACTTGGGGGCCCGAAGCCCGAACCCGGTGCCATGAGAACCTAAAAGCCAAACTTGGCAACCTCTGCGACCTACGAATCCGAGCTACAAGACTTGGTGAAATTTCCTAAAGTCTAAGCTCGGAGCCCCCCCTAGCTAGCATAATCAGAGTTCGGACACTTATACGCACCAGAAGAAAGGTAAGACATGGCCAAAGAACATGTCTTTATTAATATTATCCGAAGGCTCGGATACGAAGTCGAGAGTCGGCAGAAGTACCGACCTCGTTTGCGAGTGAAAAAGACAGAGAAGAAGAATAAATGTAGAAGTGAAAGAAAAAGCTTTCATTGATGAAACGCCAAAAGGCTAAGTACAAAACTAGAGGCCGGCCTTTTACAAAGTTGTAGGCCGACCTCGTTTACAATGAACATAGAAAAAACCGAAGTCCTAAGAGGCGGCGGCTTCATTAGCATCACCCTCGTCGTCTACAAGAATGACCTGCGGGTCTTCAGTAGGCGCGGGCTCAGGGTCTGCAGCGGGCGCGGGCTCAGGGTCTGCGGCAGGGGCCTCGACCGGCGCCGCGGGAACAACCTCGCTGGTTTCACGAGGTATGGCCTCCGCCCTCGCCGGTTCAGCTGCCACGGCTCCGGCCTCAGCAAGGTCCTCCTCGGACATGAGGGCAGCGGGGATATCGTCGTCGTCGTCGGAGCCGTACCCGAACCTCATCCTCGGACGGACCGTCGAGAGGTCGAACTGGGGGCATATCCGAGCCATCTGCTTCCGGAAGTTGTCAAAGCCCTGGAGGAACCCGTCCACAGTCTCCTCCTCTAACATATCGCGAAACTCTTCTGACTCCTTGAAGAGTTCCACGGCGTTCTCGGCCCGCTCGAGCGCCCTCTTCCCCCGGGCCTCGAGCTGCTCGATCTTGAGGCGGAAGACCCCAGCCTCGTACTTCAGACCCGCGACCTCGGACTGGGCCTCCCCCAGGCGCGCCTCCGAGGCACGCAGGGCCGATTTCGTCAACGAATGGGCGGGCCTCTCCTCTTCGAGCACCTCGACCATGGCGAGTCGCCCGGCCTCGGTGGCTTCCCTTCGCGCTTCGGCTTCGGCCAGCGCGGCCTCCAGCTCAGCAACCCTCTTCTTGGCCGGCTCCAACTGCCGGCTGAGTCGTCGAGTCTCCGCCTGACAACTTTCGGCAATAAACACCAGGGAGTCGACTTCATGGATACGCTGCAAAAGAGGAAAAAAGAAGAAGAAAGCAACTATAAGTAAAAAGCAGGCAGTGTATGCATAAGTTAGTAGCCAATGAGAGGCAATAGCTCACCCGAACAGTATTACAGTAGGTACTGTCGACGATCTCTTCCAGCGACGCCCTCCGGAACTCGGCCCGGTCCGCTAGAAGCATGGCGTGCCGACATACCGCGCGCGCGGTATCAGCATCGTGGAAGGCCGAGCTCCCCTCAAGGATTGGGGACCCCGGCTCGGCTGACCTCCCCGCTTGATCCCTCGGGGAGCTCGGCTCGCCCGAGCTGGGGACCTCGGGGCCCCTGCTCAGCCCGGGCTCTGAAGGCCGTAGTCGGATCACCATCGGTCCTCCCCGCTGGGCGACAGGGGTAGGACGGAGTGGGGCTGCCGAGCCCGCATCGCCGGTATCTGGCGCCCGCCTTTGGGCGCCCGCAGAGACCCCCGCCTCCGGGCCTCCCGTCCCGGCCGAGGTGGAAGCAGCGGCCGACTTCGACTTCTTCCGGGGCTGAGAGATGGCCCCGCCGGCCTCGGCCTCCCGCCTCTTCAGCCGAGAAAAGAGGGATGTGCTGCTAGTCGGCATGTGGGGGATGTCTGAAACCAAAAAATTTTTCGAGTGTTAGACCAGTGTTAGCGAAAAGAAGAAATAGGTAAAAATAGGACGAGACAACTATTCTTACCCTCGGGGCGCGCCGAGCTCAAGCCCACGCTCGCCAAGGCGCCCTCCCGTAGGAGCTCGGTTAGGTTGAATCCTTTCCCGAGGGCCCGTAGGGAGTCCAAGACCCTCAGCTCCCTCCCCGAGGGATCGGAGAGCCTGTTGAGAGTCTTCAACCGAGGATGCCCCCACCTCGGGTTGAACCCCCACGGCACCTCGGATGCAAGAAAGAAAAATTTCTCCTTCCATTCATGAATAGAGGAAGGGGCACCCTGGAAGAGCGACATACCGCCCCGAAAGGCGAAGTATAGCCACTCTGCATCCGCCGGGTTTTTCTTTAATAAAAAACACCGGCGGAAAATACTCACCGAGATCGGAATCCCGTGCGCGAGGCACAAGGACAAGAACCCGATGATAGTTCTCCACGAGTTCGGAGCAAGCTGTGCTGGGATGAGTTGATACTCCACCAGCAAGTTGTTCACGAACTCGTGAACAGGGAACCGCAGGCCGGCCCAGAGCGTCTCGCGGTAAATCGCGATCCGACCTGGGGGCGGCCGCGTCACCCTGTCTTCCGGCCCTGCAGTTTCGAGACGAAACCCGGGCTGGAAGAAGAACCGGGAGCGGATTAACTCCAGCTCCTCCCTCGATAAGCTTGACCCTACCTCCTCCGGACCAAGACCCATTTTTTCAGAAAATTGAAGTAAACTAAAAGATGAGAGGAGTAGGTAGGAGAAGAAGGGAAACCCTAAATAACACGGGGCAAGAACCTACGGAAAGAGTCGCCGGAAACCGCTCCGGGGACCGTCGGCAAAGTATTGTTGGGAGAGAGAATGGAGGTAGGGACGACAAAAGCAAAGGGCGACCAAATAGGACTATTAGGGCAGACTCGAGGGGCTTATATAGACCCCCCTAACGGCCCGGATTGGCGGGCTTAGTTTCCATCCCCCGTCCAGATTGCGCCAGGTGTCAACCTCGGAACCCGAAGCACCGCATTCACTCCGGATCAATATCCCGGGTACGCAACCGAGGTGCCGTCCCATCGGATCTCACGACCTCATCATAGGCCCACTGAACCGGATCACCTTAAAAGACGAGCGGACATCACCTCTGCTCCCTTCATTTAACAAGCCTCAAGGACACGTGGAGCGCCGAGATAACCCCAGCCTCCCAGATTGTTATTCCGCCAATACGAAATCGGAAACGTCCGACCTTAGATCATGCCACGTGCTCATTTCGAAGCGCGAAACGGCGTGCCTATTTAAGGAGGCGGCTTCGATTATAAGGTCGAGGCGCCACCTCATCGGGCCTAGGGAGCCTCGTTATGAGCTCGCCGTACAAAGCGATCTCAGAGATCTAAAGGGCGTAATCATCATCATGGCTGCTTCGAGATACGTAAGGGTGCAGACCCCATCATAAGTCCGCTGTATAAAGCGATCTCGACGGGCCAAAGGGCGCAGCCCACGCCATAACTACCTCGAAATGCCTAAGGGCGCGGACCTCATCATAAATCCACCACATGAAGCAACCTCGAAGGTTCAAAAGGCGCGGACTTCGTTACAGAAGCTTTAGGGGTGCGGGCGTGATCCCCTTCGACCTCGATAACCACGATAACAACTTCTACTTCCCACGTCCGAGCCTGCAGCTCGAACTCGGAAGTCGAGGGGTAGTGTTGGGGGAATACGGTTTTCCCCCAGTAATACAATAACCCTTCCACCGGAAGACTACGCAGTCGACGACCCCGGACGACTGAGGTCGGCGCCCGACCCCAGAACGTCCGATCCCGGATCATCCGACCTAGAGGACTTCCGACCTCAAAGGCTTGTCTTTGTCAACCACCTGCCGCGGCCGTACCTCTCCGAGGTCCGGCCAAGGGCCATATCCTGCCACTGCCCCAGCATTTATTACACATGATCCCGGCAAATCTCCAGTTCACGCAACAATTAATGTGAATCTCCGGCCTACGCAACAATTAATGTGAATCTCCGGCCTACGCAACAATTAATGCGCGTGGCTCCTTTCATCTACGGATCCTCAGCTCTCCACGGCAAATCAGCTCGGCAGAGTCCTGTCCGCCATGATAAGTCTGACCCCAGCCTCACCGCCGACATCAATGCAATGATTCACCCGATCGCGTGACGGCTCAGGTCGTACGACGGCCTTACCTCCGACATCAGTGTAATTATTTACTTGTCCGTGCACCAGATCAAGCAACGTGCCGAGCTGTACGACGGCCTTGTCCGGTCACATCGCAGGTAAACCCCCCCTATAAAAGGGAACCATGCTTCTCAAGGGCGGGGGGGGGGGGAACAGAGAGAGAGAGAAAAAACACTACTGCTCCCATTTTCTTTGAACACTATTTTGCCCCCTCTGACTTAAGCATCGGAGGGCCGGCGCCGGAAGACCCGGCCACCGGCTTTTCTGCAGGCACCCCGACAGAGGACGCCGCCCGCCGACGCATCACCACTCCCTCGCATCCGCCGACAGCTCCCCCTCCTCGACGGACGATCGCCCCCGGGTCCAATTTCCAACAACAATTACTAATTCGGAAAATTCAAACAAAAAATTCAGAAATTGATTAATCCATAATAACAAATTTAAGTTTGCACTTAGGCTTTTATAAAAATTGAATTTATGTTATTTCTAGTGATTATATCCACTAACTAATAGTGTCAAAGAAAAATTTGTCAAAAAGGCATACGTGCCTAAGAAAGGCTGATACTTAAATGAGCCTAGTGCTCCACCACCGATCTGGAGCTGATCTGGCTATTATTTTTTGGATATATCAACTAGACATTCAAAATTCAATACAAATTTTAGTGCAATCTTTTGACATAAACTTTTTGCCTTCAATCAGATTTCTGACTTTTTTTATAACTTTGAACCTATGGCCTCTAACACTAGTGACCACCTTAATGCTAAACCTAAAAAATTTGATAGCCATAACTTTAGGAGGTAGCAACACCAAATGCAATTCTGACTCACCACATCAGGATTGATCTCAACCATAGGTGAGAGCATTACTGAAGTTGATAACAGGTCCAGCCATAACTTTGGCTCACCACTATGACCTGCTACTCGCCAAAATCCAAACCCAAACTAGAGTTCATCCTCCTTCTGAACTGAACCTTCTGCCTCCACCAGCACATCCTCTAGGACACCTGATGAGATAAACTATTATTGCATCCATAGAATCCTAGGTGCCCTTTCTGAAAGGCTGTATGACATTTATTATACAGCCAAGAGTGCCAAAGAACTCTGAAACACCCTAGATAGCAAATATGGTCTTGATGATGCTGCGGTAAAGAGGTTCAAGACTTCCAACTTCAATAACTTTAGGATGGTGGACTCAAAGCCAATAAATGATTAAATCCATGATTTTGAAATCCTGATCCACCAGCTTAGGGCTAATGGAACCAATTTGAATGAATCATTCCAGGTAGCCTGTCTGATAGATAAACTATCTAATTTCTGGTCTGATTTTGTTAAGACTCTGAGCCATACCTAAAGAGGTCTCACTTTAAGGCCCTGTTTGGGGGAGCTGTTGGCAATAGAGCTTTTGGAAGTAGAGCTGTTGGAAGTAGAGCTGTCTGAAGTAGAGCTGTTATAAAAAGCTGTTTGCTGTTTGGTAACTACATTCGTAAAGTGCTGTGGTACTTTGTTTTGTGTTTGGTAAACAAACTGAGAAAGTACTTTTGTATGACAAAATTACCATAAAGGACATTGCATAGTATTATACAACAGAACATAATAAAACATAACATAAATTAATACATAAATATACGATATAGTATAATATTATTGTAATATAAAATAATGTTATGTTAATATAGCATAATAGTAATATAATTATTAGAGTAAATTAATATTTGGTAATATAACATAATATTAAATTATTTAACATAACATATTAATGTATTATGATATAACGTATTATAATATTATATTTATAGTATAATACAATAATAAAGGTATAAAATATTATAATTATTAGTATAAATTAATTTTTCATAATATAACATAATATTAAATTATTTAAAATAACATATTAATGTATTATAATGTAATATAATATAATATAATATTTATAGTATAATACAATAATAAAGGTATAAAATATTATAATTATTAGTATAAATTAATTTTTCATAATATAACATAATATTAAATTATTTAACATAACATATTAATGTATTATGATATAACGTATTATAATATTATATTTATAGTAGGTGATAACGTATTATGGTATCTCTCTAACAATTTTTCTATTTAGGTGATAAAATTGATTAAATGATTACTAGATGTTTAGACGAGAATCACATAGATGAAAAATTATTTAGCATATTCTACGTGCATACTTTAATAAGGCTTGGAATATACTTCATATAGCCTGGCACACAGTTTAGCCTTTCTAACACACAATTAAGGATTGGACACAATTAATATAGCATGGTATACATATATCTTAGCACATAGTTAATCAAGGATTGCACATAGTTAATATCCATCCTCTCTAACTTTACCTTGTTCATACTTTTTTACATTGTTGACGTAGTAGCAACAAAAATACAACGAACATTCATGTTTGGTCAAATACAAAATAAAACAACATGTGGAATTGCACTGCACTCAGAAGTCAACGAGCTATAAGTTGAGAAACAATATGATCACGCAGAATATCCATCTCACGGTTACCCAATATTTGGCTTTGCTCTGCACTCAGTTCTTCCTGTGGTTCATTAATCTCTAAACAATCAGAAGGGAGTAGATCCTCATTATCATCATAAGGCTGAAACTCCAAATCTTTGATTGCATGATTTCTAATAAAATTATGAATAGCCATGGAAGCCACCACAATTTGGACTTGTTTATGATAAGAAAGGTTGGGCATGGTACTCAACATTCTCCATCTACTTTTCCAGCATCCGAATGTCCTCTCAATAGTGCATCTCAGGGAGGAATGTGCATGATTAAAGATTTCATGCATACCCTTTGGTTGACTTCCACGTCGAAAATCTGGTAAATGATACCTCTCCCCTTTGTAAGGCCCCATATATCCCAACATGTGAGGATATCCTGCATCCACCAAATAATATTTACCTGCATATATATATATATATGAGTTAGTATTTTAATATATTTAATGAAAGTTAAAAAAGTATACTTGCGATCATAATACATTTAATTAATATGCATACGTCTATATTATAATATATTTAATTAAAATGCATACCTCTAGGTGGGTGTGGAAATTGGAGCTCTTTTCTGTGTATAGCATCTAAAAAAATACGAGTATCATGAGCAGTACCTTCCCATCCAGCACAAACAAAAGTGAAACGCATATCAAAATCACAACAAGCCATAACATTTTGTGTAGGAATCCCTTTTCGGCCAATATATGGTACTTGTTTGGATGGAGAAATTTTCACTGGTATATGGGTGCCATCAATTGCTCCAATGCAGTCCTTAAAATAAGGCCACCAACGATGATCATCGCGGATTTTACTTGGAATATTTTTGAACTCTTTATCCAGCGGGCTAATAATATCCTTGGACATCCTTAAAACAGCATTTAAAACATGGGTGAAATATCTACTAACTGTTTCTCCGGAATGTTGAAATCTTTCTTGAACCATCCTATTCCCAAACCCATGTCCTAGAATCATCAAAAACATAGACACCAGCTCCTCAACAGGAATATATCTAGAAGCCTTTAAACCATATTTGATTTTCAATTCCATGCACAGATTAATAAATACATGTTTTTCCATTCGAAATTGTTGTTGGCATCTATATGGATTGCCATGTAAAATTTCTGATACAAACTTGTATCCGGTTTGATAAGAGGTCCTACAAGGCTCCTTTTCAATATATTTTGTGTAATATTCAGTAACCATACCAACAGTTGCAGTTAGTAGAATATTATAATTATCATCATCAACTATCTCATCTTCACTGGAATAATTCTCCTCAGAACTATTGTCAATGCTGCCCATACCTGTAGAAAACATATTATGCAAAAAATAAAATATTTGTAGCAAATAAAACAAATGATATATAAACATATAATGCAAATACATATAATATCACAAAATCATAACATCTATAATATCCATAAAATCAATAGCATCCACGATACATTATCCAAGAGATACCACAAATACATACACTACAAAAAAAGGATGAAATCCCGACGCTTTTTTTTGTCTCTACCGACGCTTATAAGTGTCGGCGAATTCCCAGCCCACGCTTCAAAAAGCGTGGGTCAAACGTCGGGCAGGTGGGCGTGGGTCCGGTTTTTGCCGACGCTAAGAGAAAGCGTCGGCAAAAACAGGACTTTCCCGACGCTAATGAAAGCGTCGGGGAAAATACTCAACGCCGACGCTTATAAGCGTCGGCGTTAGCAACCTGTTTTTAAAAAAAAAATTAAAAAAGAAAGAGGGGAACAGGGCATGGCCGCCATGGTTCTGCAAAGGCTAGAACATAGCTGGGCGCTGGGTTGAGCTTTTTCTGCGTCCGCGTCTATCCAAATCCCACGCTTCTCCTCTCTTTATAGCTTCTTCTTTTTTTTGCTGTTATTTCTCTTTCAAAGACATCCTCCTCTTCCAAGGCCGCCTCCACCTTTCCACTTTTCCATCCCATCTTGGAGAAGATGGAATCTGGCACGGCAGATGCCACGGTTCTGAAGCCGCTGACTTACCAAGGCATCTACAGCCCCGTGAACCTGAGCTACGAGGGGGACATCTGCGACTGGAAGAGGCCCATCAAAATTGCCTCCGACGGCTTCCTCCTCAACGACTCGTCCCTCGACTATGCCTTTCCCGTCCTCCTCCTCCGACGGATCCCCATCCTCTCCCTCCCAACACCCCACGCCAAAGGTGCAGTAGATAAAGAAATTAGGGGAGAACGGGTGGGGTCTCCGGTGTGGGATTAAAAGAAGAAGGAGCGGATGGTGGGGTGGGCGGATGGAGCGGCAGAAAATGGAGGGATCGGGGGAGCGGCTGGGTGAAGAAGGAGGGACCTCCGACGACGCTTTAAAGCGTCGTCGTCTCTCAGATCGGGTGAGGGAGGGATCGGGAGAGTTGGGACCCTTTTGGCCTCCGGCGACGCTTTAAAGCGTCGTCGTATCTTTTGGCCTTCGACGACGCTTTAAAGCGTCGTCGTCTCTCAGATCGGCGGAGCACTGAAGAAGGGATCTGGGGGAGTTGGGCTTTTTGGCCTACGACGACGCTTTAAGTATCTTTTGACCTACGACGACGCTTTAAAGCGTCGTCGTTCGCCGACGCTTTTTCATAGCGTCGGCGGGGAAGAGTCGGGAAAATACTAATTTTTTGTAGTGATATAGTCCATCATCATTCTATAATAGAAGTTCATAATTAAAACTACAAAACATATTGCCATGATAGTACGTCAACAACTACTTATGTAAGTTTGACATTCGCTTGAGCCATTCAATTCGAAGATTGGTATCTCGGAGTGCCATAAACATCTCTCGATGTTCTCTTTTAAGGAGCACCTCAGCAGCAATCAAAAGCAGTTCAGGTTGTGCTACCATCTCAGGCATCATATGCACTACGTCCATCACCTCATCGATACTACGTCCAGGTTTATCAATCATCTTGGATGGCACTGTACTTTTCTTCTCCACTGTATCAATAAGACGACTCAATTGCTGAGATAGTTGTGCAGCACCCCCAACCTTCTTGCATTTCTTATCATGCAAAGTAGAGCTAACTCTTTTCTTTCCTCTCTCTTGGATAGCATCAGATGCAAGAGTAAGGTTAACATTAAAATTATCAGTGGGAATATCATCAATTTTATATGCAATCATATGATGGTCCTCATCTGAGTCACCTAAGCCCTCAAATGTATCATTATTAACCCCATCCAACCTCTCATATACTTCAATTGTGTCCTCAACATCCTCCTGCACCAGTAAAGCTGGTGCCCAGGCCCCCTCCCCAGTGGCACTAGTACCTCTAAATAACCTATCCAATTTTATGGCATGTTGTAGACCACGTTCTCGAAACTTAGCTGCATCAGGAATCTCCTGCAAGTTAACAATATATAGTTGTCAATAGTAGTTTATAGGTTAGTATAAAAAATCTTACAAATATTAAACTAGTGGCACGTGTACCTGCAATTTTTTTTCCCACCATGCATCTGGTGCATCTATTGTATTTCTAACAGGATCCCATCCAAGTCCTGTTTCCTTTCCCACCAATTTCATCCAAATGCTCCAATTTGCTTTCAGGTTATCCCACTTATTTTTAAATTTTTTGTAGTCATATTGATTTCCAGTCTTCTCATTGAATTTCTTAATTATATTGGCCCACCCTAACCTATTGAAATGTGTTCCTGGGAGATTACCAGCTTCAACTTCACCAATACATATATCGATAAACTCCTCTATCAATTTTTCATTCCAAATGGCCTTCCTCTTCTTCTCATCTTGGGTTGATGGACCAGCAAGGGTATGTTGGCTCTTCTTAGACATTTGTTCTTCTTACAATGCAACAACAAAGACATGAAACATTTTGTCAATCATAAGTCATGATTTCATCCATATGAATAAAATACCTTGTAAAGCATATTAGAAAAACAATGAGATATTAGACAAGGCATGCAATAAGAGGCAATTATTTGATAGAACTATAAGCATTTTCACCAGCTTGCACAGTTCTTAAATGGATCTCAGGCTTTACTGGTTTCGTCTATGTTCTTGACCATTTTTAGGCTAGTCTAAGAAGACCCATGTACTCTTTATTGTATACTTTCTCTGTATTTGGTCAGGCTAGTCTTCTTAATAGAACTCTATGTCTAATGAATGTCAATTATTTGATAGAATCAAGGATTTGATGGATGGCTATTATGATACTAAATAAAGAAATTGCCATTACCATGTATAAACTTACTCTTCCCATTCCTAACTAGGTAGCAGCATTTTTGCCATGATCTCAGGAAAAATTTGCCTACGTACCATGATCTCCTTTCTTTTTAAATTTCAACTTCCAGATCTTGTAGGACTCTCTTTCTATTGGAAATAAGATCAGATTAATAGGAACATTTATTACCTTATTTATCTCCAGTATCTCGATTTTATATTGTAAATCCATTAGCACCTACAGGTTCTTTCCTTTTAGCTCTCAGAACATGCTCATATGATTCTGTAATAAATATGAAAATTGATTATTTCTAAAGGAATAAAAGTAATAGCGCACCGAGATTTCTCTTAAAAAAATTGTGAGATTGTTTGGAAA
The DNA here is from genome assembly GCF_051530095.1 of Phoenix dactylifera. Classification (NCBI taxonomy): domain Eukaryota; kingdom Viridiplantae; phylum Streptophyta; class Magnoliopsida; order Arecales; family Arecaceae; genus Phoenix; species Phoenix dactylifera. The sequence goes on from NC_143195.1 coordinate 30,870,704, forward strand.
TTCCCAATGCTCGGATCATGAAGACTAAAGTTTGAATCATGTAATGGTTACGTTGTATGCACATTATTTGTCAGATTAATAAGGTCCAGGGGCGTGTCTCGTAATTACGATCGAGATAAATGAGAGGGATGGCATCAGTAAACTATTTCACTAAATTAGAAAACCTGTGCCTAACTGCACTATAAACCTGTGCCTAACTGCACTTTGTTGCTTGCACTAACTACGCTCAGGCCAAAACATATTACATTGTCAAGTTCCCAATATTAGCCAAATACGATGTTGAGTACCCAATATCTTCTTGGCAATATTGGAAGTATTAGTAACAATAGTATGCACCACTAAAATGACAATAAGGTGTAAGATCTTTTAATTAAAACATGCTTCAATATTCATCAAATGTCCATTCTTGGAATCACTAGCAGTGAATTTTGTTGAAGAATGACAATGTAAGTAGTAATTTGGACTTTAAGTCAAAAGTATAAGCATAAAATATTTTGGCTAATTAAGAATAAAAGGAGTATTCTTACTTCTTAAAGCTTCAAAGTGCAATGGAGATTGCAAATTTCTGAGCCACTAGGTGATAGTACCTGACAGAAAATGATCCAATCATAAGTTAGAAGGCAACAATAATATTACCAAACTCCATTAAAATTCTAAATACAAATCTATCTTTCTCTCTGTAACAGAGAGAGGAAAAACTTGGTCCACCCGAAGAGAGAGGAAAAATTTGGTCCACCCGAACCACAGAGGGAAATCTCTCTCTCTGTAACAGAGATTTCTCTCTCTGTTCTCTCTCTCTCTCCCTCTGTAACAGAGAGGGAAAAGAGCTCGCCGTCCACTAGAACTCCCTCCCTGCAACAGAGAGAGGATCTCGCGGTCCACCGTGGACCGCGAGATCATTAAGCGTACAGAGAGAGGATCTCTCTGTGTTATAGAGAGAGATCCTCTCTCTCTGTTACAGAGAGATCCTCTCTCTCTGTAACAGAGAGAGATCCTCTCTCTCTGTAACAGAGAGAGATCCTCTCTCTCTGTAAGGGGAGGCACCGTGGACCGTGGTGGTGCGGTCCACGGTGTCGCGGCTTGAGCATGGACCGAGGATCTCTCTGTAACAGAGAGAGATCCTCCCTCTGTAACATGCGATCATGGTCACCCGTGGACCGCGAGAGAGGAGGCATCGTGGACCGCAATGCTGCGGTCCACGGTGTCGCGGCTACAGCCTGGACCGCGATGCCGTGGTCCAGGGATGGTTCTTCGTGGTCCATGCTCGAGGAGGACGGGCCGCGAGGTTGATGATTAAAAAAAAAAAAAAACAACACATTGATTTTGGAAGGTGCAGAGAAGGATTAAATTTTTTTTATTCTAAAATGTTGTTCAAGGGATGCATACAAAAATTGAAAAAAAAAATACCTTCTCTTACGGAAAGAACTATGACGGCTAGGGTTCTTGGCTCAACCAGATTTTTTAGGTTTATAAAGGGGCAAGCTATGTAATTATTAGATTTTAATGGGGGCATTTTTGTCAAAAATAGAGCTTTCCGAAAAAGCTGAAACAGCTTCCTCCCAAAAGCTCCAAATTGGAGCTTCTGCCAAAAAGCTGTTTTCAGCTTCCCGCAAAAGCTGAAACAGCTTCTTGAAAATTTTACCAAACACACTTTTTTCCCCAAAAGTACTTTTGGAGGGCCAGAAAGTGCTTTTTGGCCCTCCAAAAGCTCCCCCAAACAGGGCCTAACCCAAGTTTTGAACTCCATTAAGATTGAAGAGCAGCACAGGCTTAGAAGTAAAACCTCTACTAGAAACAAGAATGATGCTTATAATGTAGAGGCCCCACCTAGAAAAAATTAGAACCGACCTTCAAAAATAAGCATTATAAAAAGAAACCCTATCACCCTAGAAACTCTAACCACCACAATGGGAAACCAATCCAATCCCAGGAGCAGAAGAAGAAGAAAGAGGAAGGCGGTGTTCGTTTTTGTTATGTATGTGGTCGGACCAACCATTTGGCTCTCCAGTGCTTCTATAAGAAGACTGCACCTCTTCAATCTAAGAAGAAAGGTCCACACACAACCAGTGCTTAAGTTAACATGGTGACTTCCAGTGCTGGCTCCTCTGAGACTGCTTTCAGGTTTGTTTTCTTCACTCCTGAAGTTAACATGACTTTACAAACACTTGATTGGTGGATTGATACCAGAGTTGGTATTCGCATTTGTTCAGATCGCTCCTGGTTTTCTTCTTACGAGGTCTCAAGTGGAGGAGCTGTGATCATGGCAAATAGCTCGGAGGCGCGTGTGCTTGGAGTAGGACGTGTAGACTTGAAGCTTACTTCTGGAAAAGTTCTGCCCCTGCACGGCGTCCAACATGTTCCGGTTGTTAGGAAAAACCTAATTAGTGGTTCTTTGCTTATCCAGCAAGGCTATCGTCTTATTTTTGAGTCTAATAAAGTTGTAATTTCTCATGGTGTAATGTTTATTGGAAAAGAATTTCTAAGTGAAGGATTGTTTAAGTTGAATGTAATAATTCGTTCAATAAATGAAAATCCTTTGATTATGAATATAGAACCTCCTTCTATTTGGCATAGTAGATTAGGTTATGTAAATTATAATACAATTAAACAATTAATGAATCTAAATTTAATACCAAAAAGTGATCTTAAAAATCATGAGAAATGTGAAATTTGTGTAGAAGCCAAACTCCCTAGAAAGCCTTTTAAATCTGTTAATAGGGATTCAGATCTATTAGAGTTGATCCATAGTGATGTTTGTGACTCTGGTATAACCTCTAGGGGAGGTAACAAATACTTTGTGACCTTCATAGATGATCCGTCCAAGTTCTGTTACATCTATCTAATTAAAATCAAGGACGAGATGCTCAGCAAATTTAAGATTTTTAAGATCAAATTTGAGAACCAACAGGAAAAAAAATTAACATTCTTAGATCAAATCGGGAAGGTGAATATACATCTAATGAGATAACTCAATTTTGTGAAGATCATGAAATCATTCATGAAGTGACTGCTCCCTATTTTTTCCAATCAACAGTGTAGCAGAAAGAAAGAATAGGACTTTAATGGATATGGTTAACTCAATGCTTATAAGCTTAGGAGTACCAGAAAATTTATGGGGGAAGCTCTAATTTCAGCCTGTTATATCCTCAATAGGATTTCCTCTAAAAATAATGATCTAACCCCATATGAAGTTTGAAAACATAGAAAACCTAATCTTAGCTATTTGAAAGTGTAGGGATGCTTGGCAAAAGTGCAAATACCTGATTTTAAGAGAAAGAAAATTGGGCCTAAAATAGTGGATGCCATATTCACAAGATATGCAGCCAATAATAATGCCAATAGATTTCTGGTGATTAATTTAGAAGAAAGTGATATTAGTAATAATACTATCATAGAAGCCAGAGATGCAACATATTTTGAAGACACCTTTTCACTTAGGACTAGAGTAGATAGTAGTATAGCTAGTAGCTCTAGTAGAATAAGGACAAGTGAAATAGAAGTAGAAGCAGAACCTAGGAGAAGTAAGAGATCCATGGTAGAGAAAATATTTGGAGATGATTTCTATATCTTTCTTATAGAGGACTCTCCAACTACTTTTGATGATGCAATGAAATCCTTGGATTCACCTTTTTGGAGAGAAGCTGTGGATAATGAGATGCAGTCAATTATCCAAAATCATACTTGGGAACTGACTGATCTTCCTTCTGGCTGTAAAACTATAGAGCGCAAATGAATCTTTAAGAAGAAACTTAGGCTTGATGGGTCTGTAGATAAATTTAAGACTAGATTAGTTGCCAAGGATTTTACTCAGAGACTTGGGGTAGATTTCTTTGATGTTTATGCATCTGTAGTTAGGATTACTACTATTAGGATCCTGATAGTATTAGCCTCCATCCATAGATTAGTGATTCATCAGATGGATGTGAAAACAGCTTTTATAAATGGAGACTTAAATGAAGAAATTTATATGGACCAGCTAGAGGGATTTATAATCCCAGGCCAAGAAAATAAAGTTTGTAGATTAATCAGATCTCTCTATGGCCTTAAACAAGCACCCAAGCAATGGCACTAGAAATTTGATAAAATATACTGACATTTGGATTTGAAATCAATAGTACAGATGAATGTGTATACCATAAGAGAGTTGGAAATAAACTTGGGATCTTGTGCCTCTATGTAGATGATATACTGATCTTTGGGACAGATCTTCAGATAGTTGATGAAGTAAAGCAATTCTTAAGTAATAAGTTTGATATGAAAGACTTGGGACAAGCTGACTTAATTTTGAATACCAAAATAATTAAAAGTGCAAATAGTATTAAATTATCCCAAAGTCATTATGTTGATAAGATTCTCAATAAATTTAATTATATTGATTGTCAGTCTATTTCTACTCCCTTTGATCCCTCTACACACCTTAAGAAAAACTTAGGAACTCCTGTATATGCTCAAATCATAGGCTCACTAGGATTCTTAGCAAAGTACATCAGGCCAGACATAGCATATGATGTGAATAAACTTAGCAGATATACTGTTAATCCAAATAGAGATCACTGGACAGCATTAGAGAGGATCTTTAGGTATCTTAAGGGTACTAAGTCCTATAGTTTGCACTTTAGTGTGTTTCATGCTATTTTGGAAAGCTATAGTGATGCCAACTAGATCAGCGATACCTTACATGTTAAATCCACCACAGGATATATCTTTTTCCTAGGAGGTGCTGCTGTGTCTTGAAAATTCACCAAACAGACCTTGATATCTAGGAGTCCCATGGAGTCTGAATTGATAGCTTTAGACACCACTAGCACTGAGGCTGAGTGGCTTAGAGATCCAGTAATAGACCTTCCTATAGATGAATCACCTTTACCACATGTCTCCTTACATTGTGACTGTAAATCTATAATAGATAAGTACAACCAAGAAAATGCCAATGTAAAAATGAACAGACACTTAAAAGTGCATCATAAATCATTAAGATATAAATTGAAAAATAACATTATTACTTTAAATTTTATAAAATCAGAAAATAATTTGGTTGATCAGCTTACAAAATGTTTGTCTAGAACAGTAGTTCTAGAGTCGTCGAGGGAATGGGGCTTAGCCCATAAAGATAGATCACAACGATGGGAACCCAACCTTAAAAGATTCAATGGATAGAAACAAATCAGAGTGTGACTAAGATGAGCACTATTTTATATTTTCCTCATCCCTATGGCGTTAATGCTTATAAAAGCAAGCGGTAGGATGAGTTCGTTTGTGCAGGAGCCTTAATAAGTCCGAGACCCAAGATGCAGGAGCTTCTTTGCTAGCTTCCTCATTAGGACTCACCTATATGTGCAGTTGTGAGGCCGCGATTATGGAAAATGGGCGATTTTCTAAAAAGCACGTGAAATATACATGCGCATGGCCATATTAGCGCAACCTGCTTAGAATCTAGATCGGACTATATTATGTGTACTTTTGATTTAATCTGAGCCATGAACCAAGGTTCAAGGTTAATACCACCTTCGCTCCACATACGTAATCAATTGTCACTAAGTGAAGGTTCAAACCGAAAGGTAGCTACACCTATTACATAATATAAGATATCGAGCATTTTATTTTGATTTTAAAATTATTAAAAAAAATAATTTTTGTGGAAGATTGTTGGAAAAATTAAATGCGCACGCGGCCATTCTCGGGCCACGTGCGCAATAGCCAGCGGGCGCCCGTTGCAGTTTTCCTCCGCATAATTACCGTGGAAGGCACGGACGAGTCCGTAAAAATGACCAAAAAGCCCCTGACCAATGCCCTTATATATACCCCTCAATTTCATCCTATTCGGGACATGAAAAATTAAAGAAAAATATCAAAAAAATATGGAGAAAAGTTCTTCTTCTTAGCCACTTCTGATTTTTATTTTTGCAATTCTATTCTGTTTATTTTATCTTTTTTATTTCGTTCTTCGCTGGAACTGTAAGTCCGATCGGATTCGATTTGGCTTCTTTCGAGATGTACCGAAGAATAAGTTTAGGGTCGTCGTATCTCTGAGGAGGATTGCCAGGAGATCCATACGTGAGAGCAAACACTTCTTTGGGACAACGTCTATGCGCTTCGACCTACCTTCAATCAAGCTATTTCCTCTAACTTTTGTTTTAAATTTAATATTAGTAGATTTGTAGGATTTGCAATTTTATAATTTGAATTTATTAAATGAATAGATTTATTTTATGCTAGAATAGATTTTTTTATAATAAAATAGATTTATTCTGACCCCGAATAGAATATATATATTATTTCGTTTAAGATTTTCTATTAATTGCAATTATTAGATTTATTTGTTTATTTAGGTGATATATTGCTAACACAAGATGCTACAAATTTTTGATAACAGAAAGTTCCAATATTCATATTTTCCTACTGATCCACTTACAGTATATAGCAGATAATTGAAAAGAAATCTTTTTGAAAAATTGGTTACATTTTTTTTCTCAATACCAAAAAAATTGATGACTTTATAAAGCTAACTAGAAAGGATCACGGAGATGATCTTTACATTGAAAATTCAACCTAATATTCTCAAAGAAATAGAAAACATGTTTACTCTCACAAAATAAGGAGTTTTTTCTAGAAAATGATTGTGACTATTTATTTGTATACGGATTGATGGTATGGCTTTGTAAGTGTAAATCAACGAAGCTCAAAATGGTATTAACTTACAAAATCATATAGTTCTCACAACTTGACATAGGAAAAAAGCTAGTTTAATCTTAAGTAGCCTTGGTGAAGAGATGAACAAAAATAGGGATAAATTAAATACCCGTTTGACTAATGCGAGATTGAGAAGCTAAAATATTAAGAAACTTACAATGCAAATCGTCTTTATATATATATATATATATATATATATATATATATATATATATATATATATATATATATATATATATATATATATATATATATATATATATATATATATTGCTAAAATGGATGATTCATACATTTAGAGTATGGATACATCCAAGAAAATCAGAAAACAATAAGTCTCGGAGTGTTTTAGGCAGCTTTCCCTCTTTAATTCATAGAATACCTCCAGAATGACTGGCCACATAAGAAGTCACCCAGTTCACAGCCCCAGTAGTCTCTTTGAATACATGCTTAGCCTGAAAGGTCACACCATCATTCGTCATAGCCCAAATATCTCGAAGCAGAGAGTGTCGCCCTCCACCGCCACTTGGGCCATCTTGGATCCCACTAATCACGGTCACCCTCCAATATGATCGAGTTGGCCTGTAGCACACGCCGAGCATGGCTTAGGGCGGCCCATGCCGCCCGCAGTTTTGCTTCATAAACTAAGGTATCGAAGATCTGGCAGTCACCAACAGCCACTATCCTAAAATTCGGGCCCTTAATGACGAAACCAGCACCTCCTTTTCTACCGTCGTTCAACACATATCTACTGAAGTTGACCTTTAGGAAACTCAGGGGTGGAGCTCTCAGGTAAAAAATACCGTACGAGGCACTACTCAAACAAAGGGGGCCCAAGTGGGTGATCTCCACTGCCAAGCTTGCATGGGTGATCTCCACTGCCTGTACCAATCGTCTTTATATTTAGAATGACTAGAAGATGAAAACAATATATGAAATTGAAAAGTGTGGAAAAAGTTCTATAAACTTGATGCTTGAATTGCATCCATATCAAATAACCTTCACTCTTGCATCCTAGCAAAGAATATCCTACACCGCTTCATGGTGCATGAAGCATACGAAATAATATTTCATCACGTAATAAAATAATACGAGGAGCCATTTGATCTCTGTTCGCATATCAAGTCTTAATTAAGAAGATGCCACTTCTTCGTCCTCACCAAGCCATTTGCATCGTATCCACTTTATTGATGATTCAAGGTTCATCCTTGCTTGCTGATGCGGGATTTGCACCCCGACACCAGCCCGCACACCGGCCGAGCAGGGAAAGCATCCGCATCCCTTCCAGAGGTATTGTCCGCTTTGGGGATCGGGTGAACCGGCCCAGCGGCTGCCGCCCCCCCCGCACGGTTTTGTCCCCATTAGGGCCCGCTCCAGGGATCGGGTGAACCGGCCCAGCGGCTGCCGCCCCCCCTTCACGGTTTTGCCCCACAAAAGGGCCCTCTAGAGGAAAGGTTTGCACCTCCTCATTATAAGGCACAGACCTTTCCGCTGATTAGCCGATGTGGGACTAAACTGGGAACCCCATCCCACAACACAGCCCCCCAGCGGGAAGGTCTGTGCGTGGCCGGGGCACTTCCTCTAGCGCCATCTGATGCGGGATTTGCACCCCGACACCAGCCCGCACACCGGCCGAGCAGGGAAAGCATCCGCGTCCCTTCCAGAGGTATTGTCCGCTTTGGGGATCGGGTGAACCAGCCCAGCGGCTGCCGCCCCCCGGCACGGTTTTGTCCCCATCAGGGCCCGCTCCAGGGATCGGGTGAACCGGCCCAGCGGCTGCCGCCCCCCCTTCACGGTTTTGCCCTACAAAAGGGCCCTCTGGAGGAAAGGTTTGCACCTCCTCATTATAAGGCACAGACCTTTCCGCTGATTAGCCGATGTGGGACTAAACTGGAAACCCCATCCCACAACACTTGCGTTGTTCTCAATGGAATACGTAACCCCTTCTTCGGTGAGTCAGCACTGGGCAATATCCCTTGCTTTGGGCTTTCAATCGCCCCTACAACAATACATGTGAGCCTGCACGTGCTCGATGCTGCTCGCTGAGTCGTGACTTCCAGCCCCGGTCATCGATCACGCCCTTCGCGTGCGGTCGGTTTCAATCCTCCATATAATGACTGTAACTCCCGCTCACCCCCGCCCTTCGCTCTCCCTCTGGAATTTGGTTCGGCGTCGATCCGAACACCGGACGCGTAAAATTCCATATCCACTCGATCCCCAATTTTTCTTTCTCAATCTTTTCTTCTTAGTTACTGCACGATATGAAGACGGAGGAGGTCTAATTCCGTTCAATTTTTCCTCGATTTCTTAAGGTACGACAACACTGTGAATTCGTCGTCCTTTTCTAATTCGATGTCATCTTCAGATTTCTCAACTTCATTTTTTACTTTTCCGTTTGATCTGGATCGTTATTTCCTGAACTCTCGATAGAATTAGAGCTTCTAGCAATTTGAACCCACGGCAGCTGAAGGTTAGGTTTGCAGAGGGTGAATAAGGGTTTCAGGATCTAAATTAGGGTTTGGGTGCATAAAAAAAAAGAAAAGAAGCTAGGGCTTCTTCTATTTAACATATTTGATGGCTTGCAAGTAACCTATCATACTTGGAACGGAAGGTGTTGCGGTGCATTCTCTAACTACTAGAAAGACGGTATTCAAATGGATGGCGTGGCAGTAATTTGCGTTTATGGCAAAAAGGTTGGGTTGGCATACTGTGATTCGTCCAAAGTTGTTGCCGGCAGAGGAGATCTTGCTCGCCAAGTAATGATCTCCTCCCAAGGCACACGATGCAGCTTCTATTCTTGTAAATGCATGTCGCATAATTAGAGTGTGAATTGATGAAGAATGCATTTAGATCCTTTAAATATGTGATGTAAGAAAGGAGAATGCGATGTTGAGTCCCACTAGAACCATCAAAACCATGATTTGAGAACCATCTTATTCAACTTTGTATAGAATTTTCAAATTTTGTTTGGACTGATAAGATCATCTTATTCAAGTTTATATATGAAAACTCCAACATCTGGCTTGATATATTGGTTTTAGCAATATTTAGCAGTCACTGCTCGAATATCATCATGTCTTTACATAACTGTAAATGTTTGAAACAAACAGGGATAATAGCAAACAATAATTAATTCAGGAAAGATATGGAAATATTGCTTAATCATGCATCTTCATTTCCATATTTAACAACATATAGTGACATCAAACTTTGAAAACATTATATAATATTTTATATATAAGAAAATGTTCTGTATTTATGGATAACTTGAAGGAAAACTTGTCTCCATCTATCGTATGTGTCTAAGGCATGCTAATTTAAGAAATTTTTTGTACACACCAAGGATCTTTAGTTAAGATTAGATGGCAAATCATATCGAACCTAAGTGATCCTTTTAACAAATTCTATGTATCACATATTTGCAAAGAAGTAAATCAACCCGCAGATTGGCTAGCTGGAATGGTGCCAATGCTGATGGTTTCAGCAGTGACAGTTGTGCTAACCTTTGGATAGGACTACCAAATGAACCAAGAGAGCTCGAGCCTAGCTGAGTTAGTCCAGCAGTGACAGTTGTGTTTACCTTTGGATAGTGCTACCAAATGAAATGAGTGAGCTTGAGCCGAGCCTTTGGATAGTGCTACCAAATGAAATGAATGAGCTTGAGCTCGGCTCAAGCCTAACTTGAAAGCTGGAATCAAGCTTGGCTCGAAGCTAAATGAGCCAAACTTGAACCAACAAAAATGCTAGAAATTAATTTCAAGCCAAGCCAAAGATTGACAAGTTCGATAAGGCTCAGCTTGAAAAGGCTCAAATGTATTATTATATATTATATACATGTATATAAGGACATATGTACAATGAATTGTTGGATTAAAGCTTTAATAAGTACATTTTTTTATTTTTTTGAATCAATTAAATGTTATTTTAGGCTAGAATGAAGCTTGGAATCGATCTTGGATTCGACATTGGAATGGGCTTCTTCAAGCTTGAATGGATTCAAGCTTATTCAGGATTATCCTGCCAATCAATTAGGTCATGTCCAGGTCATTTTGAAATTAAGCTCGAAATAGGGACAACAAATCAAGTTTGATCTCAAAGTTTATACACAAAATTAATTTCAAACCAAGCTTGATCTGAGTTGTGCTTAAACTCAACTCCATTGCACCCTTACCTTGGATCTGGAGTCCCTTGCTACTGCTAATATGGAAATTGATGAAGTGATTTCTTCCGTTCTACCTGAAAAACAGAAAACAACCTGAAGTTTAAATCCTATTTGAATTTTTAGCGAATGTCCCATATCATTACAAAAACTACTCAAGTACTCAAATTCTATTCAAGTTGGATACCAAAAATTATACAGAATAAAAAATCTACCAATCCTACCATGTGAGGAATGTTTATGGGATAGCAGGAGAGGGAGAGAGGCAAAGGCGTGGAGTCACGGACTCGTAGAATTGTGACAGGGATGTTAGGATAGGGATCATGAGTCCTGACTCCTATAATATTACTATAAAAGTTATCTTCCTAACGACTGGTGTTGTTGATGGAAGCCTTTTTAATGTCCTCCGGTATTAAGAGGATAATAGAGTTCTGATAATATATAAAAAAAATGTTGAAATATGATTTAAAAGAATGAGATGATTCAAACTAAATCTAAAGGCCACAATGATCTCTTGACAGAATTTGTTTGTGCTTTTATACTATTTAAGATGTAGATCTATCTGTATGTATATATACGCAGAGATATCAATGTACTGATATGCCTATGTGTACTTATGTTCTTATATATATGGATATATATGTATACATGTTATATGTACTTGTATATCATGTATATACGTATATGTGTGTGTGACAAAAACAAAGGAAACACACAAACAAAGACATACAACTGATACAGGCATCTAAATGACTTTAGCCACACCCACGCACATTCATCATAGCATACAATGTGTGTGCACAATACTCTTAGCAATCCACAATCACATGCACATAACACACGTCGTCAAAATTTTGTGCCTCAGCACCTGAGGCATATGTAAGGTGTGCTTTTTGAGGGTAATTGGCAGTTACCTTTCCTTGAGCTAGGTGGGGCATTGAGTTGTGCCTAGGTGCATCCTTAACAACATTGAATCTTAAATCTATTATCAAGTTTACCCAATGAAATTGTTGAGAGGGTACAGGCTGCTTTATATAGCCATTTCACTTTTCAATATCTTTTATTGCCAAGGCTTTTGGTACTTGAACATGACACAATACTAAGAAACATGTTGACTGAACAAATAATGAATAAAAGAATGGACAAACTAAAAAGCAAAAACATTTGAAAGAGAAACTAAAAGGGGGAAGGAGGGAGAAAGATATGGTGGCTAATAAAGAAAGCATTTGAACAATCATGAGTTGCAAGTTGTCTTTAAGTTATTTTTTAGGTGCATTTAAGCTTACTTAGGATGTGTTAAAATACTTCAAATGATAACTAATCATGATAAATTTATGTTAAAATGTGATAACACTTCATTTCAAGTGTGCATTATTTGAACCCAAGAGTCTCCTGCATGCATAAGAGCCCTCTGCAAGACACTCCAAAAAAAGCACCAAGCAGGACACTTCAAATTGAAGTTCCAATTGTATGATGCCGTATTCTATATAAAAAGAACAACTCTAAGTAAAGAAGGGAGTTATATTTTAACAAATGAAACAATAATTTTTTTTTTTGGTAAAAAACAATATGAAGTTTTTTGGGGAAAACAAAGAAACAAGAAATTGATAATGTGATAGTACAGTTATTTATTTTGCAGGAACATAAAATTAATATTCTCCAAAAAGGAAAGATAGCATTGCTAAGTATGTAAGTGGGAGAGAGTAGAGAGAAGCATGACAATGTAACTGAGAGGAGGTGTGCTTATGAGTGATAAGAGGAGGGTGGCATGGAAAGGGGAGGAGAGATGGAGAAAATCGTGGCATTTAAGGTGGTTAGGGTAGAGAGAGGATTAGAATGAGGAATGGTTGTCATAGAGTAGTGTTGAGATAATGGGGAAAAAAGATGTCATTTGAAAACTGTGTTACAACCTAGCTGTTGCATCCCTCGGCCACTTGGGAGGAGTTTTTTTTTATTTGAACCTTTGAAATTGTTTCCCAAGAGTTTGACCTAGTTAATTCTAATTGTTGGTTCTCGCACCATTGTTCTCAGAAAAAGGGGAAAAGAAAAGGAGAGAAAGAGATCTCACTTAGGCTGGCCAATATTTGAGTTTGAATGGAATTCTTACCGAATGAGAGATTTATATATTTTTCCAATTTTGTCCATTCTCATAATCTAAATAATATAAAGTCTTGATAAACAGATGAGCTAATTTCCATTATGTGTAAATTTCATAGATCAATCACCCAAAGGCCTTAATTCATGCTTTTTAATATAGTCTTGGTCAAATTTCTTAGTTGGAATGCCTTCATATGCAACATTGTCTTGTGCAGAGTTTTTGGGTTGTTGATATATTGGATGCTTGAGACGCTCGATATCATTTGACCATGCTAAAGTTTTTACAGGATGGCAGAAGCTTTTCCCAAGCATCATTGTATGAACCACTTTCCCAAGGGAAATTTTCTTCCAATCTAAGGATTTCATAATGTTGGGATTCTTTCATAACTCTTAAATAAATTGCCTATGGGGACACTTCAGACCACTGAAGAGGCTACCAGAGGAGCCAACTCCAACAGAAATTAATAAAATAAGTTCCCAACAGAAAACAATTAAGAAAATGACGATACTGGGATTATATTCTAATATTTCCGAGACATTAACTTTGAGAGCAAGCTTTAAGATAAGTAGGTCAAATTGTGGGTCAAAGCATTCTAAACCTGAAAAACATAGTATAGAGGAATTCTTTTGTGTTGGTTTTATATCCCATGAGGACTGGATATCAGTTGTGCTGATAGAATTGACCTTTCTGTTTAATTTTCAACTCCTCCTGATTGTAATCTAAGTTGCAGAGTTTATGCGCACGGAAGATCTTGACAATGTATTTCTTTTCCTTCGTTTCTTTATTTGCAGTAAGTTTCCCCTGAGCTGCTTGATCAAACAGTGTGAGCTTTTTGCAAATATCAGATTCTGAACTAAGTGTGATCCACTTATTATGGGTGGCTCCATGGGCTTTGAGAAGCTAGGGGAAAATGCTATAACAGATGCATCAATCAAGGTTTATCATCTCTCTCTTCTGCTTGCTCCTGTCGTGTCTGTCTGGGATTGCATTGTTCGCAAGATGAGATATTCCTTCAGGCCTGAATGGGTGTAGGTCTATGATAGTATATATCATATAGTTCTATTAGTGTAAGAAGAGGTTAGAAATTTGGAAAGAACAAGTTTGCTTGGATTCTGTCTTCTTGTTATAGAATATACTCTTTTTTGAAGATAATAAGCTGAGTCAGTAGTTAAAGAGATTGAAAGTCATGGAGAAAGCATCGCATGGTCGGGCACCCCAAGTTCTGACGAAGGAAAAGAAGCAGGTGAAAGATGAACTTGATCGCTTGAAGCAAGCTGAGAAGAAAAAAAGACGCCTAGAGAAAGCACTTGCAACTTCTGCAGCCATTCGGTCTGAACTGGAGAAGAAGAAACAGAAGAAGAAAGAACAGGATCGACTAGATGAGGAAGGTGCTGCAATAGCAGAAGCTGTTGCTCTTCATGTCCTTCTGGGGGAAGATGCAGATGAATCATGTCAAGTCATGCTGAAGAACACCAAGAGGTTCGATTCTTTGTACCATTCCAGCAACACTGGCCTTTTCTTGGGATATCAGAGCATTGCAAATTATCCTGCTGAAGGACCAGGATGGTTATCTGCTTCATATAGCCCTTGGTGCACATGGAGTTACTTGGGGAGTGGACGGTCGCTGTCACCTGCAGTGCATGTAAAAGATTTGCAATTACCTTACTATGAAAATACAGGCCAAGGAGCAGATATCTCAGCAGGGTTCATAGCAGAACAAGCTGTCTCATCACTGCAGATAGCAGAAAATTCACCTAAGGATTCAATTTCTGGCTAGAGAGCCGCAACCGTCATCAATAGGATGTTGGGAGGGAATGATTTGCACGACAAAATCAATCTTTATAATGTTGTTTAACTGCATTATCCGGTCAAGTTGTACATATCCATCTCCAGTGTGCTTTTTATTTGTTAATGAGCTGTCCTTGATATTAAATCTGTTTGTCCATCTCTGTAATGATTTGTAAGAGCACCACATATGGTTTGAAACCTGGAACTCCTAAAGGGCAAGCCCTTAGCCTTTAAGGGTGAGATGCAACAGGAAAATAGCTTTCTATTAGAACCTGTCCTCATGTTTGACTTTTTACTGATGCTGCAATTATTTTGTTTTCTCTAAGCAATATTCAGGATTTAAAACTTGGACCTCCTCAAAGTAAAGCCTTTAGAGATGAGGTCTAAAGAGCAACAGCTACCTATTGGAACATGTCTTCATGACAGGCTTATTACTAAGAACATCTCTCCATATATAACAAGAACTCTTGGGGGTGCAATCATCCATTTCTATTCCATACTTTTTGAAAAAAAAAATATCAGACCATTTCTTGATTTGCGCCTTGTCATCCGTATAGAAGGGCAAGCTAATTCCCTCTTTGTTCTGAAACATCCATGAAACACTACTCAATTTTATCGTGCCAATTTCAATGTAGAGAAAGAAGCAAACACGCCATGTTTAAAAATGATAATAGTTTAGTACATTTTATCTGATTTACTTCAAATATATTAGTTATTGATATCATCACAACCAAACATTAGATGCTCCTCAACTTGGATAGACCGTGTGCACGAGATATGCCAAATACTGCTGCAATTCAACCCCCGTTGATCATATGGAAGCAACCAACCCCGCTGGCCATTACACCGCCAAGCCTTCTCCTAGGGGGCGTTTGGTATGGGATGATCGTTTCAGGATCAAAGGTGATGTGGGTGGAGGTGATGAGATCACCGCGTTTGGTTGCACCACGGTGATCCTATATGGCGGTGATCTTAAATCACCTCCACTCCTCAATCATCCCCCAACTCAGTGATGGGATACCTGTCTTTGAGGTCGGGAATCCAACATCACCCTAGGGTAGTGATCCTGAGTTGAAAGTTAAAGACAAAAATACCTCTCAAGTTAGCAAAAAAATTGATATATCAACATACCATCAATATATTACGTCAATGTTATATATATATAATATTATGTTGATATTATATATTATATTAATAATATAAATTATATTATAATATATTACTAATCATATTATTATGCTATTATTATTGAAGGATAATTTTAAATTATAGTAGAAATATATTGTTATATTTTGTATTTATATAATGAAAATATTTAATATGTTACTATATTTTATATTTATAAAAATATTAATTCTATAATGAAAAATAACATATTTTTATAAGATTAATAATTTATAGGAGTAACAAATATATTTTTATAAAATATATTAATAATTAATATATTGATAAATATATTAATATTTTATTATAATATATTTTATATGATTAATAAATATATGATAAAGGGTATTAAAAGTAGAATATGTGACAAAATTATGAAGCTATTATAGAAATTAGTATATTAACTTACATTTTTAATTCATGAGAATTAAAAACACATAAAAAATCCATCTAAGATATATCAGGGGTATTTGTGGTATTATGTGGTCAGTGATTTTGGATCTCCGTACCATACCAAACAAGTTACTCATGGATACTCGGAAATTTTTAATCATTGGGCCATAACCTACCAAACATATTGATCTTAGATCACTGGAGATCAAATCATCCTAATATTCGAATCACCGGAGATCTTAAATCACCGTGGTGATCCTGTTGGGGTTACCAAACGCCCCCTAGTGGCTTAGCAGATAGACTGTAACAGCAGTACGAACATCCTTCCATCTTTGTGGACTCCTACCTCTCCCTTTCTATTTCCCTCCCTAACAGGTCATCAGGCACTCAGCAACCAACCAAACATTTCTGCACCAAAGTTTTATATCATCTAACATTCGCCGCTGAATGGCTTCTCCTTTCTATCCAACCCCAGCTCTCAGTGCAGCAACACTCCGTGAAAATATTCATGGCAGTTCCTCTTGACCACCCTGCGTCTGTCACACCTCCGTTGCTCTCAAACCAGAGAGATGGTTCCATCATAAAAACAAGGGAACAGTAGCATACCTGAATAGGACGGACATTCCATTGGCGTTGGAGACCACCCTGTGCTCCAAGCTCAACATGGCCACGGTTCCCTCATTCTTCGAAGAATTCCACACCTTCCTCTCCATCTGATTTAATTCGATGTTCTACTCGTATATCAATTACAAGGACCCAAATAAAATAAAGCAGTTCGTTTCCGACCACCGCAGCTTTGAGGATTTGTCATATTTCCAAACCATTAGAAGGAAAGTTCACATACTTTTGCCCATCCATACTCCCTGTTATCTCTTCAAATTGCGTGCTCAAAAGAAATGAACTAAACAATTTGAACGTCTGAGCTTTGCTTGCAGAAAATGCATCATTTCTTCTGAGAACTGAAACGCTGCCATTTCGCATTGATAGAATGACCCAAGAATGCCAGAAAAAAAGGCAGGAAGCTGCTTATCAAGTTAGCCACGATATCCATTTGCCTTTACTACGAGCAACAGACACATTAGTTTTATGATCACACCCGGCACAATCTTTTTCATCTAATGATTATGACATGTTCATATGTATTGCAGAACATTTTGCACCTGCAAGCCTATAAAATCAGATAGTAGTTTAGATGCTCCGGGTCTTAATGAACACTTTTGAGCCTCAGCTCATTTCAACTCAAAGAAAGAAAAAAAAGAAAAAAGTTTAGATGCTCAGTACTGCAACCCGGCAAAGGCTAATTCTCAAGTTCAATGCATGATTGTTTTTATGACTACAATATACTGATGTAGCTTTGTTTGCTTGCTGGAAATTCAGGAAATGCTGAAGATCATCATTTCACTATTTGACAAATTTTCTGCACTGGCTAAGAGTATGTCCCTTCACTTACATTATCAACAGATTGACATACTGTCAAAACACAGCTTACAGGTAATAATAACTCATGCCCACTACTTGAGTTATAGGTTTCCTGCAAAAGCCTGATGTACTAGTTATTTTATTATTTAGATCTATAAGATGTTGGTAGAGCCCTTGATCCTTCCACTGGTGGCACACCACACCAATGTTTGGATGTATGTAGTCGAAGGCTAAGCTATGCACTCAGGGTACTGCAAAAACATTTTAAAGCTCACTATGCAAATGCCATTCAAAGCTTTTGTTAACTTTCTTCTCCATCGCTGCTTGACATTTCCAGTAATGAGAGAACAACCAAAGGGCCAAAGACAGGTGGTAAAGGTGGCTTGCTGAAGGCAACCACTGGTTCAACATCATTGTTTGTTATTTTACCTGCTTCCCTTGGCTCATTCTTTTCATGCCTACTCGGGGTTGAAACTGTCATGAGTCCTGTTTATATAGTAATTCTAGTCAAAGGAGAGGAATCAAGCATATTCAAAATCTGAAACAACTAGAAGACAAGGATCACTTACTCCAAGTCCCTCCCATTGGATAGATTCTATTGAGAATATTTTTTGCAGGTAATGTGGTGGCTCCCCTCATTTAGGTTGAGCTGTTTAAAACTCACCTGTGAAGAAGTTCAGTTGCTGAATAAGCATTCCTACAACATAATAATAATTTGAAAACTACAGACACTATCCGGCAGATAGCAAACCAAATATTAATCTAAAGGTTTTACTTCAGTGGAAGAAAAAACGATGGAAACATCAAACGATGCAAGGAAGCAATACAAGACCAAGTAGTAGGTCATGTAACAAGCTTTGCTGATATTATTTAATTGGCACAGAGTTCAGTACGAGTAAATCGGAAAAAGAACCATCCAGCACAGACTTTGGGTGGGAATTACTAAGAACAAGAATATTAAGGCAAATACTTATTTGGAAAGCAACTATTGAATAAAAATGGGAGCAGATGATTGCTATGTAGACCTAATACTCGCAGCAAATGGCAATGCAAGGATTGTTTAGACATTACTGTCTCACTCATAGAGTACAGCTTGTCAGTAGGTTATATGGCAAAAACAATCATTTTGTTCCATCTATTCTGAGAATTTCCTTTTCTTGTGCACGATACATTTCGTTTAATGAAACATTTGACTGGAAGGTTGTTTGCCATCTTTTACATCTGTACATGTTGCCTTCTAGTATGAATCAGAAATATGTCTGACCATTAAATTAAGAAAAGTATTCAAGCCTAAATACAAAATTTACACTTCTTAATCCATATTAAGATCCAGATTACAGGGTTTCTTAACTCTATATCTTTCACATGGAAAAAGTTATTTGAAATTTGATGTATCAGCCAGATAGCTCACATCTTGGAACTCTGACAGTCCAAGCACCTCATCTTACGCTCTGGAATTGTTGCATTGGCCAGTATGTGTCGTTAGACTAACGACTAACCTGAAAAAAAGGCTAGACCCAAAATTTATGAGACTCAATCCATGTAACCATAACCTTACCCACCACATCTTGTCCCAGCTATTTGGGTCAGTTTTTGAATCCTCAATTGCCATGCATTAAAGTTCCAACAATTTCCATATTCTTTATCACAATTTCCATCCATATCTTTGACTCATTCATATGAATTTATATATTGACAGACCAATTATTTCTACAAGAAATTTCACTTTTGTGAGCTAGACATATCATTTTTGGTTTAATCAATTAAAACAATGTTTAACTATATAAAAGATCCTTCTCTTGGTAGCTATAATTAATCTTTTCCAATATTAAAAAGAAACAACACTTGGTTACATTAAACATAAATGTGAACTCTTGATCATATCTGCATCCGAGTTACACAAACGTGCCTCACATTTTATCATACCAATGAATCCTTATTTTCTTAATTTTAGAGCATCTAAATCACATACTGTAAACTAGAATCTCTATAAAAAAAAAAAACTTCCGAACCAAATTCTCAAGGATTTTCTTTCACAGAACGCATAATTATTTGTTGCCGCGTAAAATGCAACGTTTGAACATCGCTGCCATCTTAAGAATTATTCGTATTATATTCCACTAATCTGTCTCCAACTTCTAATTTTTATTTATGTCAAACATTTTCCTTACATTCCACGAAACTTTCGCAACGTTATAAACTTATGTTCCCCAAAGAAGGGGAAATTAAAGCAAAGACGCAAGAAAAAATAAGTATAAAAAGAAGGAAAGAAAAGAGAGGTTATAGGATTCACATTCACATAAAGCCAACATTATGGACTGTGCCCATGTTCGTAATAATCATAAGCAATCATAATCATAGCATGAAATTCCAAAAGTATGCAGATGATAAAATTTATAGAAAATACAAAATTAGTTCTACCAAACAAAAAATAAAAAATCAAAAGGAATACAAGGCGTCTATATATATATACTGCAATTCTTCAAAGGGCAAAACCTTTCTGCTGTATATCCTCTCAGATTTCATCTTTTGTACACTTGTTCATAATAAAATTATGGGTGGTATTTGCCTCCCTTTAAATCAAACAAAAGAAAAAAAAGAACACAAAGGACTAGCCGCAGAAGGGTAAATACCTGAGATGGTTGAATATCTTTGAAGGAGATGACGAGGTTGCCGAGCCAAATCGCTAACAAGGGGAACAAAAAAGAGAACGGGTCTCCATAAATTTTTGGGGTTCGAGTTTGCGGTGGAGAAGACAGGAGAGAGCTCGCGAAGCTTCTGGGACCTGGATGCCATGTGGCGAACTTTACCCTTGTGTTTTAAGTAGTCCCCGAGCGATAATCTAAACTAAACAAATATGTTTACATACATACATACATAAACCAACGTGAGTGCATCTAGGATAATAAAAAAAATAAAAATAAAAATAAAAAATGAGAAAAAAATAATTTTAAAATTTTTTAAAAAAAATTTCGAATAAAGTGCAGCGAAAAAAACAACCCGAAAATAAGCTCTATCCACTTTTCGAAAGATATGAATGATCCGAAAAGTGACAAGCGCATCCAAAATTCTGCAGATATTCCGAAGAAGCAGATGTTGACCGTCATTATTGCGCAGACTTTAAATTCCGTTGATCGCCGTGGCTATTTATATATTCAAAATATATATAAAATATTCAGCCAGTTTGTGTCGCATGGTGCGAGGTAAAATTATCCATGAAACATAAGTATGTGTTATTTTAAAAATAATTTAATATTTTTGGCAAAATTAATATTATGTCTTGTTCATGCATCTGTTTGATATTTATAGACATATTGTGAGGCCTTTTAGGCTCCGAACCATAAAAAGAAGCACAGCCCATTCACTAAAGAAAGGACATCATTTGAAGGCAAACCAAGGCTCGAAACATCTCACGCCCTTCAAGATTGAGCTAACAACGATACCCCTGATCAGAATTAAATGTAGGGATAGCAATTGAACAATTGAATCAGAGCCAGGCCAACTGTTTGGATACTCGAGTGAGTAATCCATGTGGACGACGAGTTAAAGAGGTGCTACTTGTTGCTAGAAATTGGACTCGGAAGCGACCGCAGGCTGAGAAGGAGGAGCTCCGGTAGATGGTGCATCGACGGGCTACATCCTCCGAAGGAGCTGCAAGAAGCTGGTGGCAGGAATTTCCGACGCCGGCCCTTCGATGCTTAAGTCAGAAGGAGGATTTTTTTGTGGAGAAAGAGAGAGATAGATAGAGATCTTGCATCCAAAGATCCCCTTCTCAGGAGAAAAGGTCTCCCTTTTATAAGAGGGATATAGGGGTTACCTGTGACTGGACGTGATTGTGCGAATTAATGAGTTACCATCATGATTGGACGTGATCGTGTGAATTAATGAGTTGACGTGGATGATTGGACGAGATCGTGTGAATTAATGAGTTGCCATGGATAGCCTGGCTGGAGGTCCGTTCAGATCGTGCGCATTTAATCATTGACAGTTGCTGGGGTGGAGATCGCGGTATTGGATCCCGAATGAGGAGGAGAGGGGCTTGATTTCCGGTGGAGTGGAGAGGTCTACTTTGTCCTTTGACTGGGTCTCCTTTGGGCTTGAGGTCGATCGAGCTCAGCTTAACCGAGACTAAGACTGCAAGGCAGCGAGCTCTGAGGTCGGGCACCTCGAGGGTCGCTGCTATTGTACTCGTCATCACGTGCCGACGATGTATCCACGTGTTTTGGGCAATTCATTTTTCCTTCAACACTATTATATTATGGAGCTTTGCATACATGTGTGCGAATTGGTGCACCAATATCTAAACGATATGGAAGTATGATGAGGTCCGAAGGAATCAAGGAACCTCCAACTCCGTCCTTATTTTTTTCCGAGTTAAGATATATAAAACACTTCTCAATTATTGTACCCATATTCGAACTACCTAATTCCTCGTGATCCTAAACTTCACTATTATAAAGTTACCCATATTTTTAATTTTATATTATAAATTATATTACGTAAATATTATAATATGATAGAAAATACTATATCACAGTATAATATATATAGTACTATTAGCACAAAATATTATTATTTTTATTAATATTAAAATATATATTATATTATATTGTATTATGTTATATAATGATAAAAAATTTGGGGTGGGGGGAAGCATGCCCAAGCGACGAAATGAATTGGAATCATGGAATATTACGGTTGTCTATGTACAAATGACAAATGTGTAAGTCTAAAACAGAGTTGTTGTTAGGTTGTTGGTTGGTCTCTGACTCTCTATTCATGCCCTCTCCCATTCTAAGTGGGTGGGGTATGAGAGAATGGCATGCCTCTAGAAGCGGCTCAATGTATTTGGGGGCTAAGGTGAACACAAAAACTCCAACATAAATGCATTTGGAGCCTTAATGCATAAATAAAGAAAGAGAGAATAATTTTTTTTAGGTAAAAAATACGTCTCAACATAAATGGATTTGGAGGCTTCAATGCATTTATAGCTATAAAGATACGTAACATTTGAGGCTCCTAAATATATTGAGGGCCCAAATATATTGGACGCTTACTTTGGAACTTATTATAATAAATGTATTTAGGGGCTGGAGCCTTAGACGACCGTCTTAGTCGCCTAAAAATTGAGCTGATTGTGCATGCCGCCGCCTAAAGAACGCGCTCCCATGAGCGGCAAAAGGTGGGCACCATGTGGGAGGACCCTGTTATATTCCCCGTGTTTAAAGGATTCCTGCAGCTATGCGACAAAGAAATGTTCTGGGTTAACTCATGCTTGCTTGATTTACCTCTAAAGTAAAGAAGCAAATTGGGTTTGTGTTTGTCCATCGGAAAAGAAAAAAAGCTGTGCTCGGGTGAGATTATATATAAATGCTGTATTTGCTTTCGATTTGGATCCTTCTCTACTTATTGAATTAATGAATTTAATTTGTTCTTAGGTAAGTTATTTCCGGCTTTAGTTATTAATGAAATGAATGCTGAAAAAGAAATTTCTTTCATACATTTACCAACAATATTTTCAATATCTGGCTTGACATGTGCTTTAAAAATAGGGTGTCATGATGATGTTGCTTGGCAGCGAAACTCACGGAAGAAATGTTATTTTCTGACCTTCACCTATAACTTTAAACTCTCAGGAAATTATTAATTCTAGTTTGTGATTTTCTGTTCTGCCATTCTCTGACAGATCGGTATCTTGATGTAATGTGAAACCATCTTTTTTAGAATACTTGATATAATAAGACTTTGTTCATAATAATTGAATTAAGATACCTGTAAAACTATCCACCTCTTTTGTAAATACCTTCTCATCTTTAATAAATTTGGGCGACTGGGCGCTTTTCCAGTCTCCCTTGCATAATAATAATAAAATAAGATGGCCCATTCATGGCAAGTTTTGCAATCCAAATTTGGCCTGTATCTATCATTTGTGGTCCAAATTCTATATGGGTATGCAAGTCTTCGATTTTCAACTGTCATATTGATGCATGTACAATGGAACATACCAAATTATTCAATATTTCTATGATTAATCGCATGCATTTGTTGTCTTACTACTGATTACATAAACATTACATATTTAACATCTTTATGTCTTAGATTAGCATTGAGGACTTTGGAGTCCACTTATGCACAATCAGCAATATAAGATATTTCACTTTGTGTGTCAAACTTAGGCCCTGTTTGGGGGAGCTTTTGGAGGGCCAAAAAGCACTTTCTGGCCCTCCAAAAGTACTTTTAGATAAAAAATGGTGTTTGGTAAAATTTCTGAAAAGCTGTTTCAGCTTTTGCGGGAAGCTGAAAACAGCTTTTGGGGGAAAGCTCCAATTTGGAGCTTTCCGAAAATGCTGTTTTCAGCTTTGTCGGAAAGCTGTATTTTTGACAAAAATGTCCATATTAAAATATAATAATTACATAGTTTGTCCCTTTATAAACCTAAAAATCTGTTGGAGCTAAGAACTCTAGCCGTCAAACTCCCTTCCGCAAGAAAAATTGTTAGAGAGGTAAATGGTCATTCGGATGATGAAAAATTAATTTACACTAATAATTAAAATATTTTATACCTTTATTATTGTATTATACTATAAATATAATATTATATTACATTACATCACAATACATTAATATGTTATTTTAAATAATTTAATATTATGTTATATTATGAAAAATTAATGTATACTAATAATTATAATATTTTATACCTTTATTATTGTATTATACTATAAATATAATATTATAATACGTTATATCATAATACATTAATATGTTATATTAAATAATTTAATAGTATGTTATATTATGGAAAATTAATTTATACTAATAATTATAATATTTTATACCTTTATTATTGTATTATACTATAAATATTATATTATATTACATTACATCATAATACATTAATATGTTATTTTAAATAATTTAATAGTATGTTATATTATGAAAAATTAATTTATACTAATAATTATAATATTTTATACCTTTATTATTGTACTATACTATAAATATAATATCATAATACGTTACATCATAATACATTAATATGTTATTTTAAATAATTTAATATTATGTTATATTATAATATTAATTGTTACTAATAATTATAATATTTTATACTTTTATGTTATATTATTTTACATTACATCATAATACATTAATATGTTATTTTAAATAATTTAATATTATGTTATATTATGGAAAATTAATTTTTACTAATAATTATAATATTTTATACCTTTATTATTGTATTATACTATAAATATTATATTATATTATATTACATCATAATACATTAATATGTTATTTCAAATAATTTAATATTATGTTATATTATGAAAAATTAATTTATACTAATAATTATAATATTTTATACCTTTATTATTGTATTATACTATAAATATAATATATATATATATATATATATTACATTATATCATAATACATTAATATGTTAGGTTAAATAATTTAATATTATGTTATATTATCAAAAATTAATTTACTCTAATAATTATATTACTATTATGCTATATTATAATAATATTATTTTATATTACAATAATATTATACTATATCGTATATTTATGTATTAATATATGTTATGTTTTATTATGCAATGTCCTTTATGGTAATTTTGTTATACAAAAGTACTTTCTCAGTTTGTTTACCAAACATATGTTAAAGTGTCACAGCACTTTACAAATGTAGTTACCAAACAGCAAACAGCTTTTTATAACAGCTCTACTTCAAACAGCTCTACTTCCAACAGCTCTACTTCCAACAGCTCTACTGCCCACAGCTCCCCCAAACAGGGCCTTAGACCGACAAGTAATTTGAGGATAACAACCTTTTATAAAGTAAGGTGTCACTCTTTTACGACGCTCTCCGAACCAAATTTCCTCTGTATAATAAACTGCACCCAAAACCTCCGCTCCTTCCTCGCTTTCCCCTATCTCTCTGGGGACGGTTGCAGCCGTCTTCCTCTCCCAACTAATAATGGCGTTGCTCGGAAGTGATACCTCAAGAAAACTCTACGTAACGCCCTCCTCTCCTCCTTTCTGCACTATAACTTTTAAAAAGAAAAAAAATTTCTTCTTATTGATCTGGAAACATAATAAAACAACGATATATTTTCCTTCCTTTGTCTAATTCTTTTTCTAATTGTCACACAGGTACTAAAGTTGGTGATCTTATGGATGGTGGTGGCGGTGGCGGGACTTAAGAGTACGGCGGAGTGCACGAGGCTAAGGCGCCCCGGCCACCACCGCCGGAGGCCCGGCGGAGGCTGGCCCGCGGGGGAGGCGGCGGGTGCCCCCGGCTGCCGGGCCTACACGGCGAGCCTGACGGATTTCGGGGCGGTGGGTGACGGGGCCACCTCCAACACCCGCGCCTTCGCGGCGGCCGTCGCCAATCTCAGCCTCTACGCCGCCGACGGCGGGGCGATGCTCGTCGTTCCCCCCGGCAAGTGGCTCACCGGTCCTTTCAATCTCACCAGCCACTTCACCCTCTTCCTCCACCGCGACGCCGAAATCCTGGCCTCCCAGGTCTGGTCACTTTCCTAGTCTCTTTCACTTGCGAATGGTAGTTTTATTTTTAGGGGCCGAGAAGACGATTACAGTTAGTTTCTAGTATAATTTAAGAATACACTGTATCATCGTCCGTCCATCTGAACGAAAACGTATTGGATGGACGGTGAAGATCATAGATAAGAAGGATCGAAGAAATTGTCCCTCGGCCATTAACTCTAGTTGTTGAAAATTCGTATAATAAATATGCGGTTTATTTCAATTAGCCTTTTTCTAAAATTCCTTTAGACGTGTCGAAACTGTCACATATCATGGTTTTGGGAATTTTATAACGCTTTGGTGGTTGGAGATATATTGATCAAATCGTGCAGAGAGAGAGAGCACTGGAATGTGAGGTAATGGTGGTCCACTCGAGGGACCATGTACGGTGTTAGGCACGCTGTTCCTGCCTGTTTTCCACCAAGAAGTGGAAGCTAGCGTTTTGGTCAGCATCCGTTTGGGCGGTTTCTTGAAGGCCGAAGTCTAAACTACGTTCATTGGCCAATGGCCATCGTGAGCCCAAAATACCAGACTGGAAGGATTTGACTCGACTGTTTGCAGACGTGTCAGATTCTGGATAACACGTGTGTGACAAAACAAGCTGCTCCCTGCCACCGGAAGCGTGCGAACTGCGAATCACAAGTCACACACAAGTGATTTCGTTGGGACAAAAACTTTATATGTTCACGATGTATGTAGTGGTCAGGAATTTAATATTATAAATTAATAGATTTATTTATGGGTTACAAGATCAATCATCTATATAAAACTGCTTTGTAGCTGGGATAAAAAATAGAAAGATCTTTTCACCCCCTGTCGTAAAAAAATTTTTATTCAAAAATAAAATATTAAAGGCACGCTCTCCTAACAACTGTAACCGACAAAGCACACGCACAAAGTCACGTGGACTGTCTGGCTTTCCTCTCCTCTTGTCGATCATTTCTCTGCGCATAAAATATTTATGCGGATGTCTGATACCAGCGTATGGCGTCATGTTTGCGAACGATGATGTCATAGGGGATCGATTTGGGGTTGCTCTAAGAGCTGCTGTTTACACGCTCGCATAAAACTCTTTATGCGCTTGGGGAATACAATTTTCTGCACCGACGTCTGTCATTTCATGTTAATTTGGAAAGGTCTTTATCGGGTGTGAATTGGATTAGATTAGATTTTCTTAACAAGCTTCCATTCGAGACTTTCGGTTGGTTCGATCGTGAACCCGCTCTTTGGCGCGTCCTATTCTCCTCCCCAGTTCTCCACCGCTGAGTTTGTCTCTTCCGCTGCCATGCCTGCGCCAGTGACTTCTCGACGACACCTGGCTCAGCGTTGCCTCCACCGCCGCGAAGGCCATGGTCTTCGGCAAGCGGATCCTTTGCGACCGCGTCTTCGCCAGCTCCGATTCTATCCGGGAATCTTGCTTCGCCGAACATGCCGCCGCCCTTTTCTCGATATATATGATGTCATCCTTTCTGGCTGTTTGGTCTCAGCCTCTCAGGCTATTTGCTCACTCCCGGCATCCACCCCTTACCCGCTAAACGATTTACTAGCTCGTCCTCCTCGCCAACTATGACAGCGTCTGCCCTCGCCGACATCCACACCGATTTCTCCCTCCAGATCCCGACTTCCCTCCCTGAATTCTCGGATTCCATTTCCTTGCCCCCGCTTCCCCCTCCTGCGCCTGGACGACAGCAGCAGCGGCGGCGGGAGGACTTGGGAGGAGAAGAGGAGAGGCGCGGAAGTCCTCTCTCTAGAAAACTAAAGGGGACTCTGTCAAACTCCCTCTCTTCTCTATTAATTACTTATGCTTTAAGATTTGAAAAGGTGATGAAGGGGCATATATTGAAGGCTTTGCTTTATGATCTATTTATACAATGCTTGCTATAGAATTTTTGTTCGTTCCTATACAATATAATTAGAGTCATCGTAGAGTCTATTCAAGGCATATGAAATATAAGGTGACGTTATAATGCACAAGGGTGGAAAAAAAAAACAAGATTTTATATTTACTGCCAATTCAAAATTAAAACTCCTGACGTTAATTAAAAATTAGAGACAGTGCTTGTCATGGCTATATCTGAACAATAGACAAACGCTTATGGCATATGGCGTGATGTGGTGCTGCAGGACATCGATGAATGGCCAATTATTGATCCCTTGCCCTCTTATGGGAGAGGAAGGGACTTGCCTGGTGGAAGATACAGCAACTTCATCATGGGTTCTAACCTCACTGATGTGGTCATCACAGGTATTGCAATTATTCTTTTCAAGGCCTCTGCAAGATATGAATTCCCATTTTGCTGCTTATTTTTGCAATGCGTCGTATTCTTGCCCTTCTTTTGTGCGGAAATATGGTGAATTCGAATCTAGCTGGCCACCTAACTTAGCACAGATTGTTGGTCAATAAAGTTTGGTGGCTAGATCTAGTCTCAGTTGTCTACTTCATGGTGTGTGTTGGTTTGGACCAAGGTTTGCTGTACAGGTTTGAATCGGACGATGTTGGAAATGCCGTACCATACCGGTTTCGTACTGGTATTCGGTATGTATGGCATACAGACATTCGGTATGCTAAAAAAAATTTTGTACCGTACCGTATCGATATCGTGCTAGTGTGGTACTGGTACGGGGTCTGATATCGAGACGGCAAATCTTGATTTGGAAAAAGATTGATGTTTACAACTAATGTAAATCCATGTTTCTATTTGTGTTGGGTGATATGTTTCAGGGGATAATGGAACAATCAATGGGCAGGGGAAAATCTGGTGGGATAAGTTCCACGATGATAAGCTGGAGTACACTCGTGGTTACCTGCTTGAAATAATGTACTCAGACCACATCCTTATTTCCAACCTTACATTCAAACACTCTCCCGCATGGAACCTTCATCCGGTTTACAGCAGGTTTGATCATCTCCCTAAAGGAAAACTAAACAAACTACTTGCCATCATAAGTCACACCTTACAATGTACAAAAGATTTAACATGATTGTGTTCAGAGTTAAATGCTGACAGAAGCAATTGAACTGTGCAGCAATGTTCTTGTGTCAAATGTCACAATTCTTGCCCCGGTTGATTCTCCAAATACTGACGGAATTAATCCAGGTACTTCTGCTACTTCTAGAAAATTTATTTTTATAAATTTTGTTTATTGAACAATCAAAATGCTAACAGGAAACTTAGATGAGTTATGCACATGCTAGTGTGTATATAATGTTCTGCTCTATCCTCTCTTGTAAACATATTTGGATATGCTTCTCATGTGTTTTTAAAGGAGGAAGAAGAAGAAAAGTAAAGAAAGAAAAGAACAGAAAAGAAAAGAAATAGACATCAAATATGTAATATACAAGTGAAAAACGGTCAAATAAAGTTTCATGCTCTGAACCCAACACTCAAGTCCGGGTGCATGACATGGCCGCACACTCCCTAGAGTAAAGCCTTAGAGACTATGCTAGGCCTAAAATATGAGCATAGTTCACACAATACCAACAATTAAACTAATCCACTTACATAGTTCTTTAATAGTTCAATTACAAATTTTTCGATTTCTATCGGTTTCAACAAAATAAAATAAATAACTAACTAACTAATGACTGGCTGCACGAACTCCACATCCCTTCTATTTGAGTCAATGTCTTCTATGACTCTGGAAAAAAAAAAAAAGAGTCTAAGCTTTTCCAGCCCAGTAAGAATCCCAAACTGCTACACCATAAATAATAAAAAAATAATTAATAGCAATACCAAATAAAATAAATATCGTATCAATACTCGAAAAGCTCATACAAATAACTTGCACAAAAGATCGCATTATCATCTTATAAATAATCATATACACACACACACATATACATACATACATACATACATACATACATATATATATATATATATATATATATATATATATAATCAATTGTTCAACAACTGTCAGGTCATCCGTTTCTCATCAACATGATTTCCATATTTCTTATTAATTAATTTTTGGCTTTGGACTAACCAAGATCATGACTCAGTCCAAGACTGACAAAATACCAAACGTAAGCCCGTTGTGGCTATCCTCATGCATTAGCCCATGGCCGTTATCAAGATTCTACGCGTAAGCCCGTGGGGGCTATCCTCATGCGTTAGTCCATGAGCGCTATCAAGATTCCACGCATAATCCTGTGGTGCCTATTCTCATGCATTAGCCCATGGGCGCTATAAAGATTCCATGCGTAAGCCCGTGAAGGCTATCCCTGTGCGCCAGCCTATAGTCGCTATATAACGCTTAAGCTCGTAGAGGCTATCATAGGCATAAGCTCGTAGAGGCTATATAGTGAATGGATTGGGATCCTTAGCCCAACGAGAATGTCAGGGTTTAAACGGAGGAGTATGTGATGACCCATGTAAGCATGTATTTAGTTTCACATTAGTTATTCGCTGGGTAGATCTTCGTTACTTGTATAGGATCAAAGAACCCTAATAATATCTTCCGCTTAGCCTTTTTGGGTGAGATCTTGGGTTGTTACATAAAAATAATTACACTACTGAGAAACTAAGAATTCTATGTTTGCACCTTGTTCAACAATTTTCGGTTGCATCCTTCTTGCCATCTTCTCCACCCAGCCTCATCGAACTCATCTTTTTTTCTTTTGTTTTGATGGAAAATGGAGGAAGCAAGAAACTTCCCCCTCTTTATTAATTAGATCAGAAATTATTTACAAGAAGGAAGAGAAGAGAAAGAGATATGGGTACAGAGCAAGAAAGCAAAGAAGAGAAGAATGCTCGATGTGACCTCATCGAACTCATCTCAAGAAATAATATCTCTCTGTGTAAGAATTAGGACAGTTGAAAACAAGTGTCCTAAGTTTTATAATCATAATCATCATGGGTTATGCCTATCTTGCCATCCATTCTTGCTGTACATATTGTTAGTACCTTCTGGTGTTAATCATAGCCAGCTACTCACAACCGCTGTAAAGAATCACTCTTAAAACTGTAATTTATATGGCATCTCTTATAACACATGAAGCCCAGTGTCTTCATTTCCTCTCTAGTTTTTAGTGGGGAAGTACACAATTAAGATACAATAATTTTCCAAAGTTTGAACAAGAGTTTTGGTGCTTCCTGTCCTTACAGACTCCTGCTCCAATGTCTTCATTGAGGACTGCTTCATAGTCTCCGGGGATGATTGCATCGCCATCAAAAGCGGTTGGGATGAGTATGGAATTGCCTTCAACATGCCGACCCAACATGTAATTATCAGAAGGCTCAGCTGCATTTCCCCCTCCAGTGCCACCATTGCCCTTGGAAGCGAGATGTCTGGGGGAGTCCAAGACATCAGGGCTGAAGATATCACGGCCATCAACACAGAATCTGGGGTCAGAATCAAGACAGCCATCGGTAGGGGAGGATACATCAAGGATATTTTTGTGAGAAGAATGACCTTGAACGCCATGAAGTATGTCTTCTGGATGACAGGAAATTATGGGCAGCACCCTGATGACAATTACGACCCCAATGCAATCCCACTAGTCCAGAATATCAATTACAGTGATGTGGTTGCCGAGAACGTCACCATAGCTGGAAAGTTGGAGGGAATTCCTAAGGCACCCTTCACTGGGATATGCTTGTCTAACGTGACTGTGGATGTTGTGAAGTCGAAGAAGCTGAAGTGGAACTGCACTGATGTTGAGGGGGTCTCAAGCGCTGTGGTGCCTACTCCTTGTGACTCGCTCCGAGATCAAGGAGCTGATGCAGCGCCATGCCCATTCCCAACAGATTGTTTACCCACAGATACTGCTGCATTCCAGAAATGTCGGTACAGAAGAGTTAAACTGTGACAGTGTTGGTGTGGGCTTTGCTTTATTTCGCTTGAAGTCACTCCTCATGACCAACGTCTGCAAGGAGCTGAGCTCTTATATACTTCTATCTCTTGATAATTGGAGGTTCAATGAGGAAAACTAGTGTTTTGATAAGTAATTTGTTTCTCCTAGGTATTGGAGTTTTTTCTTTTTTTAAAGTAAATGATCACATCTGAGTGCATGTATGTGAAGCTTGACCTAAATCTATGACCAGCAAGTAGTAGTTACTAGCTACAGGGACTACTTCAAGTGATTCCAAAGCCATTAGGATTGCTATACTAGCTTAGCCAGGTCAGCCTAAACCTATTAGTTCATGGTGTAAATTAAATTTTATCATTTGATAGTTGTTATATATTTCTGGAATTTGTAACCACTTGAAATTAAGGCCAACTTGTTGAAAATAATTGTTTGTTTCTGAACTACTGAAGATAAGGAATTCGAGTCTTAGTTGTTTGAAGTGTTGTCACAAGTGGCTTTCTTGTGAAGTTGTCCTATCAGGTGAGACATTTTATTCTCTTATTTTGGAGTTAGAGGCTTTTTTATATGCATGGCACAAATCATGAGATTAGAGATGAGACAGTTGTGTCTATACAGCATCCAAAGGCAAACCAAGATAAAACAGGCATGTAATGGTTGCAATTTAGGAAACAGTTGGCCCTCATACTGCAACAACTGAGTGATTGCTTAATTATATGTAGTTTGAATGTTTGTCTGAAACCAAGGAGTAAGGAAAGATAATTTGATAAGCTTTCAAATGACATTCTGAATCGCTCAGACTGGACATCAAGCAAGGAAATTATTGGCTTTTTCTCTGAGAAGTTGTCAAACTGTCAGAAATCATTATTTAATCACTAATTTGGGTGTTGATTGTGAAGTTGGTTCTTAGAATCTTCTTTTGTAAATCTGGAGTCAAATATTTAGGAGTCTAGATACACCTAACTTTGGGATTTTAGGTTCAATTTGAATTTGTTGAAAAATTCATCTACAGCTAGGAGGTGCATAGAACCTATGGGGAATCCTTCTTGAGAATTAAGAATTTTATTGCTGTAATTTTTCTTATCATTGCTGCGTAGAAATCTCTTCTTTTTATGTTGCTATTTTCCTAATATGCTGCTCAATCTTTGACCTCATCTCGTTGAGAAGGCCTTTGTGTTAGTATGTGAAGGGGACTCTGAGTTTAGTTAAGTTTTTGCTTTAGGTGGATCCACTAGTAAATCTTCTTTCGCTTCTCACATATCCTCCATCAATTTTAACTTTCGGTTTTTGCCCCTTTACCGTCTTGTTTCAATTTTCTTTTTCCCCCCTAGTTCTCTTCTTGTTGTGCTCCATTTGTTCTTTCTTTCTTTTTATTTTTATTTGTTAAACAACCAGAAATTTTACATGTCGGAAATAAAATCAGATTCCTTATATTAAACATAAAATCCAATACCCAACCTTTAATGTCTTTTTTTTCTAATCTTTTTTTTCTTAAACCTTCTTTTCTTTTTTGTTTTAAAGAAATCCAAATGTAGATATTGGACAGCTAGCCCTCAGTTCTCTCCATAAATCTGACATCTAATGTTGAAGACCTGAGCATGCTATCTCATGTCTGTACACCAGATTTTAAGTTTAATTGACAGAAGAAAACTTTATTGAAAAAACATGATTGTATTAGGAAACAACTGTAACAAGAACGGCATAACTGGTAAAGATTTGACAAAGACCTCAAGCCAAATCAACATTTTAAGAATTAACACAATGTAATCTAACCAGAGCTTCATGGCCATCTTAGATGGCTCTGTTTCAGGTTAAGTAAGAAGTCCCGTCATGCATGTTATATGCAAAACATGTCTGATATTTTATACAGATTACATCTGAGAGAAGAGAAAGATCAATTGCTCATTGCGAGTCTCTTGCAAGAGTCGAAAGGATGGGTTTCGCTCCTGGATCTCATTAATGACCGTTAAATGATCTTGTGAAGTAGGATCCAGCCATCTGTATTGTATTTCCTGTATAAAATTTATAAAATTGTAAATATTTTTTTCCACAAATAGGATCCTGTAGGGAGATCAGCATTAGTTTTATCTACACCTACATTTAGCTTCACTGCAATCCAACCATCTTGATGCACAGGCCTCATTTCTATATAATGGAGGGCCAATCTATGAGGGTAGAGACTGTAGCTAACGTTGCAAGCAGGCAAAGCGTCTACGTTGCAGGCTTACTCGTGTGTGTAACCTGGAGTTTCTTGGTGCCACTGCCTGATATTGTCAATAGACGTAGCCAAAAAAATCCGGGTTCTGAGCTCAATGATTCAGCCCTAGAGCTTGATTGAAAGACGATAAACGCCCCAGGATCCAGAGGACGAAGTCTGCATAACTAGATGGAGGAACGTTCCACGTCACCACATGCCTTCCCTTTTATTTTTGAGCACAGCAGACAGACTGTTTCATTTCGTTTGATAATAAAATTTTGGGTGGCGCCTTGCCTCCTTTTCATTTTTTTTAAAAGAAAAGGGGCACAGCAATCTGGTTTTGGTGCTTGTTTCTTCAACTATTTTCTGTGCCTAGAAGGCATGATGTTGGAGATCATGCATGTGTTGAGCCTGGCCCCTTTGTTGAAATGATATCTGGGAGTAATATCTTTTGAGTCTACCAGAAATTGATATCAGACAATGCCTTGCATCACACACTGCAGGGACTGCTCGCAACTGATAAGGTTTCTTATTTGACAAAAACTAGAAAAATTGTGGAAATCCTTAATAATTTGATGCCCTAGTTGAATCCAAGTTGCAGATTTATTAGACCACATTCTCGTCGAAGCTTGGGGTGGCGAATATTACTTGTGAAATCATTCTTATGCTACGTGAAGAGCTCCATTGGCGCAGATTGGACGGGCAGCCCGTCAACATCGTGATCTAGTTCAAGCTCTATCCTTAGCAACTGATTAGCAATAATTTCTTGGTGTAGCAGGAAACAAACAGTTAACTATTGCACTATCAATAGAGTACCATGCGACTACAGTAGCTGCGCAAGAGTGCGCTTGGCTAAGGATACTCTTATCAAAAAAATCTCTCATCCTATGGATAAGCCAGTAAAGATTGGTTGGGACAACCTTAGTTCCATTAAGCCGACTTCTAATCCAAGACTCCATTTTTGGGCCAACTATATTGAAGTTTGTCATTATTTCATTAGAGAGAAGATGCTTAAAAAGGGGATTGATCTTGTCAAGGTAGATACGAATGACCGAGTCTCTGATATTTTTACCAAGACTTCGTCGAAGGCGAAGTTTGAGCAATTTAGGAGAAGCTTGGGTTTGGTTACCTGTTAGCACATTGGGGGAGTTAAAATTATATAGTGTGCTAATATATGATGGGTTGTCATTTGTCCATGTTTAATTTTGTTATGTGATATATTCTTATGCGTCATTAAAGTCTAGTTGTGGTAAGCAAAGAGTCAACTAATATTCTAGATAGAGTGTGTGAAGAATCATGGGAATTTTCCAAAGGTAATTATTCTGGAAATTCAGATGGGCATAAAGAGTTTTAGAAAACTCATCATAATTAATGTCACGCCCCGGATCTGGACATGATTTTTTTTTTTTTAATTTATATTATGCGCCCCAAATCCGGTTTATGACACGGCCGTGCTATTGTAGGTTGCTGCCCATAATAGCACGAAGCCTATGATAACAATTTTATTTCATGAAATAAGACCAAATCTGATCAAATTTATTTACTAATCATAAAGAAGCAAGTACAGAGCATCTAAATCAAATACTTGAGTTTGCAATATTACAACCCAAACTTATTAACATAGATACTTTTAAGAATCCCTGTAACTATGCTTCAACTCCAATTTTCATTTACTCTTTCCCGTTCTTAATCGCCTTAATTATCTGAAATAAAAAAAACAACAGGAGGGGTATGAGCTTGCGGCTCAGTAAGTAACCATGTACTATCTTATTAGATCAAGCATAATCTTTCTCATGCCAATGCATCATTTGAAGAATATAACAGTTATAGCAAAATAAAGCATTTCAGAGATGATATAATCGGGTCATAAACCAATGTATGCTCCAACCATGCAAGTTCATAAACATGATAATGCAAGTCATATAAAAATGTTGCCATTCATCCATACTTTATAAATCTTACTCTCAGACGGATGTGCTGCTATGGTCACTATAATCCCGTGACAGGGCTCGTATTCGTAGTCGACGAGTTTTATAACTTGTTCATATTCGTTACCAACTTTAACCCGTTGGCAGAGGGCCATATTCGTTGGATGCTAGCTCCAGAGGGGTCGACTGACCTCTATTTCTAGAGGTAGGCATAGCTATCTGAGAGTTCATAAATCATTATTCTTTTTCGTAAGTCATACTTTC
This sequence comes from Phoenix dactylifera, assembly GCF_051530095.1. Lineage (NCBI taxonomy): Eukaryota > Viridiplantae > Streptophyta > Magnoliopsida > Arecales > Arecaceae > Phoenix > Phoenix dactylifera. The sequence continues at coordinate 30,907,174 of NC_143195.1, forward strand.
ATACATAGGTTGGAAAATGACAAATGGCATCGTAAAGTATAAAATTCATGATCGTGCCACAAATCTAAATCTCTTTTTCATGCAATTTATCATAACCATAATTCATCGTAATGTATAAAATTCATAATCATGCCACAAATCTCATTTTCATGCAATTTATCATAACCATAATTTATACTGAAATATTTATGAAGGATGCAATTTAACCAAACTCATGAATCACATGCAATCATATGCTTGATCCTACTTTTAAGAAAATACATCATAACAATATATATATATATATATATTTTTATTTTATTCTTACAATTAAACAGTGATTTCTAAATTAATAAGATCAGTGCCAGGGTTACTTACCTCAATTCGCCCACACAATCCTAATCTCGTCCGTCAAATTCTCTGTACCTATCAAACAGTTCCAGATGCATTATTAAATTAAAACTCTAACATGGACCTGAATAAATCTCAAGTCCCAACCGGATAATTTGGACTAAAATCCTACTTATTCACTATTTATTTACGTATTTTCTTTTTTTTTCTTTTCTTTTTCTTTTCTTTTCTTTTCCTTCTTTTCTTTTTCCTTCTTCTCTTTTTCTTTTCCTTTTCCTTCTCTTCTTCTTTTTTTTTTTTTCTTTTCTCTTTTTTTTTTTTTATTTTTTTCCTTCCCGAAACTTCTTCTCCTTCTTTCTTCTTTTTTTTTTTTTTTCTTCTTCTCCTCCTCTTCTCTTCTCCCGACTTCTTCTCCTCCTCCCTTTCTTGTTCTTTCTTCGCTCGTGAAGGGAGGAGGGCGAGCTCGTCGGAATGCTCGGGAGGAACGGGCAGCGGCCGGCGGCACCCGCAGTGCCTGCGGCGCCTGTGGCCACAGCCGCTCCTGGGGCCGCGCTCGCAGCCCGTGGCCATGGCGTGCGGCCGGTGGCCGGCACCTGCAGAAGCATGGTCGTGCCTGCGGCCGGCGCCCACGGTGAGTCTCCCCCTTCCCTTTCTTCTTTCTTTCTTTCTTTCTTCTTCTATTTGATCTATCCTCCCGAGTGGATCGAGAGGAGGAAAGGCAGTAAAGAAAAGGAGGAATGGATGGATCTTACCTCACTAATGAGAGCAGGGGCGCGGGTGGTGAAGTCCGACGAGGAGAGGCGCCGGTGGAGGATACCGGAGGTGGAACCCAACATGAGCGAGGACGGTGGCGAACTTCAGGCCACCGGAGTGCCCAGATCTGGCAACATCCTGGTCCGAGAGCAAGGAGAAAATAGGGAGGAGGGGGGTCTCGGATCGGGTGAGCTATCGGGGGCTTTTATAGCCCTCTCCGGGGAAGAAAGAAAATGGTTGTGGCTCGTTCACCTCCGTGATGCTCGCGGTGGTCGGGCAGAATCAGAGGCCATTCAAGAGGCCACGATGTCCCCGCTCCTATCTCGCCTCCGTTACTCTGAGGAAGAAGACTATTACGATCCTCTGTCTCAGTCTTTTCTTCATGGGCTGAAGCCGGTTTGACCCGCCGGCTTTGGCCCAATCGGCCCAAAATCCAATTTTGGACTGGATATTACATTCTCCCCTCCTTAATAAAAATTTCGTCCTCGAAATTTAAGAAATCTTTATCTTCCAAATTGAGGGGTGCTCGGCTCATTACGTAACATAATTTAAGATCTCGTTCTTCTCGATCAAAATCAGTGTGGTAGATAATTTTGGATCAACTGTCAAAAACTAGCAAGATTAGCACTAGATAAGTGACTAACTTAAAATCTATGTTTGATGTAGGTTCACTCCCGATCGGATTGGGATCGATTCACAACAAGATCGATTAATTGTATTTCAGGTAGAACCTGAAATAAAATGGATTCGATACACTTATTATGGTAGGGTGATGTTCCCTCAAAAGATAATGACCAACCTTAGAATCAAGTCTTTATATGGCTAGGTATGTGATTCACCAATTGAACAGGTAATGATGGTCATTAGATAGCAATGGTCTATCTCGAAATTGATTGGCATCAAATCTTAAGAGCAAGTCCAAGAAGACAAGATATTGATACCATAATTTAATATGTCACGAAGCTTAATTTATAACTCATAACGATGGAACAAATAACACATGGTTTATTTGGATACTTGAAATTTAGATCATATGCAATCAATGATTAACTCACCCTAGTCATGAAATGTTCAAGATTTTCCTTAGCATACCAACATTGGAAAATCTATCAAAGTGATAACGTAGCCATATCATGATTATCCTGAGAATCAACAGTATTCGCCTTCTCTTATTAACAAAAGTTTTCTTTATTAAAAAAATCTAATCTTTATCATAACATGTTACCAAATACAGTCAATATTTCTTCTTCTTTTTTTTTTATCAGTTTAAAATGACTCAGTCCACCACACTTTCACTGCGCAACTCTGATCAATATTCTCCAAAATTTCTTAAGAATCCTAGATCATCATCATTCTTTATATATATATATATATAATATTCAATCAGAATTTTTATCCTTACTTTCCAAGTACACTAGATCATGATTAACCCTCGAGATAATTGCCATATTTGTACCATTTTATGATCAAGTAATCACATTCTAAATCCAATTCGAGCTAAGCCAACTCTAGATTCCCTTGAAAATTCCATTCTACAATTTGATATTGACTTTTCTTTTAAGAATATTATTTGTATGCTCTGTTGAAAAATTCTAGATTGACTTACTCATTAGCATATTCAACCATCTCGAATCTTTTCTTTTTTTTTTTTTGGTTAAACTCATTTAGGCCTCTCATGACATCACCTTAGTTTTTCACCAATAGTGATACAAAATCCAAAATTAACTCATAGCCTCGACTTATAATATATATATATATATATTATATATATATATATATATATTTGATATAAATATATATTCGACTCACCAAAATCTAATAATATGGTTCAAGAATTTAGCTCTATGATTTTACATTGAGATCAATTCCACCAATAAGAAATTTTTTTTTTAACTCTCTTTTTTTTCCGCCAAAAAACTAAATTGTTCCAATTTCCCCAATCCTGAATCGCATCCCAAAATCTACAACATGATTTTTTTTTTTTTTTAATCAAAACATCAACTAATGTTCATTTAATTGATTTATTGTAGGATCATAAACTATTGCACTTTATCCATAGTAGAACATTTGAGCCTCAAATATTTTTCAACATTGATAATTATTCTCAAAATTTACTAAATGACTTTCAATCAAAATACCAATTTTGCATTGTAATTTGAAAAGATCTAATATTTCATATTCCAAGTAAACAAAGGAAAAACTCTTAAGTCTCATCCTCAAATATATTTTCTTTCTATATAACAGTTTCATGCATAATTGTTATACATATTTCATCCTCGAAGAATATAATTTTTTTTTTTTCTTGTCCAAGTCTTAAACAACTTATGAATGAACCCTATCTTGTCATCAAAATAATTAACTTCAAACTAGAAGTATTATCCACAGTACCCGATATCAAGTTGATCTTTCAAAATCACTTATATACTAACACACAAACAATCACAATATACTTTAATATTCCATGGCTAGTACTCCACTTAATATTAGTCAAAATCTAATTTAATTATAACCTGAAAATTTTCTACATTTCTATCACAATCACTAGTGATCTTAAACTTTAAGCTCTCATACATTCCTGTCACATTTCCTATTGTTCTTAAACCTTTATTCTGATTCCAATTTGGTTACAATCCTCAATGATCTTAAACCTCCAACTTTGAAGCCACTTGTGCCACAGTCTTTAGTAGTTTTAAATCTTAAGCTCTTGTATCATTCATATCACAAATCCTAAGTGATCTTAAATCAAGCTTCTGATAGTTTAATTGCCATAATTCCCAATGATCTTAAACCTAAGCTCTGATACCACTAAATGTCACGCCCCGGATCTGGACATGATTTTTTTTTTTTAATTTATATTATGCGCCCCAAATCCGGTTTATGACACGGCCGTGCTATTGTAGGTTGCTGCCCATAATAGCACGAAGCCCATGATAACAATTTTATTTCATGAAATAAGACCAAATCTGATCAAATTTATTTACTAATCATAAAGAAGCAAGTACAGAGCATCTAAATCAAATACTTGAGTTTGCAATATTACAACCCAAACTTATTAACATAGATACTTTTAAGAATCCCTGTAACTATGCTTCAACTCCAATTTTCATTTACTCTTTCCCGCTCTTAATCGCCTTAATTATCTGAAATAAAAAAAACAACAGGAGGGGTATGAGCTTGCGGCTCAGTAAGTAACCATGTACTATCTTATTAGATCAAGCATAATCTTTCTCATGCCAATGCATCATTTGAAGAATATAACAGTTATAGCAAAATAAAGCATTTCAGAGATGATATAATCGGGTCATAAACCAATGTATGCTCCAACCATGCAAGTTCATAAACATGATAATGCAAGTCATATAAAAATGTTGCCATTCATCCATACTTTATAAATCTTACTCTCAGACGGATGTGCTGCTATGGTCACTATAATCCCGTGACAGGGCTCGTATTCGTAGTCGACGAGTTTTATAACTTGTTCATATTCGTTACCAACTTTAACCCGTTGGCAGAGGGCCATATTCGTTGGATGCTAGCTCCAGAGGGGTCGACTGACCTCTATTTCTAGAGGTAGGCATAGCTATCTGAGAGTTCATAAATCATTATTCTTTTTCGTAAGTCATACTTTCATACATAGGTTGGAAAATGACAAATGGCATCGTAAAGTATAAAATTCATGATCGTGCCACAAATCTAAATCTCTTTTTCATGCAATTTATCATAACCATAATTCATCGTAATGTATAAAATTCATAATCATGCCACAAATCTCATTTTCATGCAATTTATCATAACCATAATTTATACTGAAATATTTATGAAGGATGCAATTTAACCAAACTTATGAATCACATGCAATCATATGCTTGATCCTACTTTTAAGAAAATACATCATAACAATATATATATATATTTTTATTTTATTCTTACAATTAAACAGTGATTTCTAAATTAATAAGATCAGTGCCAGGGTTACTTACCTCAATTCGCCCACACAATCCTAATCTCGTCCGTCAAATTCTCTGTACCTATCAAACAGTTCCAGATGCATTATTAAATTAAAACTCTAACATGGACCTGAATAAATCTCAAGTCCCAACCGGATAATTTGGACTAAAATCCTACTTATTCACTATTTATTTACGTATTTTCTTTTTTTTTCTTTTCTTTTTCTTTTCTTTTCTTTTCCTTCTTTTCTTTTTCCTTCTTCTCTTTTTCTTTTCCTTTTCCTTCTCTTCTTCTTTTTTTTTTTTCTTTTCTCTTTTTTTTATTTATTTTTTTCCTTCCCGAAACTTCTTCTCCTTCTTTCTTCTTTTTTTTTTTTTTTTCTTCTCCTCCTCTTCTCTTCTCCCGACTTCTTCTCCTCCTCCCTTTCTTGTTCTTTCTTCGCTCGTGAAGGGAGGAGGGCGAGCTCGTCGGAATGCTCGGGAGGAACGGGCAGCGGCCGGCGGCACCCCCGGCGGGCCAACGGCACCCGCAGTGCCTGCGGCGCCCGTGGCCACAGCCGCTCCTGGGGCCGCGCTCGCAGCCCGTGGCCATGGCGTGCGGCCGGTGGCCGGCACCTGCAGAAGCATGGTCGTGCCTGCGGCCGGCGCCCACGGTGAGTCTCCCCCTTCCCTTTCTTCTTTCTTTCTTTCTTTCTTCTTTCTTTCTTTCTTTCTTCTTCTATTTGATCTATCCTCCCGAGTGGATCGAGAGGAGGAAAGGCAGTAAAGAAAAGGAGGAATGGATGGATCTTACCTCACTAATGAGAGCAGGGGCGCGGGTGGTGAAGTCCGACGAGGAGAGGCGCCGGTGGAGGATACCGGAGGTGGAACCCAACATGAGCGAGGACGGTGGCGAACTTCAGGCCACCGGAGTGCCCAGATCTGGCAACATCCTGGTCCGAGAGCAAGGAGAAAATAGGGAGGAGGGGGGTCTCGGATCGGGTGAGCTATCGGGGGCTTTTATAGCCCTCTCCGGGGAAGAAAGAAAATGGTTGTGGCTCGTTCACCTCCGTGATGCTCGCGGTGGTCGGGCAGAATCAGAGGCCATTCAAGAGGCCACGATGTCCCCGCTCCTATCTCGCCTCCGTTACTCTGAGGAAGAAGACTATTACGATCCTCTGTCTCAGTCTTTTCTTCATGGGCTGAAGCCGGTTTGACCCGCCGGCTTTGGCCCAATCGGCCCAAAATCCAATTTTGGACTGGATATTACAATTAATGATGCCCCATCATCTAAGAGTAACTCTAGAACGATCTCTTAGGTCTATATACACTTGTGGGGGTTCATTTTATGTAAGTAAGCAAGCATATGTTGTGTTAGCATATGATACGTCAAGTGTCCTGAAATCAGTCCTATTATAATCTACATTTGTTTAATTAAAGTTTGAGTGGCTGCTAGTTTCCCAATTTTGTTGCTCTTGGTATTTATTCCTAGTCCTACTACCACTACCTGAATGTATAGTGTAGGGCGTCAACTGCAACTCTGAGAGTTGTTATACTCACATGAACTATTACTTAACCTAGAAGAGCATATAAAAGCTTGAGAATTAGTTTAGATCTTCTGAGAAATCAACCAGAGTTATATAATTTTCCATAATAAACAGGTCGAAATCCGGCATTTCCTTTGTGCATCACCTGAACACATGTATTGTGGCCCAATATAGTGCAAGGATATTCCTTTTGGATTTATTGTTCTTGAACTTTTTTTACCCCATTTGGAGCAAAGAGTGAATAGAAACTGAAACATTGGACACCAGAACAGGCCAGGCTATATCAATATTAGGATTTACATCATCTCAATTCCATATTTGGTATTTTTCCCCTTCTTCGTAGTCCTTTTTCTGCCATTCCTTACACTTTCTACTTCTCCTCCTCCTCCTCCTCCTCCTCTTTTGAGAGTACACTCTCTTTTTTAAATCTTATGGGATGAGAAAGGAATCAAAATGAATTTGCAAATTGTAATGCATTCCTAGTTATATGGAAAAAAATTGAAGAAAGATGAAAGGTGGTATAAAGTTTTAATTTAATATAATTTTGCCAAACGAAAACATAATTCAGCTATTAAACTTGTAAATAATGTCAAGGTTACAGATAAGAGAAGCTTAACCGGACCAAATTAAACACAATCTCTGTCTAGGTGATTATCACAGTACCATTGTAAAAACATTATGGTCTTCATAGATATATTATCTGTTTTGCAAATAGAACAATTATGATGTTTGAATTGGTTGGCCCTTCCATGGAAATCTGAACAAAAATTACCATCAAGTTTTTGTAGTTTTATTTACTAAACCATTATATATTCCCGCATTTAATGTATGGTTCCATAGCAATTCAGATCAATTAACAGAAAATGCACAAAGAGATGTTGTAAATATGTATATTGATAGATAGATCAAACTATAAACACAGCAGCAGTACCAAACTTCAAATACCACTCTAAAGCTGTTCACAACTACCAGACTCAGGTTGCACCTGAGTTTCTTTGGTATCTCTAGTACCATCCTTTCCGTACCAATTGGCAAGTAGGTGTCTGCCAAACCCCATCCGCAATGGATGGGTTTATCAAAATAGAAATAAAAGCTATAAAGAACTCTTAGTTCTCACCATCAAGGAGAGGCACAACCATATAAGCCTCCTCGAAAGAGATCAGCTGTTCACCTATTTCAGAGTCTCATACATCATAACTTAACAAAATCCACTCACAACTGGGCTTGAGATGCCCTTATTTCATTCACACCACTGATGAAGCTACTTGACCACACATTATTTATCTCCAAACAGGTAGCCAAGAGACGAGCTTCCACCAGGAACTGACTGGACCTTAGTGGAAGGCCGACCCTGGAATAATTATAAAAACTTTCAGTGTTCTCACATACCAAGAAACTGGATGAAACGAAAAGAGATATGAGATGTAAATGTATTACTACTTACAGTGATGAAGTTCCCTGAGTTCTGGCCCTGCGCTCTGTGGTAGTTGTTGGAGATGGGCTTTTCTGGTGGAGTCTCTTCGGTTGCTGCTTTCTTCTTGCCACCTTCATCAGATGGAGGCTTCTGAGACTTGGTGGACTTGGTACATCCAGAAGGTGAGATTGGTGGCTCATCTGATCCAAAGAGGTAACCCAGAGAGCTGTGTCCACCCCCAAAGCTCCCACCTCTGCTCATCTTATTGCATGGACCACTTTTTCTGAGTCTTGCCAGCCTTGTTGAGGTGGTGGCATGGATGCGTAGTACTTATAGCGGACCAGGTGGGGCGTCGGAAAGAGTGGCATACCTCATGCTGGAATGTATGCATGATCATGACATGCAAAGTTTTCCATATTTATTTTTCATTGTCCTTTCTCCGTTTCAATGTATTATTAAGTATCCTGAAGTTGTTAAACTTCTGGGAAAGGGACATGAGATCAAAAGTAAGATGATCGCGTGAGACCATATATAAAACTAATGATTCATTCAAGTTAGCATTAGTAAGCCAACGAGATTTTATACTCTAATTTTTAAATTAAAATAAGGATTGCGATAGATCGCATTGTAGATACATTGGATTGCGATACAAGTAAGAATCTTTATACTTGAATCAACGTGTGAGTATATGTTTATTGGTTTGTATCATTAGATTTGCATCGTGAGATTTGTATTAGTTTGGCATGTGACGATATGTTTTTATATAATTTCCAATATAGATATATTTATGTGGCTATTATACGTATCATATATTGAGAACATGATTATATGAACAAAGATATCTTGAATTTGAGAGAAATACATTGTATATGAGATAATTGAATTAATAGATAAATCAGATAAATAAGAATGGTTTAGACTAATCTTGCCATAGCATCCATAGGCTAACACATGGGGAGCCTTTACGAGCTTACGTATGGAAAGCCACTATGAGTGAGATAGCCTCTACGGGCTTACATGTGGAAAACCACCACGAGCTATAACATGGGACGGTATTGATTTTGCACCGAGTCATGATCTTGGTTAGTCCAAAGCCGGAAATAAAAAATTAATAAGAAACCTGAAAATTAAATAAATGAGAAATGGATGACAGAACTTAAGCAATTGTTGTTAAACAATTGATTATATATATATATATATATATATATATATATATATATATATATATATATATATATATATATATATATATATATATATGTTACTTATAAGTTTTTCGATTATTGATACAATATTCATTTTATGTTACTAATTGATTATTTTCTTATTACTTTTGATGTAGCGATTCGAGATTTTTATTGGGCTGTAAGCTCATAACTCCTTTTTCTCTTTCTTTTTTTCAAAGTTGGGATGAATAGATAAAGCATCATTGATACCGATTGGATGATTAAATTTTGTAATTGAATCAGTTTGTTATTTGGTATAAACTGAGATCATATTATTTAGTGATATTAAGATTGTGATAAATTTTCAGATCTTGCATATTTTCTAAGGTCCTGCCTTAGAGAATGTGAGGCCGTGTCTCGTGACCGAACTTGGATGTTGGGTTCGGGGCGTGGCAAGTACTGGCCTTCAACTTGCCAAGGCGAACACATTGGTTAGAGGTCAGAATCTAATGGGATCACAGCTGGGCCGCTGGAGAAGACATCCCCTTTGCACCTGATGGAGCTCCCCAGATTCTCTCGAACACTTGGCGGCTACATTTTCGGTTGGTTACAAGTAACTGCCACAAATCTTTGTCGAGATCTTAAGGGTACCAAATCGAGTAAAATAATAATGATCATGGAACGAGCTTTAATAAAGTAAGAAAAGCATCGTAACGTCACCACGTGTACTTTGGACATGATTGACCTAAAGCAGCACCTAGCACAGCCCTCCCTTGGCCCCAAAACAGAGGGGGAGCCAGAGATGGCTTCCTCTAAGGATGGTGAATTGGGTAGGGCACCCTTTTCCTTCAAGGTGGGCTTTGGTTTCAATCTTTTTTTATGAAAAAGACATGGCTTCGATGAGGGCCTGGTGAGGTGATCAGGTGGCCACCTAATGTCTTGTAGCATTTTCAACTGATATGGATTTTGCTATAGCACTTGCAATCTTTACTTTGTTCCTCAAATTAATAATGGTGATGATGCTGATTATGATGAAATAATAATAATAATAATAACGATAACAATATCATTGTCATCATCACCATTATCAAACTACCACCAAGATTAGCAATTTTAGCCATATAAGCGGCCTTTCTATGGCATAAGTGTAGATTCAAAGTATTCATGAGCTAGGCACATGGAAATATGCATTTTATACTTTTAGTTAGTGCATGAATAACCAATATTAGTGAACATTAAAGTTATTTTAGAAAAATGCTTCAAGACCTAACCTTCATATCAAAATGAAGCTCTGGTGCTAGATGAGTAGGGGATTGGTGTTTATGCAAAAACTCTATTTATGACACTGGTGATCCTATGAATTGCGCCAAACCTCTCATGCCGAAGGGAGTGGATTTTTTTTTCTTTTCTTCAGTACCATGATCTGTAGCATTACTCTTTGTTTTGATAATACACATATATATAAGTCTTTAATTTAACATCCAATGTTATAAGTTTCTTTGTTTAAGTCAAAAATAGATTTAAAAAGCATAAATATTTTACAATCTTTTTGTGCATTCACCATTTCCCAGAACCATATAAGTCTCAGCAGTAGCATAGCTTGGGAAAGTGGAAGACTTACATCGTGGAGATTTTGTCTAGATAGAGGAGTTTATAAATTACTAATTTGATTTCAAGAAAATTATAGTTTCACCCCATCAACTCTGCTTGAGTTTTCCACACACTTCTTTATTTCAAAAAAATTTATTTGGATATTTCAAGTTAAGTGAACTGATATGATCCTACCATCTATTTCTCCTATGACATTGATAGCTATCAACAAATCATCAAGCAGACTCCTAGCAGTAGTATAGCTTAGGAAAATAGAAGACTAATGTCGTGGTGATTTTATTTAGATAAGTAGTTTATAAATTACTTATCTATTTTGAAAGATTATAATTTGACCCCTCAAATTTGCTCGAGTTTTACACGCATCTCCTTGATTTCAAAAACTTTTAATTGGATGTTTCAAATTACTTAAGTGACCTAATATGATCCTACTATCTCTCTCTCTCTCTCCTATGAATATCATTGACAGCCATCAAAGAATCACCAACATGGCTCTACTACATTCGAGAAAAGACTCAATTTTCTATTCCCTTCATCCTTCCATTTTCTTTCTAAAAATTTCCATCTTTTCATCCCCCCATCCACCTTTGCCGCTGGCACTCCACAATAACTCCTCTTCGTGCTCACCGCCATCTGTTGCTTCATCTTTTCTCTGCCAAAGATGCTAGTTTCCTTGACATTGAGCCCCAATGCTGTATATACCCATCCCCACATAAAATATTAATCAACTCCGCACAATTGGAAATCCTTTTTTGCCTTTTTCAATTAGATAGGAAGAAGGGTGTAAGTTGTAACCAGAGATTTCAGCAAATTTTAAGACTCACGCTACCATGATATGAGTCTTTGTATTGAGATTCAGCTAAGGGAGATGGATGCAGGATCATATTGCATCCCCCGGGCAACTTAAAGGAACTTTTTTTTTTTTGAAATCAATAGGAAGTGTATGAAATTCAGAAAAAGTTAAAGGGGTCAAATTGTAATTCTATTCATTAATTATGTCCCCTGCGCATCAAACCTTTATGTGATGGATTCAGACAATAGACACTGACATGGATGATCCCAGATGGCTTAAGTAACTTTTTGCTTGCGAGTCCTCTCTCTCTCTCTCTCTCTCTCTCTCTCTCTCGCTATATATATATATATATATATATATCCAAACTTTAGGGGTGATGAGATGATGCAGTTTAGGTCTCTTGTACATCAGAAACTACATGGGAAGCAGCATGTGATCTACGGTAGGTCTCAAGATTCATATATGGAAAAATAATTACTATCCCACGAATCCAACTTACATTATATAGGATTTGTTGCATGAATTCCTTTCTCAATACCGAATTTTGCATGAATACCCTTCCAAAATTGATATTAGCATGTATACCCTCGTAAAACACTTATTTGGCTATTGTACCTTTTTTTATTTTTGTTTTTGCATATGTACCCATATTATCTAACGGCATTAAAAAATTAACGTTTTAAAATTAAAATGACTAAAATATCTTTAATAGGTAAACATGGAAATAGATCACGATCCCGATAGCAATGAAAGAAGGCAGACATTAGCATAATTTTAAAATTTTATTTTATTTTTAATTAATATACATATGATCTTTTCTTAACACCATTAGAACAACCGTTATATTATGAGCATTTGTACAATAATAGAATTTGATAAAGGTATACATGCAAATATCAATTTTGAAAGGGTATTTATGCAAAATTCGATATTTAGAAGAGTACCTGTACAAAAAAAAAAACCTTAATATATATATATAATACATTTAAAAAGAATTTAAAAATAATATATCTAAAAACATTTTAGGCAGCTTCTTCGTCTAGAGAAGCCTTCTAGAATAATTTATATTTATTCACAAACAAAATTTTGCATGGTTAGGACGTTGAGCGTGGCCTTTATTTTTTTCCTGTTAATTATCGTTTTTATGTTTTGGTGAGGGCAGATACAGAATTCAGAATCCCATCGACCTTTTTAATAGCTGTGCAAGTGGGACTCAGACCCATGCCGCCACGACCGACCTCCTACTGACTTCACCCACTCATTCATTGTCGGGAATAGTGAATCTGACCAACTACTGCACGTGGCCTCCCGGTAGGTGGGAAGTCAAATAAACCCCCGTCCTCCCCAGGCCTTTTTATCTTCTCCCCACCAAAGCGAGCAGACGTCCCCTTCCCGATCCGCGTGCGCTTTGAGAGCGTTCCATGGCCATGCCCAGAGAACTTGGACTCGTCTTCGTCTCCGATGACTTCAGACCGCTTGCCGCACGGCTTGGTCTCTCGCCGTCCGTGACGAGTGGGCAACAGCGCTGTTTTGACTCAATTCGACCAAAAATTATCATAAACTTAACTTATTAATGTCCATTCTATATGGCGATATGATATTTTTCTATCTGAGTAATTTGTTCTCCCAAGTATTGGTATAAATCCATGGTTGCAATCCTTTTCCTTGCTAACATAAGAGGATTCTTTTAAAGGTCAATTTAGATGGATGCATATTATATGGTGACAGAAGGAAAGAAAGATGCTGGCTTCGCTATCAGAAGCTTGGATTTCATGATGGTTGTTGTTGGTTTCGACACCTTGGTTCCAGAGGCTGAGCTAAGGATAGTATGGGCCGATCTGGGCCATGCTCGGCATGTATTGCGGATTAGAGCAGTTATACTTGAGGGCGATTCGGCTATGGTGATTGACTAAATCGAGGGTGGCATCGATGTCGTGGGAGGGTGCTACCCCTTGCTTCAAGACATCTGGGTCACGACTAGTGACGGTACGGTATTCTAGCCCAAACATGTTTACAAAGAAGCTAACAGAGCCAAGAACTGGGTAGCCTTGTATATGGTCAATCACTCGAGGGTGTCTTGTGGGTTGAAAAGAAGGAGTTGCTTAGAGCACTTCATAATTTATTGTTTTTTGACTTTCTTATATGTGCCCGTACTATCCGTTTTATTGCAATATGTATATATTATGCATTTTGCTCACAATATCCTTTGTTATTAAGAGTGAAGTCCAACCAAAATTCTGGTGATGCTTTCAGCGAGGCATGTGCAAATGCTATATCTAGCTTGGCGGCGATACAGCTGACCTTTCTTAGCACGCCCTTGGTTGGGAGATAGAATCAACAATTTGTGAATTGGGAGGCATATAGATTCATGATATATTAATGACATTTACGTCTAACTTTGTTATTTTTTGTCTTTGCAAAGAAATGAGTTATTTAATCGTTCGCTTAAAAACCTAAATATGTTATCAAGTTTTTTGTTTAAAAAAAAAATGCTATCGAGGCTCTACTGTTGATGCAAATATAATATATTTTCTCCATGTATTATTGAGGCTCTACTGTTGATGTTGATGTTGCTTTTGCAATTTTGCAATTTGAACATCTCTTACCTTATGAATAGCCATTTTATATTTAAGCCATATAACACTCATAGTTGTGGTCCGACTTATATTAGTTATATAGTGCTAAATAATGTAACATCAGACAAAGGGATTTCATAGAGGCACCATGTTCTCATATAAAGTCATTTGTTCTGATAACATGATAAGCCCAACTCAATCTAGACAAAACCTGGGTCAGGCACAATAATCGATTTAGGATCAACAGGTACCGATGTCTATTGCTCATTCACTCTATTAGCAGAGTCCAATTCCTATAACATCTTTCCAAGTTAGCAATTCAGTAGGTGGAATAATTATTAGCAATGTGGGGATTTTGAATAAGATATCGATAGAGAGTATCTTTGAAGAGTTTCTTGATTACCAGAAAAAAGGAGCACTGTTGTAATGTACCACCTTGACGTAGTTTAATTTACTGATATGTTCTAGTAAGTATCTAGATCAATCAAATAAGTTTTGGTTGAAACTTATCTTTCAACCCAAATGGATAGAATTCAGCCGGGCATTGTCAGTAGTAGAGATGGGACAGCAGAGAAGGAAAACAAGAAAGAATGCAAAGAAAAATGAAAGATCACAGGCAATATTTCATCCACATATCGCAGTAAGTGACATCCTGATAATGCTTGAAATTTCAATACTTACACCGCACCAATGGTGCTTGCAGCATCCGAGGACCAGTCCTCCTCCATTAGGAAGAATTGCTCCTCCCAACCAGGAAGAAGACTTCTCAAAAACAACCATCCGCATTTCTTGCATCTCCTGAAAAATGCTGATGTGAACTTGTTTCTAATATAAGTATGCCTGTGAAAGTTCTAACCTTCCAACCATTAGAATTCCAACCAGGCATACAGCTCTCCACTTGCACAAGAAAACAAAGTTGATGTTGGGCATGCATCAGGGGACAGTGACTTCAATGTCATCCAACCTCATCAATAAAGTCATGTTATCAGTAGACTCTGAATGGTATTTAGATGTCAGAAGAATGTTAAATCTCCCAAACACTTGATTTCCTTGAGCCGCTACATGCCCAGGTTTAATATAACTCTGGCCACCTACTAACTTGATTTAAATCTGCTACTCAAGCCACCTTCAGTTTTTGAATAATTGTATACATCATAGTATTCATACAAGATTTCTGATCCTCCAAATTTTTCTTGAATGACCTGATAGTTGACTTGAATTATAAAAATGCATTAGGATTAAAATCTTAAGTATAAGAACTAGCAGTTTGTTACATTATTTTTCATGCTGTGGCAGTACCTAATCTTCTGGTATTTCACTATCACTGCATTATTTTACCATTTAAACACCAACATCAGTATTAACTAAATCCATATCCAGCAACGGATTGCCTTCCAAGGACTTGGCAGCATGAACTTGTAGAAGGAAAAGTTCATGGAGAACCTGCGACAAAAACGACAAGAACTCATGAAGATCAGCGAAAAGAAACATAAATGGTTGTGCACTGATTTACGACCTGACAAGCAAAAAATTCTAACCAAAAACAAATCCATTTTTGATGTTCTGAACTTTTAACAAATTATTTGGGAAAGCCAAAGAGCAATCAATATAGCATCTAAGAAAACATCATCCTGTTTTCCTGATCTTGTCGAAGAAGATAAAAGAACAACACAGAATATGATTTTGGAAACAAAAATACAAATAGACTGATCAGACTTCATCAGAAGTGTTATCACAATTATCAAGCATTCCACAATGATGCGAAAACCAAAAACTTCCATTCACAAAAGATGCACTTAATGTCATAGAAGTATTCGATGTAAGAAGGCATGGCATCACGCTAACCTTTCAATATAGAGAAAACAGAAAATCCAGGTTACGTTTTGAACTCGGCGATGATTGCAATATCCACCTCCTCCATCATAACAACCGCACATTTCCACACAATGAAATTTTCTTCTATAGATTTTACATTGAAAGACAATGAATCCCAACTACGATGTATCATCCTCCTAGTGACATCTTCCATTGTTTAACATCATGCAAATATTGCTGTGAGAAAGATCCTCTCAAAATTTCAGATCCTCAATGGTTTCACAAAGAAACAGCTTTGCATGTTGGGAGCCCTAAAAGTACAAACATAGTCCTAAAAGCAACATTTTTCAGCAAAAGGAAAAGGAGCAGAGAAAGTATAAATTGAGCAAATGGAACACATAGAGATGACCTAATTTCTCATGATGATTTGCCATTTAATAGTAGTGATCCTATAGATTGCAAAACATGTTACGCTACCAGTGAACTGGTGAAAGCACAGCAATTCTCATCTTTTCCATCAACTGTTTAAAGATCATAGGAAAAGAAGAGAAACGAGAAGAAGGTTATACAGAAAGTTTTGGCAGAAAAGCCATCATTGGTGATCCAACACAAAGAGCAAGTAAGAAGTAATGGGAATTAAAGCATCTAAGATAAACGTCAAAATACCAAACATGAGAACACACCAAAATCAAAACTTGGATGGATTCTACCTTGCAAGTAAGTGTCATAAGCCAATTGTGCAGCCAGGAGGTCGACCACCGCCGTTCCGACCGACTTAAACACCGTCAGCTCCTCCGGGCTCCTCCTCCCAACCTTCGTCCCCCCGGCCAACTCCACCAACGTCCCTGCCACATCCCCCGGCGCCATGACCCCTCTTTGGAACGCGCCCACCAACTCCCCTGCCTCCTCCAGCGCCACCTCGAAGTCCACAAACACCCTCCCCCTCGCCAGCGCCTCGTCGTCGCACTCCCTCATCGCTGGGGTGAACGAGCCCACTAGGTCCAAATGCGCCCCGGGTTTCAGCTTATTCCCCTTGACAACTGGGGTCTCCGAGCTCGTGGCGCAGCTCACCACGTCCCCCAGCCCGATCACCTCGTCCAAACACTCGGCGTGCTCGAAAATTAGCCCGCTGTTCTCCCTTCGCTCCTCCCCTTCTTGGAGATCTCTTGCCAAGATTCGAGCTTTATCAGGGGTTCGGTTCCAGATGATGATTCTATTCAGGCTGGGGCGGACGAAGCGGTGGGCGGCGATGAGGTAGGGGGCGAGGGCGCCGGCGCCGACCATGACGAGGACACGGGAGTCGTCGCGGGCGAGGAGGGAAGCAGCGACGGCGGAGACAGCGGAGGTGCGAAGGAGGGTGAGGGCCGTGCCGTCAAGGGAGGCGAGGGGGGCGCCGGTGGAGGAGCGGAAGAGTAGGTAGGCAGCGTGGACGCCGGGGAGGCGGAGGGCGGAGTTGTGGGGGAAGGAGGTAACGACCTTGACGCCGATGAAAGGGAGGGATGGGTGGGAGGACCAGGAGGGCATGAGGAGGAGGGAGGAGGAGGAGGATGGGTCGAGGAAGAAGCTCTGGCGCGGCGGGGCGCGGACGGCGAAGGAGAGGGAGGGGAGGGAGGAGCGGAGGTGGGGGATGAGGGCGGACGGGGTGAGCAAAGAGCGGAGGGTGGCGGCATCGAGGAAGGCGCAGCCTCCTTCGATGGCACCGGCGGCGGTGGTGGGCGGCAGCGACGCCATGCACGCCGGAGGAATGTCAAGGCCGGTCGCAGAGGTCAGTCCAAGTCCAGCTATAACGCGTACGAGTATTTGTTATGTGTGGATGGCAGATCAGGTGCTTGTGGGATGTGTTTTCAGCTATTTGGGTAAATATGTTATTGGGTATTTTTGGCAATACGGCTAAGCTACCTCTATTGAGTCATTCAGTCCATCGTCTCCCAATTACCGAGGAATAAGTCAGAATAAAACCGGAAAATTTTGAATAACTACTTTAGCGACCCTGGTCGTTAAGACTTAAAGAAGGGAAATATAAAAATTATTATGTAAATACAAGAGTAAAAGCAATTTTTCACTTACATGCAGCACAAATCACATCTTCTCCAACTAAAATCCATCTTAGGACATGATGTGTAGGTGGCTTTCAGCTATATGAGTGCATGCGTACATACATGCTAGTAGGGAAAAAAAATATCTCTCTCGAGTTGGCGATTAATAGAATCACCTAAAACCATTCTCCTCTTTTTCTTTTTCTTTTTCTTTTTCTTTTTCTTTTTTCCTTTTTGGTACGCTAAATTTGAGAGTAGACTGCCTTCAACCATTTGTTTTAGCTAAATATTTTTTTTTCTAGCTAAGTTGGAATAGGAGAAAGAGAATTGAAATTTTTTTATTAGCCTATAGTTGAGCTGTGATTTGTAGCTATAACACTAGTATAGGTTGTCCCTCCCGCACCCCACCCCTCAAACCTATTAAAAATAATTTTTTTTTGGCATTGTTGCCATATTTTTTAAAATAAATTAAAAAAAACATATATATGTTTTTTTTTTAATTTTCGACTGGGGATCAAACACCGATAGATGTATCTAAGTAAAGAGTACATCAATTGAATTAGGTATTACAAGAATCGATATCGCTAGAAGTTTTCTTTTTTGAAATAGATATTGGGTAGCCACCACTAAATTTTGACTATGACCTATCAGATGAGAAATATGCCGCGCTGCCGTGTCGGTTTGATTAAGAAATGTCGGTCACATGTATCTTATTATTTGATAGATTGCAGTACTAAAATGCAAAGGTGATATTCATCACAAGTTGGTAGGATGGTCATTCTTCACCGCAAAACAACCTTCCAAAACATATCACTACAAACCTCTATTCATGGAAAACATCATAATTTGTCCGAGGAATGTAGTATCATTTATTAGAATAATTATTTATGATTAACATCATTGACCCACCATGAACCAGGCTAAACCACGCTTGTAAACCCTACACACAAGATAACATCATGAATAACACATACCAAACTGAACACCTCCGCCCCAGCGCACGCACCATAACGCTAGGATCTCGCACACAGCGCTAATGATGGACCATTGACTCGTTACCGACTTACCGGTCCATAGCCCAACCGGGTGGCCGAGTTCGGATCTGAACCATCATCCCTCACCAATCTCCATTAAGATCGTGGCAAAATCTTCTCCATCCATCCCAGTAAGCTGGTCGACTAGAAAACTCTAACCCGGAAAGTTGGGCTGGTGTCGGTGGACGGGTAGGCGGCTCGCTTTCCCCCTTCTTTTACTGCCCCCTCTTGATCTAGGGTTCACCTTTGCGATACTAACAAGGATCTTTGAACCACCCAAGAGAGCACTTCGGCAGTTCTCACGGGGCGGCCCGGCGACGGCGGCGGTCGACGGAGAGAATAGATGGCCTCGCCGGAAGCTCCCGTACTGTACTCCGGAGTCCGCCGGCAGTCCGCCGCCTTCCGCCTCATGAAGCAAATGGTACTCCTCCCTCCCTCTCTCTCTATCTCTCTCGATCGCTTTGTTCTATCCAATTGTCCATTCAAGAACTTAGGCTGTTATCTTCTGAATTTTTCGGAAGACCAATTCGGATAACAAGCCTATCAGAAAGATATAATAACAAGAAGAGAAGATGCAATCGATGTCTCCTGGTATTTTGGATAGTCGAATATTGTGCTTCTAGACTCATGTTTCATATATCTTCAGTAGGCCATTTTTTCTTAAAAAAATTATTTCTGAAAGAACTTCATATTACTGGTAGATGATCGGAAAATGCTAAGTAAGGCTGTCAGTAGCACTTGAATAACCTATCTCATATAATTATGATTGTAAATGATGAGAGTGGCAGTAATTTTAGTCAGCATATTTCATGAAATACTAATAATTATTTTACATGTAATACAAAAGAAAAGGGGTGGTTTTCCTTTCTTGGAGAACCGGTTCATGTTTTGGGGTAGATACATGATGTTGAAGCCGGGGATGCTGCAGAAGCGCTCACCTTTACTAGTGCTGGTTTTGAATAATATGTCAGCCTATCCCTTTTTTAACTTACCGCCTATTGACCAACATTTACAGGGTATATCTAAAAATTCATCTAGGGTTTCCAGGTTTTCTTCTCTTTATTTAATTTCTTTCTTTCTTTCTTTCTTTCCATGCACCCAGATATCTATATCCAAGTGTTACTTGATGTAACTAACCAAAAGTCATTGGTTAAACAAAGGGTTAATCTTTTACAAAATTTGGATGCCATTGGATGTCTGAAGTCTGTACGATCATGAGACTCTGACTTTCATTAAGAGGATAATATATTGACAATGAAGTCAAGGCATTGATTGACTCTCATCATCAGCTATGTCTAAGTAAACTGACATGTTCCATTCCTCCCCCCCTCCCCATGTGGATATAAGAAATTTTTCTTATTAATCTAAGCATTGAGATCATGTGCCCACAACATTATATGTTTTAGAGTTAAGTTTCGTCTAAGGATAATGACTAATGACCATGGTGTGATGCCTCCGTAAAAGTATCTTCTGAGCAAGGTTCGCCATCTTGGTACCGGACCCCGTATCGGTGCCACACTAGCACAGTGCTGGTATGGTACGGTATGAATTTTTTTGGCGTACCGAGTTGGTACGCCATCCGTATTGAGTACTGGTACCGAACCGGTACGGCATGCCTTGTACCGCTCGGTTCAGGCCGATACGGCATTATCATGATTCTAAGTACCGATACATGGAGAACATTATAAGGTGTCATGCTCAAAAATTTGATTGTAATATTTCCTTGATATCATCCTTTATCACTGTGATAATAACTTCTGTATAAGCTGTTCTGAAAAGCTCAAGTCTGGTACAATAATTTAAATACCCTCTAAAATATATATAGTTGTGTCGCAGTGAGAAAGGATGGCAAAATCTTCGGGTTTTATTGTAGCTAAATGATCAGTTGCTGTTATAATTGGTTTCTATGATAGTTTTCTTTTTGGCTATATGGATCTGCTAAGGTCAAAGTCAATATTCTTACAAATACATGCCCATACTATGCTGCTGCTAGTTCTAGTACTAGTTTAATTGTTTTCTGCATTTATGCATTATTTTTTTGCTTATCGTGCAGGGATGGGAAGAGGGTGAAGGCCTTGGCAAAGATAAGCAAGGGATTAAGGGATATGTTAGAGTAAAAAACAAACAGGACAATAAAGGTGATCATCAATATCTCTTCAATGGAAATGGAAGCTAATGGTTAAGTGACTTCTAATGATTGTAAGAATGCCAAATCAGAGGTATTTGGAGTAGCATGTAATGCCTAACTGATAATTATTGTCTTATTGACAGGTATTGGTGTAGATAACCCTTCTAACAATTGGGTGTTTGACACCTCTCAATTTGACAATATTCTTAAAAGATTGAAAGTGGTAAAGCCTTGTAGTTCTTAAGTGAAGGGTTATTTGTGAATTTCTAGAAACATATTTCTTTAAGTTTATTCTAGGCCATCTTCTAATGTATTTGACAAAATTTGCTTTGTCCCATGTTCTTTTCTGCAAGTGCAGCAAGTAGCTGAACCGGAGGAGAAAGGTATTGTAATACTGAATGGTTGGATTGCAGCCTTTTTATTATCTTTAGTCATATTGGGATTACATTCATTTGCAGAAGCTTTGGAAACAAAAGAAGTTTATTTGAAATCTGGAAATGATAGATCAGTAGTGAATCCAGTTCCTAAGGTTACTCGACCACAGGGAAGGTTGATTCAATTACCCTAGCTTATTTGCTTCTTTATATGTGTAGTTTGCTTTTATGCTGTATATATTACTTTGAGGTTTTAACCAGGTATAAGAAAAGAGAGAGTGGGAAGATTGTGAATGCATATTCAGAAAAGGATCTTCAAGGAATTCTTGTAAATGCTCAGCCCTCTCTTGTTTATAAATTCCTTTTTTTTAATGTTCTGTCAAACTAGTTATCGCATAATTTTTTTTCTTGTTTGTGTGACTATTACGATAATAATACACATACACACATAGATAACATACATATGCACATACATACATACATACATTATGCATATGTGTTTCTGTATATGTGTGTATGTATATATCCTGTAAAGTATATAAGTGTGCCAGAGTGGGTGTTCACATTCTCAAAATAACCCTTTTCCAAAATATCCCTATAACAACTACTTGAATACAACTTAAAAAAAACCTTATTTTTCTAAGTTTTTCAAGTGATTATGACTCTCAATTGATGGAAACCTAATCTCAACCGATCGCTGGTGCTTTACAAACTCCTTGATCCTTATCTCTTCACAAGTCGTCGTAAGCCTAAACCCATCCAACTCCCAAAATACCCCTAGTCTAATTAATCTACCTCTTCATATAACATAACGACAAAAGGCTTTCTCCCCTTGGAGAAGACATTGGTGTCTATCTGACTCAACCTTTCTCATATGTATATCCTATTTGCTCTTTGGTCACTTCAAATCAGGCTTTCGGTTTACTATTCCCATGTATTTATACTTTTGAAAAACTAGTGAATATCCGACCAAAATCCTGTCTTTGTTGGTCTCCCACTTTGGTGTTTTTCGGTTCAACCCAATCAAAAACTAGCTTCATGTTGCTAACCCCACAGCCAGATCTCACTAACAACAGGATGTGGGCGAAATCTCTTGTTAAAGAGGGGACCAATGGATTTTGGACTTGTGGGCTTACTCCAAAATCGCTGCCCGATGCTGGTTTCAAATTGCTAGATTCTGGTATGATAACTTTTCTGCTCTTGGACTGCCATCTTCTTCGGTCAATGCCTATGGTATTTCAAGAAGATATGGATAGAAACACTTCTCCCTGTTGGCATTGGGGAAGCAGAGGGGAGGTCCATAAATTCGTTGGTCAGGTCCATAATGGCCTTCAATTCAAATCCATGTTGGATTTATCATTTGAACAGAGGAAGCCTTCCCTAATTACTTTGGGTGAGGCTGGGTCTCAGCCTACTGATGAGTTGGGAATTGGGATACCTCTCAATCTACCATTAGATATCAGCTAAGGTTGGATCAAGTTAAATAAAATTTGAAATTAAAGAAAAAATTTATTGAACAATAGTAAGACTTACCATGTTGCATGGCTTTGGGTGGTAGGCAATGACAAAGTACATGAAAATAAGTTAAGTGTAGTGGAAATGAGATTATTAAGATGGATTTTGTAGCAAAACTTGAAAAGATAAAATAAGAAATGAATGTACTAGAGGAGTCGTAGGTGTTGTACAAATTAAAGATAAAGGGATAAAAATTGATTGGGATGTTATGGGCATGTACAATGAAGATCTGAGAAGACTCTAATAAAGAGAGGTACTCTGGTTTGCGTTGAAGGTGATAAGACATTGAGGGGAAGATCTAAGGTAACATAGATGGAGGTTGAGGTGGCTTTGAATAGGAGAACTTGGTGAAAGAGGATCAATAAAGCTGACTTAGATAGTTGGGAAAGGCTAGATGGTTATGGTTATGGTTATTAGAGGTCATTGCTATTCATTTTTCATTAGGGGCATTATTTCATATGAAATTTTGAATTTAGTTTTTGTTGTTTATAATCTTCTATCGTTTATTTAGTTAGGTTACCAAGGAATACTCTGAAAAATTCCATTTTTTTCATTAGAATGGCATTTAGAAGTACGGCATGGAGATGCATATCCAGATTTCAATTGTTGTTATCTAAGGATCCTGCAATGGCAAATATTATCGATGAATTAGGGGAGTAATCAACTTGAACTCATAAGTGGACTTGAATAGATTGAGATGCTGCTAATTTGATCAGTACTTTCATGATAATATCTCTAATTTATAAACAATTTCCTTTTATTGCATACATGCATAAGCATGTGGACTACAAGTACACTTGCACACATATATATTTATATATATACACCGAGAACTATGTTCACCATACTATTTGATAAGGCAGTTTCGAGAAATTAAAATTTTCATAAGCATCAGAAGAATGCCTAACAGTATTTTTTTCTTAATTCACAAAACTGTCACACATATTTTTCAAAATTTCACATTCTATTTGAGACATATCCTACAAGCTATTGCTCTCAAGCATACAATGAAGAACCCCCTGTGCTTATTGACTCAAACTTCTAAGTTCACTTTTCAGTGGGATGTCAGGTTTATTACTGACTCCAATAAGCTAATTTCTCTGAGCAATCTGAAATTCTGAACCAGCCAATCCAACAGTCTGTTGTCTGAATGGGCTTCATTTTTACACTCTACTTAATAGTTGGTAAATGGGAAAAAAAGGAAAAAGAAAACCTCTCCTCATGTATAAAGGCTGTTTGATAAATCTATTTTGATAGTACCTTCTTTCTGATGATATTAGACTTTGAATAACTTTAAGGTGCTCACCTCCTCCTTACTGGGCAGGATTCTGCAAACTAGATAACTTTGTATTTTATCATGATGTCCTTTGTAGAATTGGCAGTCATGCCATAGTTTTTGGTAGGATAGCTTAGGATAAGTTGGCTGGTTTTGGACCTACTAGATTATATATGGAAAATGGTACATGTTGATGTCCATCACTTCAACTACACCCCCTTGTCCCCATGAACCCTTTTTTTTGGGGCAGGGGGCTTACTTTTTTTGGCTTTTATCTTGTAGTCAAGTGGTAGACAATCTGTTAAAAAACAAGATAAGCATGTGCAGCACAAAAAAAGGCAGCTGTAAAAGGTGAAGTTATCTTAGTAAATGACTAAAGAAAGATGATAAGAAGACCTAAGATAACCTGCATGAAATGTGTGAGAGATGATTTGGAAGACTTGGAAATGACAAGTCATGTCTTTAAAATAGATAGTGAAGAAGGATTCATAAAATCAACCTCATATATTCAGGATGTGACTTGTTAGTTATGGGCTTATGGCTTTACTATTTTATCTTGATATAGTAATCGTGGTAGCAATAACAATAAAAAATATTCTCTAATTATAGCTGGATCATTCTTTGTTGCCTCAAAATTCTTTACTAGTGTGATATGACTTGTCAGCCAGATCCAGGCAGTTTGATATTGTCTAGAGTCTAACTTGTTTTTTTCCTTAAAAAAATGGATTTATATGATGTTATTGTGATTTAATTTGACATAAGCAGGGAAATAAAGCTGAAGAAAATTGCCAGTCAAATAAAGATCTAAATAGTGCACCCACATCATTAGAAGCATCTGATTCTCATATTGTTCAAGAGGAAGGTATGTAGTATAACATACATTCTTAGTCTTGCTTTCAAGATTTCCTTCCTCTTTTTATTGTTTATTTTTTATATAACTAGATAAGCTCTCTTGTTGAGACAGAATATGATTTATTTGCTGGCTCAAGATTTGTCCATATCATGATTATCACAAATTTTACCACCTGATGTTTCATATTTGATTCTGTTTTACATAGCTCTACTTCACTATGTTTTTTTAATGGTGGTAGCTTACAGTCTGTTTAAATAAATATAATGATTTGAATTACTTGCTGCATACTGCTGAGAATATTATTTAAAAAATATATTCTTTCAGTTATGTTGGAGTTTTTCAAACTTTCTAAACTTTGGAGTATATGCCTTTAAAGATATGTAGATTGTGAATTTTTGATTCATATGGTCTGCTGTGCCTTTTTGTATCTTGTTTTATTAATACCATCCATTTGATTATGATTTTCAGGCAGTTTAGCAAATTATCATTAACTGTATGGACTCTCAATTTACATGCTTCACCATTTATTTACATGGCTCACCATGTATTTTTATGAGATGTAGGTATTATTGAAAAGCAGTCAACTTGAACCCAACTCATTTAATAAATGAGTTAATAACTCGAACTCATCCAATATACAGGTTGGGTTGGTCATGTAGAAGTTGACATCATTAATCTACTTAACTGGCTTCACACACTTAAACCCAAGCTGATACGATTGTCTAATGCAAACCTGGTTAATCTATTAACCAATGTTATTCGGTAGGCTCACATTCAGTAATCAACATACCTTTAACATATAGTCATATCAATAGAGTTAAATGGGTTTAGAATGGGTCACTTTTCAAGTCTGGGTTGTAAATGTGTGTACCTGACTTGATTTTTAAATGGGTCAATTAAGGTTGGGAGGGTCAGTCCTCTAAAAACAAAATCCAAAGCTCCAAACCCATTTAATAATGGCTTAGCTGTGTTAATCTGTTTGTGACCTGAACCCAGTTATCTCTGATCCAAATTGTCCAACCCCCCTCTCTCCAAATATCGGTCAATTTAAGAGGCTGACACCCCCAGAGCCAGTTTGGTAGGAGAGTGCTAGTTGCAGTTTCTCTCTTTTTTTTTGTTTTTATTTTTTGGGTGGTGGCGTGCACCGGCGGGTGGGGTGTTGCCATGTTGGTCTGAAGTCAGAATTGAGGCTGCTTCAGACTTTCGGGAGAGCTACAAGTTTTATGTCCCAGGCCCTGAGTGTGTAGTTCTATCTTTGTTTGTGTTTGCCTGCATTGTTCGATCCTACTGACTACGAGGCATATAAATTGCCCTGAGTTGTAGGTTTTGCTGCTGCATTGGTAATATCATTGGTGCAATGAAGTTTGTGTGAGACTTGAATTGATGGTTGAATTTTGTGGCTTATTTGGTTATTTTCATCATCGTGCCATTTACTTCCTTCCTGCTGCGATGATGTGTGATTCTGCTTGGTTCTCCTGGCTTTATGTTGATTTCCTTTGTTCTTTTTTTTCTAGTTGTGCATGCTGGGACAGGCCTCAAAGATGAAGATGGGCACTGGTGGGGTCACAAACATGGGTTTGTTTCAGGAGGTTTTCTTGGAACACAGATTATTCCTGCTAAATCCTGCCAGTCAAAAGATTCTCAGTGTCTTGCTTTATATAAGCGAAAAATGTTTGCCGAGGAAGACCAAGAAAACCTTTATAAACTTGTCCAGGTTGTTCCTCCTTTCATAACAATAGTTGTGTGTGAGATTAACTTTCTAGAATGACAGCTTTATCTAAACTGGAACTGAGGAAATTCTTGAATCAGTCAGCTTGAGTTTTTGAGACTGTTGGATTAGTTTTACCTCGTATCAAATAAATCTCCACTTAATATATGCATATTTCTTGCGTTTTTGCGATATGAAGTTAGAACATTGCTTTTTATTATGTATATCAAGATATGCGTTGCCTATATCTGACAAATCATTTTTTTTTTATGTTGAAAGTGGGACAGTATATTATGTTGGTATAAAGTTTATTCAATGGCCTTTTCTTTTCTGTGTTTCAATTTTACTAATGTATGAATCAATATTCTGCTTTGATGTTAAAGTGTGTGTGTAGAAATCTGTTCCTTCTCATCTACTTAATTTTGATAGAATTTTTCTGCATATGACCCATATGCTTTTGCATGAGACCATCATTTTATGGCAACTTGATTAGGTGCTTGGTTGGTGAATTCATTCCAAGCTTGTAGGAAATCACAATAAGGCACATCGAGGGCATCATGTATTGAGTCTTTATGAATGACCAATCCTCCTATTTAGGATGTATCTAGGAATGGCGATAGATTTTTTTTCATCTCAGATTGGATATAGTTAACCTTTTGTTATCCATGTTCAAGGCTAATATGGAATCATCCAAAAATTGACGTGGCTGGAATTTGGTGCTGGGTGGAACAACTAACAATGATTTTTTACAATAACATTTTGATCCCATATTAGAAAATGCAATATAAATTTATTGACAATACAATCTTTTCATTGCTGCTGCACAATCTGTGATTTTAGCTCGTCCAATTCCTTGAGTTGTGTCATAGTTTCTCCATTGCATGTGTTACTTTCTCATGAGCCTCATGATTAACGTTCTCGTGGCATTTCCTGAATAAAGCTGGATCATGTAATGCTTGGTTTGATTGTATGGCTCAGATGCTCTTGCATCCATTCCTAGATACTTGTCAATCCCTAGTGTTTTTATAGGTACTTTATGTTGGCCATAAACATCTAGAAGTGCTTTGTGATTCACGCTCCTCATGTTAGGACTTTTTAGAATTTAATCACTTTGTTTGAGTCTTGAATCTTCAATGGTTTAAAGTTGTATTCTTGTGCCTGTACTTGTAGATACTTGCATGCCCATCTCTTTCTTGGGAAAATATCAAGGTTAATCAAACACTAACACCCTGTAAAGGGCTAACTTTGATGTGGATGGTAGATCTTATAAAAATCATCTCCATGTCTTCCTGAAAAAGTTAACCAAACAATCACAGTAATTGGAGCGTATGTTTTGTGTACCTACACTAAAATGATGAGATTTTATATTTTATTTTTTTTCAATAGACTCAGTTCACACTACCTCCACTGCCAATATACATTTCAGATTGTTCTGCAATTATAGTTCTCTTATTTGAACTTTAACCTATATGCAACTATTCTTTCAATCCTTGTTTAGTTTATAGGTGCAGTCAACCACCTCTATATATCAAGAGAAAACCCCTTTGCATACCTTTTGAAATCTTCAACCACTCGCAATCCCATTCATGAATTTTTGTTTGCTGACCTCTTCAAATTTTGGAAACTTTCATCTCATCAGAAATTTAAAGACTCTTAAATGAGATCATTTTATATTTGACCTTCTCCGCTACACTTGGAAAAGTTGCAATATGAGATCTCACCACTCTAGCATTGCTCTTCATTAGTTGTCCACAACAATTGCTTTTTCCTTGGACGGTAAGTTCTTGCATAGTCTCTGGATTTATATTACTAGATTCATTTTCAATGGACAAACCATGTGGTTTGTCCCAGATTTAGACCTGTCTTATCTTAAAGAACATCGTGCCAGAGTCTTAGGTAGCTTAGAAGCTGTTTGGTAGGCTTGATCAATAATAGTAGGACTAAAAAGAGAGAACCAACTCACCACTAACATTAGAAGGACCATTCATACAGCAGCAAACGATGTTGGCCATTATCCTCCATGTTACTTTGCCTTGTCAGTTCATTCAAGTGTCTAATTTTCTCTATTGACAGATTACTCTTTTCAAGTTGAAGCAATCCTTCAATGTCTGTCTTAAAAGGAGCCGACATATTTTTTCACATACCAAGACCGAATTAACATCATCATGTAATGCTTCCTACCTTGAAAAGGAACTCCACACTTCTTTAGTACTGTGATACCACTTGTATTGATTGCCATGGAAAATGAACAATTAACAATACGATCACTACATGTCCAAGAAAAGTCTGTTAACATTTGGCATGCATTTTTTGAGATATTATTCATAGGTGGCCAATAACAATTTGCAGAATGCCAATCATGAGTGGTGATTTTCCACATTAGTGCTGCTAATAAATTTTGACATGTCGTTCACTGTTTTCAGGAAAAAGCTACATCAGGAAAGCAGGGGCTTGGCATCAAGGATCAGCCCAGGAAGATTGCTGGTAGCCACTGGAAGGGAAAAAAGACATCATTTGGTGACAGTGATGGTGAAAATTCTGCTGATTCCAGTGGTTTGACAAAGCGTAAGCGGAGTGAAGAAGTGGAAGAGGGAGCTGTTATTGAACCTAAGATTAAGCTAAAAAAGTTGTGCAAACAGCTTCTGCATCAGGTCAAAATGTTAGATAAGTTTTGTAGTTGCATGTTTGCATTACTACACGTAGCTGACATGAGTTGTTTCAGGCTCCTTCTCAATCACTGAAATTGAAGCAGCTTAGAGTACTCGTTGAGGCACATTCTGGATCTATTTTGTCCAACTTTTCTTCGAAACGTGATGCTCTTTCATACTTGAAGACAAAGGTATTTCCATGAATTATTTAAAGTTAGTGTTTTCTGATAAATAGTCTAAAGCTATAGGAAATTTTGCTTCTTAATTTTTACTCCATGGGTTCTCTAACTTCAGATGAGATGTAACTTTTAAGGGTCTCTAAGTTAGAACTTTGAACTAAATAACCAGGTTGTAAAACCATAAGAGAATAATTGACCGATTTGAGATTGTCTAATGGAGGTTTGAGACTAATAAAGCTTTTGCTTCTGATTGCTGGTGGTGGTAAAGGCAAAGTAGGCCCAAACTCTAGATTTGAGTGCTGATTGGCGAACTAGGCTTCACTTTGACCCTTCTAGTAATGGTGCCCTCAAGTGTGGAATATCTGGGTTGTGGGATTTATAGGTCATGATCCTAGCGAAATTTTCTGGACCCTCATGAGGTGTGATGTCTATAGAACTATAAGAAACTCTAGGTGAGAAGTTTTTTTTTCTTGGAATTTGTTGGTGTTTTTGCCTGTAGGACACAAGCCCTTACATTTCCAAAATATTGTGTGATGATACATGGCTGGTCATTTGCACGCTCATTTTTTAGCCTTGACAGCTTCTCTTGCTGGCTTGCTGCCAGAACTTTTGCTTGTTGATGCTAAATGACTAGATATCATGTGTTTCCCATCAGGTTGTTTCTCTTGTCTAGGCCTAAGTGGTGTGCCTCAAAAGGAATTTAGGGCTGTTCTTTCCAGCTTGTCCTGGTTACAAAAACGATGGTACAGTTATCATGTTGGAAGCAAGGTTCCTTAGAGATGTGTAGGCACCAAATGCCTGCAACACTTCTTGAGTTCTTTCATGGGCCATATGTCGTCTTGATTTTTTCCTCTGATTGCTGGCCATAATACAGTCATCTTGTCACTTGAGGGGTTGTCACATTTGCTAGTGGTGCTAGTCCACAGCATGTTTGCCAGTGTATTGTAGGACAATGATGGAGCTGTACTTGTACTGGAGGGTCCAAGAAATAGACTTGATCCATTATTGATGCAGTTGAATATCTTCTATGTTAACCATGAAGCAGATTAGGTCTAACTACTAGAGAGTAGCCTGCTAATCTTTACAGGCATCCTTGCTAATAATCAAATAATTATGGAAACATAAGATATCTTTCTTGGTTTTGTAGTGCCAAAATAGCAGAGTTGGACGCATAAAATTTCATAGACAAACTCTCTCTAGAACTGGAAATGCTAAGAAGCTCAGACCACATCATGGAAGTCCAGGGAATCTCTGGCCATCATCCATGAACCTAAACATGTGTGAGTTCCTCCTTTTTTTGGAACAGGGACATGTTAAGGCTGTCTAGTTTAAAGTTAAATAGCTAGCAACTAAGCAAGATTGCTCTTGCTGATGAGCACATATAAATTTTTCTGTCTTCTGTGGGACAAGTTTGTGTTTGTCGTGTGAACATCATGTTCTGCAGTGCCCTGCAGGAAGATCTTATCAATCCAATAAGATCTGCCCGATGGGCTTCTGTTTTGAAATAAGGGGGAAGGGGGAGTGGCTCAAAGATATCAGCTTCCCTGGTGACAACTAATCCTAATTTTTAAGGATAACACAAATCTCCCTGAGAAAGAGGTTAGTTATTCCTGATTCACAGGGATTAGTTGTGTCTCTGGCTGTCACAATCTCTTCGAACTGCTCCCATTACATAGTTTTACGACAAAACCCTGCCAGGAAGATCTTACTGCAGTGCTAAGATTTCCAGACAAGCAAGCATCCAAACAGGCTTGGATGAATGATGCAAGGACAGCCGCTCATTAGGTATTGGGCTACAAATGTTCCTAGGAGGTGGAAAACTTTGTGAGCTGCTAGATATATCTCCATAGAGATGCTGTTCCTGAACTAGGAAGAGAACATTTGCACCGATTAACATGCTTGCTTTTATATCGTAAAAAAGTGATTCCTTTTCCTAGGTGGCAATGGTTGCTTGGGTGTATGCTTCATGACTGGGCTAACATTTTCATTTGTGGTCTGCCGTTACTGTACCTCAACTTAGAGGCGGTGAAAGGTGTGGCTGCAGATGACAGTTGTTGAAGTATGTTCTTCCGTCTTTATTTCATTTTGCATATGTGCATATGCATTTTCTTTCTCTATGTTAACCTGTCTACCCAAAGCATTCAAACTTGTTTTTTCAATTCATTATCTCATTTCAACACAAAAGTCTAGTAGAACGTGATAAAATCTGTTTATGTTGTTTAAGGAGCAAATCATTATTGTCAAGGATTTACTTTCAGAGAGATAACCATGTGTTGCTATTAAGAAATTGCATTTTGTTCCTATCGTTACATGGCATTCTTTTCCTTGGTTGCAGTTAGAAGGCAGCAGGACATTCCATGTGGAGGGTAAAAAAGTGAGCCTCACCTCATGAAAGAGAGATTTTGCCTATTGCAATGAAATGATTCCGTAACGATGTATGTGATTGATTCATTTATTTTTATCAAGGACATGATATGGAGTAGTCTCTTTATGAGAGACCAAAATTTTTGTTAGTGACAAGGAAATGACCGTGGCATGATGCATAAAATTGGCAATTATTCAGTATTTACACATTCTATGAAGATAAAATGAAAAAATGATGTTCTTCATGGAAGAACTGAAAATTTTAGCAGTGAATATTCGATGCGTTTGCTGCAATTTGTTGGCCTCTGATTATATCTGAGATGAAGTGCACAGGGTTGTGTTTGAGACAGGTTCCAATTTCCAGTTTTGAAATTGTTTAACTGCGACCCTCTGCTAAGAACTTGCTGTTTTGGTTGACATTAGTAGAACAAGGTTGTTTCTGGTCCAGTCTGTGCAATGACATTGCTATTTTTCCCGTCTAATGGAGGGATAAATTCTACCAATCCCCAAAGCCCAAGTGGAACTTTCTTGATGCCTTTCTGATGTTGTGTTAGATTTCTTCCTTCCTGGTTGTGGGAAGGATGCGACGAACGCTTCGTGACGGGCAAGTCGGTGTTCTTCTGTATGGTGATGATCGGCAAGCGCATCAATATGTGCTCTAAATGGTTTCATTGGCAACCCCTACAGGTCTATGATTACTCTCTTGCAAAATTATTGTTTCCATTCTTTATACTTTCTCAGTTCGCAGGTGATATCCAGGGATCATTAGGGGCAAGTTCTCGCGGACTGCTCTGATACATGGCACGGATTGAAAGATAGGTCATGCAAACCTCTGCATCTACCTCTCAGCGTGCTCCATAGAACCTCAGTAGTGATAGGGTGTCACAAGAACCTCTCCGAAAACATGGCTCGTGCAACTTTTCTTTGCTTTTCTATAGAACCTGTATAGTGTATGTTAATTTCAAGTAGGGCTTCTCTGTTAACAAAGCATTTTCTTCTATTTCCTTCAAAAAAGAAAAATAAAATATTTTTCTTCGAAATCCTTGAAATGGTAGTCAAGCTTACGGGTAGGGGTGACAAGTGGGTCAAGTCGGGTTAGATACGAGTTGGGTTGGATGTAGATCGAATCAAAAATTTAATAACTCCAATCCAAAATAGATCAAAATTATAAATTTGAATTCAATCTATTTATTAAACAGACAACTGATCTGATCCATATAACCCATTTATAAACATACTTAATGGGTTAAATAGATTTAAACAAATTAAGCAGGTCAGATTAACATATCAAAAACATATTAAGTAGATTTCAAATAGGTTAAACAAATTTTAAATATGTTAAACGGGTTGGATCATAACTCAACTCAATTTTTAAACGGGTCAAAATAGGTTAAATAAGTCAAAGGTTTAAATCTAACCGCAACCCATTAATAAACGGGTTTAGGTGGGTTGACCCATTTCCAACCTCAATCCGTTTATATTAAACCCAAACTTGCGTGAATCGTAGGTTGGGTCGAGGGGCCAGGTCATAAATTGCCACCCCTACTTATATAGCTTTGCTAAAAAAAAACTTGAAGAGACTTGATCTTTAGACTACGTCACCCATTGGAATACTAGATGGTATCCCCACAGTACAGGTCCATAGCTCGATCTCCATATTCATATTCATTTATGAGGATTGCAACTACTATAGGTCAAGTTTTTTTCCTTTATTCTTGTTCCTCTTCTTTTCCTCTCTCTCTCTCTCTCTCTCTCTCTCTCTCTCTCTCTTCCAGCTTAAGTTTGTCTGGGATTGAGTTTTGCATGTACTCATCAACTTAAGTTTACACACACACACACACACAAAAAAATAAATGACAATCACTAGTGTTGTGTTTCAAATTTGGCCCGAGGGTGACCATGCTGGAGGAGTCGGAGGAGCTGCCGGTCGAGACGGAGAAATGACGCCACATTCCGTGCGCCGGCGTACCTACACAAAGCCTCACCGGTGTTTGTAGTGAGAGCCCTCCGATGCTTAAGTTAGCGTGGAGTATTTGTTGGCCAAAAAGTCTTCAGGCGTTACCTAATGGGGCTATTTATAGTCCCCGCAGAGGTGCCCAGGTAGCAGAGATATAACCCATCCTCATCATTAGAGGAGATCCAGACGGTTTGAGTTAGCGTGGAGTATTTGCTTGAGGCACACGGTTTGAGTTGTCCCTGCGTGCGGTATGGCGCTGGCGCGTACCGCAGGATATGGCCTTTGTTAATAGACATGGCTGTGGCAGCAAGGCATAGTCATTTGTTGACGTGTCTTGGCGTGGCCATCAAGCGAAGCATGGTGCGGTGAGGTCGCCGCAGGGCATGGCCGCGGCATGTATTGGGCAAGATTAGCTCGACTTTTAGCGGGGATGGAGGTCAGCTCGGCCTTCAACGGGGGCCGAGGTCGACCTTGCCCGCTTGGCAGGGCGCTGAGGTTGGGCCGACTTGGGGGGCTACGATATATGTTTGATGAAGTCGGCTTGGCAGGCCCTGAGATCGGCCTAGCTTCCTTGACTTTGAAGTCTGCTCAACAGAGTGCCTCGAGCTCGGGTCAGGGCACATCGTCGCATTGGCTGCCCCGAACATGGTTAGGGCGCGTCGTCGTATAGGGCGCCCCAAGCTTGGCTGGGGAGCGTTGTCGTATGGGGCACCTCAAGCTCGAGCTGAGGAGTGTCGTCGTTTATCCTTGCAGTCGACGCAGCAAGGCACCGTGCTTGAGCCCGGGACGTCATTATAAGCACCAGAAGAGGTTGGTGCAGGTCGTAGCAGCGGAGAGATCCAGAGGAGGTTGGAAAGATCCGGACAAGATCGGCCGGATCTTTGACGAAATTCGAGATCGAACTAGTTTTTAGCGGGACTGAGGTCCTGCCTG
Organism: Phoenix dactylifera; assembly: GCF_051530095.1. NCBI lineage: Eukaryota > Viridiplantae > Streptophyta > Magnoliopsida > Arecales > Arecaceae > Phoenix > Phoenix dactylifera. The sequence continues at coordinate 30,942,107 of NC_143195.1, forward strand.
GTCGACGGCGAGGTCTGCTTGGCTGAAACGGGGTGGACCCCTGTCCTGAGCAGGACGATCCATTTTGCCCCCCATCAACTAACATAATGGATTTTTTTTTCTTTTTGGTCCTGATAGTCTAGCTTAAGTTAGCCTAGAATTGAGTTTAGCGCACAATTATCAATTTAACTAATAAGTTTAGCAAAAGAGGTAAAAAGGAAAGACAACCCAACTAACACAACGGGGGCTCCCAACGTTCCTCCTTGTTTCCAAGTAATATTTCCTAACTCAACCAATATAGACCACCAATCAAGAACAACCCAAACGGACGAACGCGATGTAACCCGACTTGGTCCATTACTGGTTGGGCCAATTATTGGGTTGAATACTTTGTCAGTTTCCTTAAACCTAGGGTATTCCTTAACCCAACCTAACCCACCCAAGTAGCCATAGTTCGTAAATGCTCTGAGATTAGCCGTCATTTGATTTCTTCCGTATCCATTTGATTGGGGAAAGTACTCCTACGTGCTCAGTCATGATTACCTGTTCGAACTGTTGGGAGGTAAATTAGCTTTCCTTACTTCTTGTGGTTGCGGGCTACTGCTGAGTCATGGTTACTAAGAACAAGGGCATATGACCTGCTTTAAGCATGCAGAGGTTCTCATTACAAGTGATTCGTCCCACTATGGCTACCACTTGAGTTATAACAAATGATTGCCATTCAACTCATACAAATTAGCCAGACCTTCTAATAACATGCTATTTTCCACGAGATATGATCACTAGATAAAGTTAATTTGGTCCCTGTTATGTACTGTCGTTGCTGCGAGAAGCAATTCTAACCAAATTCAGATTATTTTCATAAGCTGAGTTTTCTTGGTGTCAACCTGGTGTCGAAATTCCAGACTTTTTCATCTGGGAAGGCCTAAAGGTGCTATATTCTGTGAAGATCTGTAACAATTTATAGATTAGATCTCTGTCTATGCTTCTTCGTGTGTGGGTTCTCTAGTTTGCATGCGTAATTTGGTCTATAGAGCAAGTCTTATTTTCTTGGAAGTTTTACTTGGATTTATATATCATACTTGCACTATATTTCGTTTTCCAGTCCTGGAAGTTCATTTTATATGGGACATTTTGAAACAGTCAATGTCTAGATTACATCCAAAGAGCAGGAGCAGAAGAAGAGAAGCTAATCGAAGTAGGTTTTATACCTCCAAGACAAAGCGGTGGCCCGTTCATTGGCAACATATTTACTGATAAGAACTTTCTAATTCTCTGTCATACCAAGGAAACCAGGTACAAAGCCATAGTGCCTAAGGTTATATTTGGTGCTGCTTTTAAATTCTGAGGCTTATTATTCTTTTTGACAATGACATTTGAGGTATTGCACTATTCATACTATAATCATTCGTTTATGTTACCTGGAGAAAAGTAGAATCCCTAGAAAGCCAAAGTTGATGGATATGGCTTCCCGTATATGATTCGGGATGACTTTGATCTTGTTAATATATATTTCCAATCCTTACTTGAAGGAGAGATTACATCTCCATGGGATTCTTACATAACCTCTCTGAATGTTTCCCAGGCTTATACACTGAAGCAGATCAGGGACCCCAGTTTCCATGTAAAGGTGGGGACACATTTTTGAAAGGAGATCATGGATTTTAGCAAGCAAGGAGATTTAGGCCCTGTTTAGGGAAGCTGTTGGCAGTAGAGTTGTTGAAAGTAGAGCTGTCTGAAGTAAAGCTTTTATAAAAATAGCTTCCCGACAAAGCTAAAAACGGTATTTTCGGAAAGCTTCAAAATAAAGTTTCTTCCGAAAAACTGTTTTCAGCTTTCTGGAAAAGCTAAAACAGTTTCTCGAAATTTTTACCAAATACTCTTTTTCATCCAAAAGTACTTTTGGAGGGCCAGAAAGTATTTTTTGCTCCTCCAAAAACTCCCCCAAATGGGGCTTAGACGAGGCAAGAGATATTGGCATATCATCTTTATATGCAAGGATGATAGTGAGCATATATATGCAAGAGATTTTGATATGAGTATATATATGTAAGGATATGCCCTATCATCTTTATATATATACTCATATATATACATTATCACAGCCCAAGACCTTAAAGATTGGCCTGTAGCTAGCCACAATAGATTTGTGCTCCAATGGATCCGCACTGTAGTGTTCCCTAGTTCACATAGGTTATGGGCTCCTCACATACATACACACATGTACATATATACATATATAGAGATGGACTTGGCTGCACTCGGGTCTATGTCCATTTAGATATGATCATGTCTACATTAAAAATTGAAAATCCCACATCCATGTTCCGAGCTTGTAGACGTTATCTACCACTATATATAACTTAATATTATTTCGATTGCCCATTTTTAAAAGCTTGATGCACAGGATAGAAACCTTTAAATTACATAAATTTTGGTATGTAAATAGTTTAGAGGTACTAAATTATATCCAACAATTCAGATAATTAATGTAAGACCCCTCATCATCCAATCTAGATCTGATCGGATCTTAGTGTAGATCTACTCAAATGTAGCCAAGTCTAGTTCTACATAAATACACATATAATAAAATCAATAAAAACAAGAACTTTTATTATTCTGAAGTTATACTTGAAGTAGACTTTGCAAGCTGCACGACGGGATTAGTTCAACTATTGATCAAAAAAATTAAGGGAGTCTCAGGTTGTAGTTTCCTTTTGTTACCATTCCCTATTCATGCCTTCTGCCTTCATTATGGTTCTCGTTTTCCTACCCTGATGCTTATTGAATTTTCCCAGCTACTTGAAGTCTCATTCCAAAGAATTCAAAGCATGTTTTCTTTTAGCTAACCATGGAGTTCCAGCCTCTTAATTCCCACGCAATCAGCTTGTACCTAGCCATCTGAACCAGAAAATCTTCCATGCATATTGTTGTTTAATTAAAGGTTCAATTGAATCTTTGGAATATATCTAGGCTGATCTGTCAAAAGGTAGCAGCAGCCTCGAACATGATTTAGCAAGAAGGCAAGCAGGGTCAAGCACTAATCTTTGTGCTTATGTTTGAATTTACATCCTACCCTCCACCTTCAGGGTTGGCATGATTCCTATGAGGACCCATGCGGGCGTGTGTTTAATCCCACATCGGTTATTCGCTGGGTAGATCTTGGGTACTTATACAGGATCAAAGAATCCAAATAATACCTTCCAGCTAGCCATTTTGGATGAGATCATCTATGTGGACTAGGGGACACTGCAGCACGGATCTATTGGAAATGACCACGAGCTGATCGTGGTGTTTGTGATTAGATTCGAATGGATTTGAACCCTTAGCACGACGAGGACGTCAGGGCTTGAACGGAGGGAGTATGTGAGGACCCGTGCGAGCATGTATTTAGTCTCACATCAGTTATTCGCTAGATAGATCTTGGGTACTTATACAGGATTAAGGAACCCAAATAATACCTTCCGGCTAGCCATTTTGGGTGAGATCCTAGGTTGTTACAATTTCAGACATGTAATAATGCTGAAACAAAAAGCTCTAGTAATATAATGGATGTGCACAATGCCCATCTTGTGCTCAGGTGACCTAATTACTTAGAAAGAGCCTCCTGTGAAGCAAAGGGAATAGCTATGGTCTAGGCTGAACAGAAGAGGTCTGCAACTACCAGTGAAGCCACTTTGGCAACACTTGAACAACACACCACTTACCTTTAAGTGAATAATGTTATCACTGAAAACAAACCAAAGAGCACTCCACATGCATGGCATGTGCATATTACTAGTTAGATATAAAATGTAAACATTAGGATGCATGTCTATGCATATGATGATGTACATTATCAATTAAACTGATATTTTCTTTTTTAAAAAAAATAATAGGTGCATTGTTTATCATCAGCTTTGAAATGTTTTTCTATTATAGTGATTTTAAATTGCAATTGTTAATTTAATGACAAGCGAGGAGTTGGCAAAGAATCAAAGACCAATGTGGCTTCAAGGCAGCAACTCAACATTTGAGAACTCCTAAAACACTTATAAAATATGCTAGTGAAAAACAATGTTAGGTGGATGAGCTCAGATCCTCTGCAGTGCAAGATGCACGCTACAGGAAGTTGTGTTATGAGAAAGATCATTGGGTGCCAAACACACACTGTAGAAAATCTTGGCTCTGGCAAACCATGAACAGAATTGGGTGGAGAGTGGACCATATTGTAGCAACATGCAAAAATAAAAGATTGTCATTGCAATAATTTGAAACGCATGAAGATATTTGCAATTATATACAAAATGCAGGATGGTCTTTATCCTATCCTATAAAACTTAACCAATAAAATGAAGCATCAAGCATTTTTCATCAAAAACACAAATCAGTAACATTTAGTTGAACTACAAAATTGTATAGATAGCTTTTTTAGAAAAGAGTAATGCACATAAATCAAAGAAAAAAATCTTTTTTCTGAAATTTCTTATTACAACAAAAACCAAAAAAATATATTTTTCTTCTTTCATTCACTTTCTCAGTAACCAAACAGAAACATTAAATAAAAGGCCAATTTGCTCTACAGCTGCTTAAAGTTTAAATCACCTAATAGAAAAGTAGCAGACATCTGGCACTCCAGGTTCCTTTAACAGCAAACTAGCGGATGCGACCCACACGAAGAACCAAAATATCATTATCTTGAAGGGAGATTCAGCCATGGTCATTAATTGGGTCCGAGGAGGCTCAAGAGGTAATGGTTGTATCCACTCTTTGCGACAATGGTGGAAGATGGAGGAGCCTTTTAAACCAAGCATGTGTTTTGTGAAGCTAACGGAGCTGCAGACTGAATGGCTGCTTATGTAGCCAGTCACTCCGGTAATACTCTGTGGGCTGGAGATGGAGAGTTGTCCTCGGCATTCGAGGTATTTTGTTTTTCGATTTTATTAGGTGTATCCATACTTGTCAGATATTATCCACCCGCTCTAGAAAAAAAAAAAATCATTAAGAAGAAGAAGAACCGAAGTGCCATCCTATGAGCTTAGGCTCGAGAGCCAACTAAACAGATACTTTAAGATCAAAAAACCGGTAACATCACGAGATGTTGCTCAGAAAAATGAAACATCTTCTCATAGACGCACAAGCATCTCTGAAGTCTGATATGCGAAGATAGTATTTCATAATTCATCATAGCGTCAGAAAAATTAAGCAAAAAGACATATTATAGCCACCAAGGTAGTAGCCTGGTGGTAAGGGGGCGATAATTCCGCCCAAGTTGCCCGGGTTCGAAACGCACGGGCGTCGATTAAATTAGGGGACCGGATGCCCCACGCTCGGCTGGCTTGTTGGCGGTTATGCTTTCCTTCCACTTATACCAAGGTGGCACTGGGGTGACGTACCCACACGTGAGGCGGTGAACCCAGTGGGGTGAGCCCACGGGTCGGGGAAGGCACGCGAAACCTGCGACCTGTATCGAACATTCCCTAGTGGAAGGGGGGCTCAGTAATGGGGCTGCTACGCGGGTGGGCTGGTCCCTCCTCCTCCCCTCCTATTCTTTTACCAAAAAAAAAAAAGACATATTATACCAAAAGAATCAGAAAAATAACTACAGAGCAATTAGATAATATCAGGAGTTTAAGAAACTCTTCTGTTTTTTCCTCGTCTGGGATCAGAGATTTGTGCTAAAGTATCAGTCACGGTGTAATCAGAAACACGGACCAATATATTTTCATCATCATCTCCCACGAATTAAACTCTTATGAACAGATGACTCGAAACATTTAACAAAAACGATGATAAAAATAAAATATAGATAACCAGAGGATGAGATCAGATCGAGGGAAATACTACGAATCATGAAATAGATTATTGTTTGAAAATGTTGCAGTGTCCTCATCAATTGATCCCTATCGTAGAGGGTAGGGAATAAATTATTCGATTTCAAGAAAGCAAATACAAGTAAAAATGGAGGGGAGGAGAGCTGGGTGGGGGGAGAGGAGAATGAAAAGTGGAAACCAGGGCAGCGGCCTCCACCGAAAGATAGGAAGCGTTGAAAGCCAAGAGGCTGCGACGAGGAGGGGTAGGATTTGGAGGCCGGTAGGCTGCAAGCGGCGGCCCTTGTGCGCATTTTATAGGCAGTCTCGATAAAACCCTAACCCTAGACGCCAGCCGAGCGAGGAATATGATCGACAGTCGCCGGCCAGATCTCAAATCTTCTAAAGCCTGCCCAAATTTCAGCCTAAATCTCAATTTGGGGGCCTATTGAGCTACGGAAAGAATAAAACCCATTAATTTTTTTCTTTTTCTTCTCACATAATTTGGCTTAAAAGATGTTTGATTGATATGGAGTCACGCTAAAATAAACAGCCCAATCCATAAATCCAGCAGAGCTTTCAACCCAATCCCATTGGATACTGTTGCGGGCCTTCCGATCCGACAACAGCACAATTCCAACCAACTGACAACAGAGAATGATCCGCGTCCCCCATAAGGTATTGTCCACTCTGGGACTCCGACCCGCGTGTCCAGTACTACGGAAGGAATTTTTTCCGGCCCGCGCGTCCAAAGCTGACGGAGGGATACCCGCACGGTTTTGCCCCACAAAAGGTGACTCGTGAGGAAATAGGTTTTCCCTCACCTTTCCGCTGCCTAGTCGGTATGGGACTAAATTCGGCACCACACTCACAACAGATACCTAAACAAACCTTAAGGATATATGCTGAATTGGACTCAATCCCGAACTTGCCCCTCCAACTAGCACGTTACACAAGGTTGGATGAAACTTATCTAAATTCAAATTGAGCTTGGACTCAAAATTTTGAGACTCGGTTTCAATAAACCTCGATTGGTATTGAATGTAAACCCAACCTGAACTCGATCTTTATATATCTTATAATTATATTTTCTATAGACTACTTATATATTTGTTTAATTATATCTTTAATCTTATTACATTATATATATAAATGTGCCATCAAAAAAATTGATGAATGACTAAGCTCTCAGTCCAACATATATTAATCAGACAAAAAATGTCCCAAACCTTATCATATAAATTTCTATTCGACCCATATAACACAATTAACATGGCAAAATCCAAACCGACTCAACTAATTCGGTCTACCCTGGATTCAGTTTGACATTTAGATTAGAGAAATCCCGAGCCAAGATCAGGTTGAGTTGGGTTAAGATTGAGAGACACAGATTTTTTAATAATCAACTGAAATCAAGTGGACAAGGATGTAGGCAATGGCTAAAAGGGTAAATCTTTATAGGTTTATTCTCTCTGTTCCTTGTTTGCAAAGCGATCATCTTCTGTTTGCCGAAGAAATACAGGACAATGTCATACGTGATAGAAATATCATACCACAAAGTCCAGTCATATTTAAAATATCCAAAGGCTTTCACAGTAGATTCTCATTCTTGTACATTAATGGCCTAGTAGAATGTCACAATCCTCTCTTCTTTGGTGGTCTAAACAAAATGCCATTTCATGCACCAACCCTTTTTGCTCTACCAGGCACAAACATGCATTATTTCAGCTTCATGTTAACACATTCTTGATCACACCTTTGTATTTACAGCAAATCATTATTTGAGTGGTTGGACATGCACCTGATAGTTGAAGGTCTTCACTGTTTTTCCCATACCCAGCGGCTTGGCCTCAATATTTGCTTAAGAAGCGCCATCTTTGGAACATTCCAATGTTCCACATGCCTGAATGAAAGGTAAGTGATGTTAATGTGATGCCAAAAACCAATGGGAGTTTTAATATAACAAAAGAGTATAATTGCCTGCACACTCTCCCTGATTGAGCATCAAAGTAGTACTCTGTGTACCCGGTAGCTGGAGGGGAAAAAAGAAATCATCAATAGTTGCTACAACTCAATTAATATTTGAAAACAAGAATTAGAAGAACATCTAATTTGATTAGTTTTGAGATACTGCACTTGGCATGCAACCAATAGATAATTAATGCAAGATGTTATCATAAGATGGCTGGTAAGAAGAAAAGGTATATAGTAAAAGGTATCACTATTTTATATGGTAGTGTGCTGAATACCAGAAAGGATAGGCCTCCAAGGAAATGACATGATGCTGCTAAAACGCCAATGACCGATTGACTTATCCTGCAACAATCCATTACTACTATCAGTTCAGAATAACTTCCATTAAGGAGATTGGAGAGCCAGGAGAAATTGCAATAGACCGAATGAGCAAAATCTTGTGTGCTTGTCATGTTCGTTGATAGGAGAAGAAATATTTTCTCAGACAATTTACCCTAAAAAGCCAGCTATGAAAATTATTTGACCAAAAATTCACCTCAAAGTCCTCCCACTCTTTGAGTTTCATATTAGAACTTTCGAGCAGTAATCCAAAATTTGAACAATTTCTTTTAAAACGCTGGAGACCTCTGAAAGAACCTGCTGGGTCAGCAAATTCACAGTCTTCTTCATAAGCATTGACGGTCAAATTTCCTGAAAAGAAAAATCATTAATAAGCCCAAAGAAAAACAGTAATTAAATGAAGTATTGTTTGGTTATGTGTCTTGTATATATCAGAGAAGATAACATAAAAATGGCCATCAATTTCATCAGGCAAAATCACTGCACTAAACTGTAGTTTGATATACATTGTTTCCTTTCAAAAATTTTCTTTTGTTAAACCGTTCAAACATTTTCAAAATTATGATGTCTTAACAAGTAACATGCCACTCATGCAGCCATTAGTTCCAAGACTTATAGTCACTTATATAGGCTAGACATTGCTTCCTAATATTTGCAAGTGTGAAAATTTACACCATAATGAATTTTTCAGATCTTGAGATGCAGCCATGCAAGCTGAAAAGTTGCAAGATGCACACAGCTTTGATTTGACCTCTCCCCTAGATTCAAGGATCGCCAAATTAACATGAATTGACTGGTTCAGGATGTACTAACCTGAACCAGTGCGTCATCAGATTGGTTCGGTTGTTTAGGTTGGTAAAGGACTTGAACCAGCCCGGTCCGAGTGGAACCGCCCGGTTCACTCAATTGGCAGCAGTTCGAGGTGGTTCGGGCCCCTTACCTTTTTTTTTTCTATTTATTTCTTCTTTTTTCCTTTTTCCTTCTTTCCTTCCTTTCTTTATCTTCTGCCTTTCTTTCTTGCATTCATTTTGCCTCTTCTTTCTTTCCTTTCTTCCTTCATTTCATTTCTTTTCTTCTCCCTCTCTTCTTCTTTTTTTTTTTAAGCTTCTTCTCCTTCTTTCCTTCCTTTTTTCTTTTTTTTTCTTTACTTATTTTATTCCTTTCCTTATTTTAATTTCTTCTTTGCTTCCTTTCTTTTTTGTAGCACTAGTTGGAAAATGAGCCACTAAATATGAATCGACTGCCAGTTGGGGAATAGATTGATTTGCTCTGAAAGTCAATAAGAAATCTGCTAAGAACAGCCGAAAAGTCAATTCAGATTCGAGGATAAGTAAATAGAATTAAAAGGGAAAATGAAAGAATAAGAGAGGAAGCAAGAAGATAAGAAGAGAGGAGAAGAACGAAAGGAGGCTGCCTGAGGCCTTTCTTTTAATATCAATTCCTGGATACAAAATCCATCGCACGTATCTCAGGTCACTGATGCCCGTTAATAGGGATAACCAGTCTCCTTTATTTCCTAATTAGGACTCTAAAACAAATTCTCAAACACAGCTGGCTAAGAACAATCCTAATCTGGATTATCCGGCCAGCAATTACCTTCCTAATTGAGTCCTCTCTTTTTTGACTCTACAATCAATCTAGAGACCAAAGACACCTAGAGAATCCTAAAAGGACCCTAAATGATAGTTTTAATAAAAAGAAAACCTAACTAAATAAGTTACCTTTTACTGAAAAATAAAAGACATGGTAACGGACTTACAGCCATGTTTGATTGCATTGCTCAAGGAACCAGCAAGGGCCTTATTGAACCGGTCCTTTTCTATTTTGGGCTGCACCATTTTTCCTTTTTTTTTTTCTTCCTTCATTTATTTCTTTCCTTTTCTTCTTCTTCCCTTTCATTCTTTCTTTCGTTTTCTTCTTCTTTCCTTCTTTTCTTTTTGCTTATTCTTTCCTTCCTTTCTTTCTTTCCATTTTCTCTTTTTTCTGTCCTTTCTTTCTTTCCTTTTCTTCTTCTTTCCTTCCCTTCTTTCTTTCCGTTTTCTCTTCTCCTTTTCTTTTTCCTTTAATTGTGTACTCCAAAGTAAACTATTTTAAACATTCATAAACCTTAAAATAATTCTCAAAAACAAAAAAAATAAAAAAAACGAGCAAAAAAATACTGTACCAAACCATTACTTATTTGCATATTGAGTGTCGGTACGGTACGGTACTCTACCAGTCAGGCACTGATACCGTTACCGAAACTGCGAAGTGCGAACCTTGCCTAGATTTTTCTGGTATTAACAATAATTCTTCGTGGCCATGAACGTTATGCCATTGTGCTGCATCTTTAGTGTATGACGAACTTATTCGGTGTCATCAATATTCTTAGTTCTTAAGGCACCATCCAAAAAGAGTGGGGAAAAAGAAGCATGAACATGTATTACAATGAAAACTCAAATTCACCTTTGACTCATCACAAGCTGCATAATCAAGAAAGATTTCGCTACTTGTCCAAGGATCAACCCTTCAGGTTTCATGGAAGCTCCTCTATTGTCCAAGGATGCAGAGGGTTGGAATCAGGTCAGAAACTAGTCATAGAGCTTCTACAAGCTTGGACGGAACCATGCCTTTGATCTTTCAGCCAAACCTAGAGAGAAGGTTTGTTGGTTAATGTTACATATACAACCACAATGGCTTTGTCATTGATGGGCTTTTATTCGGCTGCATGACAGCGATCTATATACCTCCTTTTACCCAAGATGCCATACATAATGTAAGTGAGAGACAAATGGTAGCAGATCAATCAGAAACGATTGTCATTGTGTGCTTTTATCTAACATGTGCAAAGCACATGCTTCAATACTGGTCAATTTGTAATATCAGAGAACATCAGTGTTGAAATGGTCTGCTGATCTTTAGAAACAAACCTGTGATACTATCCCAAGGCAACACATTAAGTATTTGCATGAAAATAGTATACTTATATACAAACAATGTCAAGTTCCATTGACAATGTTATATAGTTAGGATTCTCAGTAACTTCTATTGACATATTAGAGAATATTGTGTGGTGGTTTAAATACTAAAGTATACATAGTGGCACATGAATAGTCTGCTGTCTTCGTCCATCTGTATTCTTTCGAGTTTTTTTTCTATGACATGGAGTGTATATTTTAGAGTCTGTAAGTGGATTTGATATTGGTTAAATACATGGAACCAGTGTGGAATCTGTCATATAATATGACTCCTTGTATTTGGCATATGTCCAATGAGAGATGCTGCATATATTCTGGCTAGTTTCCATTGTAGCATGCCTAGTAGTGCATGGATGCCAAAATATTTTGAAGTATACTTTCAAGGACATCCTGACAAAACTGTTGGAACTCCAACTCTTAACCCTTCCTAGTACAAAATAGAATAATTCTAGGTCTCTACACAATTCTAGTTAAGTGTGCTGTTTTTTCCTTGCATCCCTTTCACATATTTAAAATAAAACCAAGTTTATTCAACATAAGGCACTGTTGAATAATCATACAGTATTTTTCAACATATGAATGTTTGTGCTAATATGTTTGTCCAGTGAATGTCTTACTTTATTAGATATACTATAACATAAAATCAAGAATAGAAAAAGTATCATTGTCTAGTCAGCTTAGTAACCACTCAACATACATACATATATATATATATATATATATATATATAGACACACACACACACACACACACACACACACACACACACATACACACACACAATGTCTATCTAATCTTTTCTTCGAATGGTAAATAATATCTCCATGTTAGGTTTGACTAGATGTCAAAAATGTTGCATACTAAGGTACACAAAGCACACATTAACACTTGGCAGTCATTAACACTTGGCACTTATCAAATTGAATTGACCTTAATCAGATTAGTAAAAAGGTGCTCAATAATGATTTTTCAAGTTTTTCTCAGACATGATCCCCAGGGCTTTGCTACTAGCTGTTTATTTTCATTCTTCATTTTTTATCAGTCTATAAGAAAATTACTACTGCATCCCCACCCAGCCCTGTCTTATGGGCTCTGGTTATATATCCTCTTGCTCCAAAGAGAAAGCCTTTGCCCTGTTAACACTTTTCCTCTATCTTATTTCGATTCAATTAAATAAGATTCAGTAAATGCATTACTAGTCACTCTTTCCACTTTCCTCACTGGATCTCTGCAACCAAATTTTCCATATGAAAATCTAAAACTTCCTCCAATCTAAGAATATTAGAAGAAATTGTTCCTTTTCTTCTCCTTTTTCCTTTTTTTTTCATTGATAAAGTGAAGTTTGAAAAATCAGAATAAATCTTTAATTAATCACTGAATTATTCCAAACCTGTGACGAAGTAGGAGCGCTGGAAGTCTTCTTTGATGGCCTCCACCACTTGTGCACGAGTCATCGACCCCAGTCCATCCCCATCTCCGACGAGATCTTCAACCGGGGCCGTCGGGGGAGCAGGCCGGAAGAAGGAGGCGGCGATCCCCAGGAGCTCCGAGCCGTACCACGCCATCCTGAGCACCGCATTCTCCGACTGGGTGTCCCCGTCGCTCGCAGGCGAGCTGGGCTTCCTGCCGTAACGCCGGAAATCGCAAGATTTACGGAGAGGCGGCCACCGGGAGGCGTGCCGGTGGCGAGAATTAAGGTGGGGAATGGGAGAGAGGCAGAGAGACGATGCCATCGCTGAAAGGATATCTCTCCGGTGACCGACTGTAAGGGTTAAGCGGACGAGTCACCGGGATTTGTTATCGAGATGGAGGAAGGGAAAGCGCAAAGAATGGCCTCCTCGGACTGTGGCTGTGCGAGAAGCTCCGGTTGAGGAGGAGTGGAACCCAGCTCTCGGCGTTTGACAGCCAACGAAACGGTTCAGGGAACGTCCAAACTGACGAAAATACTCTTCTTAGAGTTTATCTGTAAGTTTTTATCTAAAAATATCCTTTCATTTGTTTTCTAAATAACCTATACAATCTTGATTAATGGTTATATAAAATTAAAGAAATTAAAATTAAAATCTTAATTTTAAATAAATAAGATACCTAATTAAAATCATAGCAATAAATAAATAAATAAATATCTCAATATTCAATGAAACTTATTAACAAATTGTTATAGCAAATAAATAAGAAAGTCATAAATTTTAATTACAAGTTTATATAAAAATAATAATAATAAAGCATTTCCTTTTTGATGAGATCATTCCAAATAATATTCTTTTTTCATTATTTTCTCATCAACATTTTATGAAAATAAATTAAAAATTAAAAATTAAAATTGTGCTGCAAGCAAACAGGTAAAGTATCATAAAAATATTGATGTGAGTAACAAATTAGAAATATTAGCTGTAGAAGGATAAAAAACTATTTAATTATGATATTTATGAGAGTAGATAAATATAAAAATATAAAGAATAAATAATTATTATTAAAGTATATTTAATTGCATGATTTAAAATTTTATATAATTTCTCTTTAAACATATATTGCAAGTTGCTGGGTAATTTTATTCAAATTAATAAGTTCGGTCATTTTTTATCATGTTGAAAATTTTTGTTTTATTTTTATCAAAGTTGGCATCTTACTTCATCATAATTTAAAAGGCTAGAAAAATTTGAGGGAGAGTATATCTTTATGCAGCTTCGCTGATCTTTAAAATTAAAAAAAAAAAAAAAAACAACAACAGGAAACATTCATTAACAACAGAAAGGAAAATCACTTACAACATGTTGTATAATAATAGGAAGCTTTTTTATAGCTATATTTGTCAAACATTCAAACTAATTGTTTTTGTCTTAATAACTAGTGGGATATAAAAAGAATCTATACTTGTTTGTATTTCTGTAGTGAATGTGGAACAAATGCATCTAATGTAATCATGATGTTCAAATGCCTATACAGCTAATTTGACTCATATCCGATGAGTCTGACATCTTAGGCCACAAAACCATCTTTTAGGCTATCTTATACAACTCTAATGGCCTTTCTTTGTCAAGTGATCCATTCTAGGATACATCTGTAGGTTCTCTCCGCTGCTCCGTATGCGTGGAGATGAGTCCGATAGACAATTTTACGGCCTTTCTTCGTAAATCTGAACCTTTCAACCGTGGGAGAAGTTGGATTGATTCAGAATGGGTTTCAATGTGAAGCTTTTTGTACAGCCACCAAGATACTATAACACCAAGTAGATATGATCGATAACCAATGATAAAAAATGGTAGTGTCTCCACAGTTCACATCTATGTATATCCTAGCATTGACCACATGAATACAATAGTTCATTCTAAAGGATATTACTTCTAGGACAAACAATTTGGATTGCAACTTAAAATTCTATGGGAAAAGAAATCTCTCAATTTTTTGAAAAAGATTAGGGCCATTACCTAGATTTAAAGTTACAAAAAATAAGAAACTAATAAAAGAAAGTTTTAACATACTTTTCTTCTTTTTAAGATCCATTGACTTGACTATGACTTGCTAGGATTAGGCCAATACTAATTGGAGTAGAGAGCAGATGCCACAACTAAATATTGCTCAAATTGTTACACAAGGAGAATTGGATGTTGAGATTGCTTGAAACAAGGGATAAAAAAACTAAAGTGACTATTGATTTGTGGACTCTACCGAGAAAAAAATAGAGAATTAGTCTCAAGTGAAAGACCCCCTTTCAAGAACCTAAAGCCTCCAGAAACTAGTTTTTGTGGAGATCAGTTATCAAATTTGAGTACAATAGCTACAGTGAGGTGTGCATTGGGAACTAAAATAGGATGAAACAGGAAAAAATAAAATTACATTTTTTTGCATGTAAATTCTCATAAATATGTGAAATTGCATGAATACCCTTACAAAATGTTATTTACATATATACTCTTATCAAAAATTTCTTTTTGTACATCTACCTATGGGTATTTCAGTCATTTTTAATTTTAAACCACTAATTTCTTAATGACGTTAGATGGGATGGGCATATATATAAGAAAAAAGAAAAATGAAGGGTAAACATGCAAAACAAGTATTTTATAAGAGTAGACATACAAATATCAATTTTGAAAAAATATTCACACAAATTTTAATATTTAGAAAAATATGTATGCAAAAAAAACTCTTATTTTTATTCTTTTTAAGAATGCAGAGAGAGGAGATTGCCCGGAGCGGCCTTGATGCTTGGTGCCGCCATCCATTCACTTCGGCTGCTGCCTAGATTGCAAATATGTTGCTTCGTATCTTTTTGGGTTTAAAAACACAGAGAAGCAAAGTGATCCATTTCTTGGGTTTTGAATGACGCCATATTTGTTTCAAGTGGTGGTTGTTTCTAGTGCATTATACTTTGTATCTTATTTGTAAAGAAGATAGAGAACCACCTATATATCGTGGAAATGTGAGGAACTACAATCTAAAATCAAATAATAAAGAACGGGTGAAGTACTCGTCTGAAAAGATTTGCCAAAGGACCTTGCAACATCCTAGAGCTTTAAAAGATATTTTTTTGATGGAAATATGATTCAGGCACAAATATAGAGATGGCAGAGTAGCGAGTTTTCTTTAGATATGTAACACATCCTAAATTTTAATAGGACCTGTTTAGCAAAATCTTGTAAAATTTAGAATGTAAAATTAAAACATGTTATTTTAAAATTTGACTCTTGAGCATACAGTACCTAAACTCGATTATATGTCTACACATACACACACACACATGTGTGTATATATGTGTACATACATGTACATATATGTATATGTGTGTGTGAGAGAGAGAGAGATAAAATTTTATAAATATATATATACAATAGAGAGATGAGGAGATTATGGTTTTGATGTTGGCATCATGGATTATGATTATTTATTCAAGTTTGAAAGTTTGATGTATTAATTTTTATTTGATATTAGTTATATTTAAATTATTATGTAAATATCTTCCCCCCCCCCCCCCCCTCGGAATTACAAAAAAAAAATCAATTTGAATAAAGATTAATCAGGCAGATTTGGATGCTCGATGAATTTAGCATTTTTTGATGGGATGGGTTTTAGATAGTAAGATTTTAAATAGGTTTGGATGCGAATAGGGCAAATTTTGTCATTCCTATCTATTGCCATTCCCACACAAATACAATGCTAAGGGTTGGTTAGTTAAGATCAAGAAGTACTGCTGCTCTATCTCCATTCAAATTCAAATGAACTAGCTATGAATATTCTTTTACATGTATAAGATAATAAATACATGCCTCACATTTAATATATTGGACTGCATGTCTCAAACTTGTGTTGCTACGTTGGTCAAATCTATCCTGCTTTCTCTGCATGCAACTAACATAAAGATCAAGTGCGAGCAAAACTAACCAACAACCAACATAGGATTGCTTCGAGAGCATATAAATGGTGGTTTACCTAAGTTAGGTCCCACTTCCATGGCACATCAAATTATTAAGTGATAGGTATTCATTCGAGATATCTAAAATCATGCCCTTTTTATCTTTATCATATCAATCTCCATAACTAAAAAATAACAATTCCGCTGCATTAACGAACCCTCGCTAATTCCCTTCGGTAAATTTGTAAAGTTGTCGGCTGGCTGCCAGACCCTCCGCACACGTCAGCCGCCAGCACCCTCCTTTGCATTTGACCCAAAAAAAAAAGTTTTTATTAAGTATCCTCCTAAATATCTAATTTTACATAATTATTCTTCCAAAATTGATACTTTTATATATATATATTCTTGTAAAATATTTTGTTTGCTTTTTTATTTTTATTTTTATATTTATATCTACATCATTTAATCCTGTTAAAAAAATTAACGATTTTAAATTAAAATGACTAAATGTTCTTAATGAGTAGATGTGTAAAAAGAAATATTTATAAAATGATAGCGATGAAGGGTACAAAAAATAATTTTAAAAATTAATTTTATTTTTAATAAAAATAAATATAGTTTTTATTAATAGTATTAGAAAAATCGTTATTAGGAATATTTGTATAAAAATATAGGAATAAATATAGATTTGAAGGAGATATTCACGCAATTTTAAATTTTTAAAAGAATATTTATGAAAAAAAATAACCGGAACGGGAGATTCCGTTACGCAGACCCCCATTCCGGTCCTCTTCCTCTGCTTCTCAACCGCCGCCCCCGTTTTCTTTTTAGCAACAACAGAAATAAAGAATTAAGGGAGCCCGGCCCTCGCTCCGCCCCCCAGACTCCATTCAACTCTCCAAAACTGTCTCTCTCTTTTACTGTCATTATATTTCTTTCTTTCACAGGAAGTTCTCTCTAATTCTTGTTACTTTTAATATATTGAACGACGGAAAGAATTGAAGAATGTCGTTCTGGGACGGCAATTTTCTGAATGGCGTGCTGTCGAAGCCGACGTCCATTTTCGGGCTGAAGCTGTGGGTGGTGATCGGCATCTGCGTTGGCGCCGCCATCGTCCTCGTCCTCTTCCTCCTCGCCCTCTGCCTCACCTCCCGACGCCGCCCCGCCTCCAGGAAACCCCCCAAGCTCCACCTCCATGACCCCACCCCGTCCGCCCCCAAGGACATTCCCGAGATTGTCCACCACCACCACCGCCGCCAACGCGCCCCCTCCTCCGCCGCCGAAGTGCAGATCGACATCGGCGGCAAGGCGGACCACCGGGTGGTGCTGGCCGACCAACACCGCCCGCCGGCGCCGGTGCCGGCTCCGCCGTCGGCGTCGACGACGAAGAGCGGGGAGAGCCAGGAGACGGCGGAGGGGACGACGCCGTCGATGGGGGGCGGCGGGACGCCGGAGGTGTCGCATCTGGGTTGGGGACAGTGGTATACGCTGCGGGAGATGGAGGAGGCCACGGGGGGGCTCGCTGAGGAGAATGTCATTGGAGAGGGTGCGTACGGGACCGTGTACCGCGGGGTACTCGCGGATTGCACCGTAGTCGCCATAAAGAACTTGCTCAATAATAGGTTCGCGCCTGCCCTTATTCCCATCCCAAATCCGTCGATGAATCGCGCTATCTTTGCTTTTTATTCGGATGAAAGCAGTAAACTTTGCAACTGGTGGTGGATTTTGGGATAAATATTTGAAATTCTCTCTCTTTTTAGTTTTTACTGATGAATTCATGTTTTTAGTTGTTTGTTGTTTATGCTGATAAAACATCAGTAGTTTGTTGTCTATATAACATTTTGGTTGGTGCCTTGCTGGTTTGTTTTTTTATCTTAAAAAAATCATTAACTTTTTGTTTGGTAGACTTGGTTGTAGATTTTAAGATAAAAGATTGGAAATTTACCCCATTTCCTGCATATTTTTTAATTTCTTTAATCGTCTATTGTGTTGTTTTTGGTGTTCTTATTTTGACCTTTCAGCATTTTTTTTTTTTTGTATTCAGCAAGTCATTGGTTTTTTCATTATGATTTCTTGATTAGTTACAAGAGGAAAGACCATGGATTTTCTTTTTTTAATCAGGGGTCCAGCAGAAGAGGAGTTCAGAATAGAGGTTGAGACAATTGGACGCGCTAGGCACAAGAATCTGGTCAGAGTTCTTGGTTACTGTGCTGAGGGGGCTTACAGGTATTTCTACTTGCTCTAAAAGGATCTATGTGCTGATTTCTTTTGTTAAAATGATTTGAAAATATTGAAGACAATGCTTAAGATGGAATGGCTGTGGATTAAATGTTTTAAATGGTGATCTACGTCCTTCTTTTGGCCAGGATGCTTGTCTATGAGTATGCAGACAATGGTAATCTGTATCAGTGGCTTCATGGGGATGTTGGGGAAGTGAGTCCGCTGACATGGGATATCAGGATGAGGATAATACTGGGAACAGCCAAAGGGTACAATATTCCTTCCGTGACATTTGTTTCATTTCCTCTTGGACTAGGGAATTAAATTACGGCAATATTTTTGCTTTAACTAACAGAGGAATCTAAATGGAGGAGAGGATTATAGCTATGAGCATTTTACAAAAAATATCAAAAAAGCAGTCTAATTTATTAGCTTACCACATATGCTTCGTAGAACTATAATATCCTGTAAATATTTAAATGTTCAATAGACAGTCAAACAAAGCATAATGTAGTCAATATGTATTAGTGTTGAAAGGTGAAGTTGTAAGGCATGGCATTCATATTCAGTCGTGTACAAATAAAGCATGCCTCCTTTTTTTAAATGCTAGCTTATTTTGTCTTTTAATAAGTAAATAATTAAGCCAAGACAATCATTCACTTTACAGTGCTTCTTTTGCAAGCAAACTTTTCTTTGTCATAATAATGTATTTTTTCCTCCCCAAAATGAATTTAATTGTGAGACTGAACGATCAATCTTATTATATTGATAACATGGCTTACAGGTTGGCCTATCTTCATGAGGGGCTTGAACCAAAGGTTGTTCACCGTGATGTCAAATCTAGCAACATACTACTTGACCAGCAGTGGAATCCAAAGGTTTCAGACTTTGGGCTTGCTAAGCTCTTAGGTTCTGAGAGGAGTTATGTAACAACTCGCGTCATGGGGACCTTTGGGTTAGTTTGAATTCCTAATCAATATGTTTACATTTTCCTTGCGGTAATCAGAGATCTATGGGACCGAATTCTCATTGGTTATTGCAGCTATGTGGCACCTGAGTATGCTTGCACTGGGATGCTCAATGAGAGAAGTGATGTTTACAGCTTTGGGGTACTTATCATGGAGATCATATCTGGGAGAACCCCCGTGGATTACAGAAGACCACCTAGGGAGGTTGCTTTCTTCCTCCAAACTCATCTGTCTACGTTATCGCCTGTTTAAACACCCTAAGAAAAGAGTTTTCTTTCTTAGTGATAGAACAACTGAGCTAAATTTGAACCTTTTATATTGTTTTTCTTAGGTGAATTTGGTTAAATGGTTGAAAAAAATGCTCAGACACGAGAAATATGAGCAGGTTGTCGATCCTAAGATGCTTGAGGAACCATCTCCCAAAGCACTCAAACGGGCACTTCTGGTGGCCGTGCGGTGTGTTGACCCTGATGCACAGAAACGGCCTAAAATAGGACATGTGGTCTACATGCTTGAAATGGATGAGTTGCTATTTCCTGATGTACGCCAATCTATCCTTATGGATCTGACTCAACTCATATTCCACTTGAGTGCTTGCAATAGAATGCTCAAAAAACTCTGCTTCTGCTACCAGTTAAATTCGTTCACTGCTTGACCCGTTTGTTTTCTGCAACCCTGTCACAGAATCACGAACTTGGGCAAGAAGCATCTGCAAAGCCATTGGATGGGTACAACCAAAGAGAGGAGGGAAGCTTCAGCAGGCGTGACCATCAGACAAGGTGGCGATCATAGGATCAAAGTAGGTGACTGGCCATTTGCATTTGTAACCTTGAAAGGATAATGGAATTCTTCCATTTTTAACCATTTAATGTTGCATTCTCATCTTGCATTCAGCATCATGCTGGCCAAATGATTTCTGTTTGAGGAAACATCCATTTATGATTATAATATTTAATGACATATATTGGTAAAGAATTCCAAATTGCAGCATCTTGCTTTGCTCTTTCAGCTTGTGTCTACAAATAGATGTTATCTGAATTGAATTTTCCTTTTTCATGAGCTCCTCCTCATGCGGCCTCTTCACAGTGGGATCTAAAATGTCCCTTATATTTTTTACCTCTTGTGTGCAGTTCCTTTTATGCACTTATCTCAAGAAACATCATTTATATCAGTAATATAGAATAGAGATAAACAGTCTAAACAATTTCTTGCCTTGCTTTTGCATCTCGTGTTATCTAGTAGATGCTGTTTGATTTTTTTTTTACCTATAATGAGCTGCTTCGTGTGCTTTTATTGCCTTCAGATTTTGTGATGGCTTCTTTGTTTATGCCTCATTTCCCTGAAGTCAATTGGTTCTTTCATGCCTGATACCTTCATAGATCAATAGATGCATGTGTGCTCACATGTTGTGTCTCCCTGGACCATCTACATTCAAAATCCATTTATATTTGTTGGTTCGGACTGTATCCACTCATGGCTGCTTCACTGGCCTTTAATAATGAAAAGATTAACATTTCCACCGCACCCTCTGCATCAGTCCTCTTGAGTAATATTGGTAGATCTATGTTTCAAACATCAGCACCTTCCCTTTTATCGCATCAAATATAATTGAGTCGGCCTTCATAAACATGGTATACCATGCAGCTTACCTCTCTTAAATAGTTCTCTTCTGAAGCCATTCACTGTTCTTGGTTAATCTTCCTGAAGATTGGCCACCGACGGCTTCACAGTATATGAATTCTCAGATCACTGTATTTCAGTGTTATGCCAAGGACCTACAATGCCCCGCTAAGTATGTAATTTTTCAGTTAAAATAATTTATTGGAATGTGAAAATATAGGAATCCTTATTACCGTTGCTAATTATTATTGCTATTGTTGGAAAAGTGAAAGTAACTGCATTTGCAGCAAACTTTTTTTGTTCATCTGGTAGTTGATGTCCTCGAAACATTTCTATCCAAATCTAACGCGACCCATGGTTCATCCCACAGTTCCAGGCACCAGAACTACAGTGGGACACTGCTGGATAGAGGTTCTTTAATCTGGTGTGTCATGGATGAGTAGAATGTGGGACGATGTTGCACTTCAAATTTATTGGAAGAAGGTTAGCCTTCAGTGAGAATACTCGACAGTGTATATGGGACAGGAGAACAAGACCAGTTCATTAATGTAAGCAAACCTAGGTAAATGCAATCACTCTGGTAGTAGTTGCTCACAAACTTTTATAATGAGGCCGGGTTTGAATTGTGGAGTTTAAAGGTTTGTGGATAAATTAAGATCAAATGGGTGGAGTTTTAATTCCAGGCAGTCTCGTGTGGTCCTCTGACTGTAGAAGGTGAGAGAAGCCAGGCTGGGAAAAATAAGATCGGGGCGTTCCAGATCCAATTGGGGTGGGGCAATAATAGACTTGCTTGAAAACGAGAACAATGACCAACTGGAGTACAATAAAGCTAAACAGCCGAAAGGAAGAGCACTAAATTTAAGTCTGGACTGGTGTTTATGAGGTTTGTTCCTTAAGCCATTAGGGCACTGCCAAAAGGAGAGTGATGTGAGGAGTCTTTTTTCGAACCTTTTGATTCCATTGTTCATGCAAAAATGGAGAGATCTCCGTCCTTCCTGCGGTCCCAGAGCTTAGAGTCTCAAAATGTTCATGATTAGATGGTCTTCACGAGAGATTTTCAATCTGGTTCAAGGCAAGCTGAAAAAGACCCAGCTCGTTCGTGCTGGGCTCGACAAGGCTCACTCTTCTATAGACACGCATAGCAAGCAGCATTTTTTTTAGTATTCTTTTCTGAACTTATGCTTTATGACTAATACTTCAATTGACATATGTTTTAACATTTGAATCTATTAAATATCAATTCAAGATTGAGCCACGCTTGAAATCGAAGCTTTAATTCAAGATCGAAATGAGCATAGTTCAAGCTTGAATTAATTTCTGGTACAACTAAGGATTTTACACACTGCTTGTTTAGGCTTGTGCCCGGTTCGGTTTGGTTCGAAATTTGGTTTAAATTAAGCTGGAAATTTGGCTTAAATATTTCGAGCTTGAAGCTTGGCTAGATTCAGGCTTGATCTAAGGTCGGCTCTTTTCCACCCTTCAGCCATGCTTCATAATTCCTTTCAGTTTGTGGGTGGTCTTGCATCCCCCTTGCTGTGAACCTAAAACTCTCCTTTCAGATGTTTCCTTGCGGTTCCATAAATAGACAGCTCCTCTGCAACTCTTTGTGCAATCTCAGTGTTTTGGGGGGGGGGGGGGGGGGGGGGGGGGGGGTTTGCGTTGAATTTAGTCCCACACCGGCTAGTAGCGGAAAGGTTCTGTGCCTTAAATGGGGGATGCAAATCCTTTCTTCTCGAGGCGCCTTTTGAAGGGCAAAACCATGAGGGCAGTGGTCTCCCTCCGTCTGCGCTGGACGCGCGGGCCGGAGCGCCCAGAGGGCAGTGGTCTCCCCCCGTCTGCGCTGGACGCGCGGGCCGGAGCGCCCAAAGCGGACAATACCTCGGGAGGAACGCAGTCCTCTTTCTCTGCTAGCTTAATGTGGGCTATGCTGTTGTGTGAGGCTCCGGCAGAATGCCGTCCCCGCAACAGATGGCGCGCCAGGAAGGGGGCGCCTCCTCCCACCGTTGACTACCCCTCGAGACTGCGGAGGCTCAAGAACCTTCTCGCTGGGGGGGCTATGTTGCGGGGGGGGGAGGGGGCCTTGAATTTAGTCCCACGTCGGCTAGTAGCGGAAAGGTTCTGTGCCTTAAATGGAGGATGTAAATCCTTTTTTCTCGAGGCGCCTTTTGAAGGGCAAAACCATGAGGGCAGTGGTCTCCCCCCGTCTGCGCTGGACGCGCGGGCCGGAGCGCCCAGAGGGCAGTGATCTCCCCCCGTCTGCGCTGGACGCGCGGGCCGGAGCGCCCAAAGCGGACAATACCTCGGGAGGAACGCAGTCCTCTTTCTCTGCTAGCTTAATGTGGGCTATGCTGTTGTGTGAGGCTCCGACAGAATGCCGTCCCTGCAACAGATGGCGCGCCAGGAAGGGGGCGCCTCCTCCCACCGTTGACTACCCCTCGGGACTGCGGAGGTTGCGGGGGGGGGAGGGGGCCTTGAATTTAGTCCCACATCGGCTAGTAGCCGAAAGGTTCTGTGCCTTAAATGGGGGACGTAAATCCTTTCTTCTCGAGGCGCCTTTTGAAGGGCAAAACCGTGAGGGCAGTGGTCTCCCCCCGTCTGCGCTGGACGCGCGGGCCGGAGCGCCCAGAGGGCAGTGGTCTCCCTCCGTCTGCGCTGGACGCGCGGGCCGGAGCGCCCAAAGCGGACAATACCTCTCTGCTAGCTTAATGTGGGCTATGCTGTTATGTGAGGCTCCGGCAGAATGCCGTCCCCGCAACACTCAGCATTTTCATAAAGCCCACAAGCACCAAGACAGAGATAGATCCCCAAGCCGATGGCCTAGGTTTGATGGGTATCTTTGCAAGCACCCAATACTTCGGCTTAAGTATGTGTCATTTTGCTGAAAAGATCTTGTTGCCCAGATAGACAACCCAAGAGGGGGGGTGAATTGGGTTTTAAAATAATTTAGATGATTAAAACGATGTGGTTGATTAATTAAAAACTATTGCAAGTTATTTAATTAATGCTAAGTGCTGTGAGTGATGTGAGGGGAAGAAGAAGAGAGACAATCCAATGCAAACACAGAGTTTTATAGTGGTTCGGAGCTACCCCTTGCTCCTACGTCCACTCCCCAAGTCTCTCTTGGGAATTCACTATAACCCCCTTGGATTACAGCCGGTTGTTTTGCAAGCTCACAACCAAACTTGTTGTTTTACGAGCTCACAACGAACTCGGTCGGTTTTCCCAGGCTCACCGACTAGAACCAACCCCGATTGTTTTCCCGGGATCACAATCAAACCCTTACACACGTTGGTTTTTAACTTGGCTCACCAACCAACCTTAATCCCCTTGATTCAATCCCCCGATTGAACCAAGTAAATACAAGTTATAGAAAGAAAGGAAAATAAGCTTCTCAAAAGCAGATGTAAAATAATATAATCAAAAGAGGAGTTTAGAAGCCCTCAAACGCTTTTAAGCTGAAGAAGAGGAATGGCTTCTTGAACTCCGGTCTCCTCTCGAATGAGTAGTCGACTTGAATGCAGGAGGAGGAGGCTTTAATTGCTGGGAAGATGTAGTTGGTTGCAGTAAATGCTGATCTTCCCCTTTTTCGTTGAAGAGCACGTTGCAGAGCTTGAAAGCTTGAATGCTTGGAGTGGAATGGTTGTTCTCTGCCTTGCTACAGTCTTCTGTGGCTATTTAAGCCAACCCCCATGGAAACTAGCCGTTACACTGCTTTTTCTGTCCGTTCTGCACACTCTGCACAGCCTGACAATATGACCGTTGGTGGGTTGGAGTCGACTCGCGCGATCAGGAGTCGACTCGGCTGTAGCGGGAGTCGACTCAAGCTTTTCCGGAGTCGACTCGGCAACTGTTCCAAATTTGAATTAAAGTTGCCGTCACGACTGGGAGTCGACTCGTCTTGACCCGGAGTCGACTCGCCAACTTCTGGAGCTGACCTGGCAATTTTGGAGTCGGCTCATCCACTGAAGTCCGTGGATTCAATTTTGAATTTTGTCCACTCGAGTCGACTCGACTGTCCTTGGAGTCGACTCGAATCTCAGAGCCCGAACTCCCGATTCTCTGTCTTTTGGCTCATCCAGTCTTGGAGTCGACTCGAACTTCCTTGGAGTCGACTCGGCTCTCAGTTTCCGAAAGTTGGTCTTCTGCCTTTTGACGTGAAGCTTGTCTTGGAGTCGACTCGAGCTGTCTGGGAGTCGACTCGAATCTCAGAGGCAGTAACATGGTTTTCTGTCTGTCGATGGTCGCACAGTCTCGGAGTCGACTCGCGTATTGCGGGAGTCGACTCGAATCTCAGAGTCCATAAAATGCTCTCTGACCTTTTCTTTGTGTACCGCTGAGAGTCGACTCTTGCTTTCTCTGGAGTCGACTTGCCAACCATCGGAGTCGACTCGCGTTCCACTGGAGTCGACTCGAATCTCAGACTCGAAAACTGCTCTCTGACTTTTCTTTGTGTACCTCTTGGAGTCGACTCTTACTACCCTGGAGTCGACTCGTTGAACATTGGAGTCGACTCGCGCACTTCAGGAGTCGACTCGTTGACAGGTTCTGAGATGAGGCTTTCTGTTCTTCTTTCTGTTCTCAGTCGGAGTCGACTCGTACTAGTCTGGAGTCGACTCGAGCTCGTGCCAGTGAACTTGATACGCTTGGAGTCGACTCGTGATACTCGGGAGTCGACTCGAGTCTCAGACTTTGGTTCAGCAGACTTCTTAACTTATCCAAAATACTATGAACCAAAATCTAGAGACACTTGGACAGGATTTTCACTGAAACACTCAATTGAATTCATTAGTAATCACAAGATATACTCAAATGCTTTGAGCTCATCAAAATCAAATGGGGTTTTAATCAATCACTCCACAATCTCCCCCTTTTTGATGATGACAAAACTTTGAGTATATGTAAAATGACTTGCTCAATAAATAATGAAATAAAATCCATAAATGAATTCAAATGTCTGATAATTTAATTTATCCAAGTTTGAAAGGAGTGAAACAACAAATTTCGGAGTTAAAGCTCCCCCTTTCATTTGGAATTATATAAGCCTTCATATTATGCAATCAATTGTTTGGCTTATATGTCATTAATGATTTAGCTTGATTAAGATTCAGATTCTCCCCCTCAACATATACATTCAACTATGTTTTGATTCTCTGAATTTTCTTTTAATGCTTTGAAGTTTTTGAACTGAATTTTTTATTTTTAGAGGGAAAATCTGTCAATTTGTTCTTGAGTAGGATTCAGCTAATCTCCGAATATCCCTTGAATAGATTCTGGAGATTACTCCATTAGGAGCCCCAAAAGAGAGATAATGAGCCTCGAGGTACCGAATCCACTTAGAACAAATTTGTGTGTGTTTTTAAGAGTTTATCTTTTTATTTATTTCCATTGATTTCTTTTACATATTTTTTTTCATATTTCTCCCCTTTTACACATTTTATACATAGTTCTCCCCCTTTTTGTCATCATACCAAAAAGGAGGTAATCAACCACAATCAATGGCACATAATTGAAGATAAGATGTCTACTCATTGTATTGATATGAATTGAAGTAGATTTGAGCATACAATAAGTAAAGTAAAACAATACAAAACAAAACTCAAACACATCTATGTCCTCCTCGAGGATGAAGCTCCCCCTCTCGAGGATGCATCTCCTCCTCTGGAGGATGTGGCTCCTCCTCTCGAGGATGTGGCTCCTCCTCTCAATCGGCTCTGCTCCATGAGGAGGGTGACTGCATCTGTGACATGGCCAAGCTGTGTGATGATAGACGTGGTGGCTCTGCTATGTGTAGTGGAGAGCTCTGTCACCGACGCCTGAAGCCCAGTCACCGATGTCTGAAGTGCGTCCAGCTTGTCGATGAGTACATTCGCCAAGCGCTCGGCCCCCTCGGTGGTGGTGTGCATGTCACGACCTATCTCCTCTCGCATCTGTCGAGTGGAGCTCGTGACCTCACTCATGCTGTGGAACTGGGCCTGGACCAAACTCCGGACATTGTAGATCTCTTCCCGTACATGAGCCGTCATGTCAGTCACGGCTGTCAAGGAAGGGACCAACTGAGAAGATACGGGTGCAGGAGTGGGAGCAGGCACCGCACCTCGGAGCTCCCGAAGCAGCTCATCCCTCACCTCTCTGACTATCTCCTGTCGCAGCTCCCGGAGCTGCTCAGGATCAATCCGGACCGCCATAGAGGGTGGTGCCGAGGAGGAAGGTCCGGCGGAGGTGGTAGGAGCAGGAGGAGTGGATGGGAGGTCTGGATGGTCTGGAAGGTCTGGGTAGTCTGAATCGGGCTCAGGACTAGGTGAAGGTCTGGTGGTCTGAGCGGTGAGGGTAGACTTCCTAACCCAGATCCCTTCTCTCTTCCGAAACCCCATCCTGTGCATGGTCCCCGTACACAAGCGATCTGTCCATCGCAATGCACGAGAGGGTTCCCTCTCAGGAATGGGAATCTCGTATTCCCTAAAGAGAAGAGTAAAAATCATGCCGTATGGGAGGGTGAGCCTAGGTCTATCTAGGGGCTCACACATATACCTATAGATGAGTTTGGGGAAGTTGACCGGGGTGTCCTGAAGAATGTAAGACATAACAGCTAGGTCCCTCTCATTTACAAAATCAAATCTTCCTGTCTTAGGGAAGATGGATCTGGACAGAATACTCAAAAGGATTCTCACTTCAATAGGAAGTGAGCTAGCAGATACCTCGTCTAGGGGGGACTGAGGTGGATGCCCTAAGACGACCGTAAGGGCCTCAACTCTATCCTCAGGGTGTGCGGGAGCCATCCCTACTAATGGAAGGTGGAGGATGTGGGCAATGAGATCCTCCGTGACACGCACAGGGACACCTACTACTGTGCCCTCGATACCTTCATCTCCCCGATGGACGGTACTATAAAACTCTTGAACAAGGCCAGGGTAAGTGGGAAGGTCCAAAGTGAGGAAGTACTCTAGGCCCTGGGCTCTAAGCCTATCACCTATGGTGAACCCTTCCCGGGAGAGATAGTCAAAGTCGACATACCTCCCGGTGGTGACGGCCTTTCCGGCCAACGGCCTTGCGGGAACCGCCCTAGGCGGGGAACGAGCCGGAGGTGGTTGCCTCGCGGGATCGTGCCGCGCCTTGGAGCGCCGCTCGGGACCGGCCTCGGGACGGGACCTCTTCCTAACCACGGTCTTACGAGGCATCTTGACCTAAACGGGAAGAAACACCTAAAGGACGGAGAAAGGTCGACGGAGGAGACTCGGGACGGACCGGAGACGACCTAGGAACGGACGAAAATCCTAAGAACCGGTGAAAAATCGACCGAACAGAGGTTGGAGACGATCGGGGACGACCTAGGAGTCGGCTCTAGGGCTTTTTGAACAGTGGCGGCTTGAAAGAAAAGTGTTTGCGAAACGACAAACCTAGGGTTAAAAAGTCGGATCCCGACTGCGAGTCGACTCCCCTGAGTCGCGAGTCGACTCGACCTCGAGTCGACTCCAGAATATGCGCGAGTCGACTCTCCTTATGCGCCTGTAGACTTCGAGTCGACTCCCGACAATGTGCGAGTCGACTCCCCCTCAGCTGCCATCTTTGCGAGTCGACTCCCGCAAATGCGCGAGTCGACTCCCCCTTAGGAGCCGGCTCTGAAACTTACTCGAGTCGTCTCTAACCTTGGCACGCACCTAAAAGTCATGCTATAACCGTGCCAAATGAGGGAAAATCACCTAATTGGGATCTGATTTGATGATCATTGAATAGAAACTCTATTTTAACCGCATTCTAATCATCAAAATCAATTAATCTAGTGGAAACTCCCACTAGGATGGATCAATCACTCCTAATCTCCTCCTAAGCACGCTAAACCTCTCTTCACTTAGGGGTTTTGTAAAAATATCTACTAATTGATTATCAGTACAAACAAATTGGAGTGACACATCACCATTCAATACATGATCTCTTATGAAGTGATGTCTTATCTCAATGTGTTTAGTTCTTGAATGTTGAATTGGATTTTTAGTTAGATTTATGGCACTTATATTATCACAATTAATGGGGATTTTATCTTGTTTACTGCCATAATCTTCTAATTGTTGTTTAATCCACAAGATTTGAGCACAACAACTCCCGGCTGCCACATATTCAGCTTCTGCAGTGGATAATGCAACCGTGTTTTGTTTCTTGCTAAACCATGAGATTAGGTTTTCTCCTAGAAACTGACACGACCCGCTGGTACTTTTTCTATCAAGCTTACATCCAGCGAAGTCTGAATCTGTGTACCCTATTAAGTTTAGGCTAGATTCTTTAGAGTACCATAGCCCTATGTTCTTAGTTCCTATTAAGTATTTAAAAATTCTCTTAACTGCAGCTAGGTGTGATTCTTTAGGATTAGCCTGATATCTAGCACACATGCAAACACTAAACATAATATCAGGTCTACTTGCAGTAAGATATAGTAAAGATCCTATCATACCTCTATAAAGTTTTTGATCTACAGATTTACCTGATTCGTCTTGATCTAATTTGCATGATGAGCTCATGGGGGTGCTGATTGATTTGTTTCCTTCCATATCAAACTTCTTGAGCATCTCCTTATTTTGCTATTTCAGAAATAATGTTGTGTCTACATTTTCCCTAGAGAATTCATGTTCTAATAGGAATTTACTAAGTCTCTCATACCATGCTCTAGGTGCTTGTTTTAATCCATAAAGTGCTTTGTTCAGTTTATACACATGATTAGGGTATTGATGATTTTCAAAATCAGGAGGTTGTTCTACATACACTTCCTCATTAATATACCCATTTAAAAATGCACTTTTTACATCCATTTGAAATAGTTTGAAATCCTTAGAGCATGCATATGCTAATAATAGTCTAATAGCCTCAAGTCTAGCTACGGGAGCAAAGGTTTCATCAAAATCTATGCCTTCTTCTTGATTATAACCCTTTGCCACTAGTCTAGCCTTATTCCTTATAACAATTCCATTTTCATCTAGCTTATTTTTATATATCCATTTTGTACCTATAATTGGATATTTAGAAGGTCTCTCTACTAGATCCCACACTTTGTTTCTAGTAAATTGGTTTAGTTCTTCTTGCATTGCATTTATCCAATTTACATCATTTTCGGCTTCTTCTATATGTTTGGGCTCAAAGTGTGAAACAAAAGCTAGATGGTTATTTAGATTTCTAAGTGAAGCTCTAGTCCTAACCGGTTGAGATGGATCATCTAGAATGAGTTCCTTAGGATGCCCGTGAGCATACCTCCAAGCTTTTGTTAGCCCATGATCCACAATAGCCTCTTGGCTTGATGATTCTCCTTCAATCAACTTTTGATTATCATCTTGTAATCCCATCTCATCTATCTTTTCCTCAAGTATTTCAACATCATCATCAAAATTAACTTTCTTACTAGAGGAGATGTCACTAGAGTCATCAAATACTACATGTATAGATTCTTCTATGACTAAGGTTCTTTTATTAAAGACTCTATAGGCTTTACTAGTTGTAGAATAACCTAAGAATATTCCTTCATCAGATTTAGGGTCAAATTTTCCTAGATTATCTTTCCCATTATTATGCACAAAACACCTACATCCAAAAACATGAAAATAATTAACCTTTGGTTTTCTGTTTTTCCACAGTTCATAAGGTGTTTTCTTTATAATGGGTCTCAATAGAACTCTATTTAATATGTGACAAGAGGTATTAATGGCTTCTCCCCAAAAGTACTTAGGGAGGTTACTTTCATATAACATAGTTCTAGCCATTTCCTCTAGTGTTCTATTCTTCCTTTCCACAACTCCATTTTGTTGTGGTGTCCTAGGTGCTGAGAAATTATGGGTTATCCCCTTTTTACTACAAAATTCATCAAATGATTGATTTTCGAATTCGGTACCATGGTCACTTCTAATGGCTATGACTGAAGACTCTCTAGCATTTGTTACTTCCTTATGGAACTTCTTAAAAATAGAAAATGCTTGATCCTTATGTGCTAGGAACATGACCCATGTGTACCTAGAGTAATCATCTACTATAACTAGACCATATTTATTTCCACCTAGGCTTGTTGTTCTAGTTGGACCAAATAGGTCCATGTGTAGTAATTCTAGAGGCCTAGAAGTAGAGACACATTTTATGGATTTAAAAGAGTTCCTAGATTGTTTGCCAAATTGACATGCTTCACATATTTTGTTCTTTTCAAATTTTAATTTTGGCAAACCTATCACGGAGTCTCTTTTAACTAGTTTAGTTATTGTGTCCATGCTTGCATGACCTAATTTACGGTGCCATAACCAACTAGCATCATTATCTTTAGTTTCATTTACAACTAGACATTGGTTATGTTTTGCAAGATCTTCTAGGTCTACAACATATACATTTCCACGTCTAATTCCTTTAAAAACTAAACTATTATCATTAGGATTTGTTATAATGCATAGTGATGGTTTAAACATAACATCATATCCTATATCACATAATTGACTAATGCTTAACAAGTTATGCTTAAGACCATCAACATATCTAACATTATCTATAAAAGTAGAAGGGGTGATTTGAACTTTACCAATACCAATGATATGACCTTGGTTGTCGTCTCCAAAAGTCACAGCACCTCCCTTCTTAGCTTCAAGGGTGAAAAATTGATCTTTATCACCCGTCATGTGCCTTGAGCAGCCACTATCCAAATACCAGCAGTTTTTGTTGACTTTGGCTGCAAGACACTCCTACACAAGCAAATCATGTCATCTTAGGTACCCAAGTTTTCTTGGGTCCTTCATGGTTAGTGAAGTTGGTTCCTTTTGGAACCCATACCTTTTTAATTTTTCTTTTAGTTTTACTTTTCCTAAAATTACACACATTTGCTTTATGACCTACTGTACCACAACAAAGGCAAATTATTTTCTTAATTTTAGTTTTCCCAGCTTTAACAAAGAAGTTACTAAGAAGTTTTTGTTTATTTCTTGGTTTATATCCTAAACCCGCTTTATTAAATACGGCTCGTTGATTATTAAGTATCATATTTAACTTTTCAGAACTATACGTAAACTTTTCAACTAAAGGTTTGTATTTTCCAAGTTCTTTAGTTAATGTTTGATTTTCTGCTTTTAAATCATTTAGTTCTTTTGTGAGATCCTTGTTTAAGATTTGTTTATGGTTTTTAAGTTCTGAAAGTTCCTTAGTTAGTTTTTCATTATCTTTTGTTAAGTTGTTAGTCTTCTTAATTAAGAGTTGGTTGCTTGTCTTAAGTTCTAGATTTTCTTTGGTAAGATTATCTTTATCCTTAATTAATGAATCATGCTTATGAATGTAAGTTTGGTTAGTTACTTTTAGTTCTCTGTTTTTAACATTTATATTCTTATATTCAATCATTAATTCATTAAACGCATCATAAAGTTCATCAAATGTAAAATCAAAATGCGTATCGGAAGTTACCTCGTTTTCGTTGGCCATGAAGCAGAAATTGGCCTTCTCTTCTTGTTCTTCATCCGATGATGAAGATGATGCGTCGGAGTCCGATAGGGTGGTGACAAGGGCTTTCTTCTTCTTCTTGTACTTGCTACCCTTCTTTAGTAAGGGACACTCAGCTCTGATGTGTCCCGGCTTTTTGCACTCATAGCACCCAATCCCCTCATTTTCTCTTTCCTTACCTTTGTCCTTGCGGTAGAATTTGAGGGGCCTCTCCTTTGATGATAGGACTTCTTGTGGTTGATAAATTTCTTGAACTTGCGCACAAGAAGTGCCTCACCACCATCTTCCTCATCTTCTTCTTCTTCACTACTGCTACTGCAAGATAAATCTTTGTTAGATGAAGTAGACTTTAAAGCTATTACCTTTTTCTTATGGGAGGACTCTTCCTCGTTGTGTTGTTTCATGGTGAGCTCGTGCGTCATAAGGGATCCAAGAAGCTCCTCAAGTGGTAGCTTGTTCAAGTCCTTGGCTTCTTGGATTGCCGTCACTTTAGCTTTCCACGACCTTGGTAGACACCGAAGGATTTTCCTGACAAGCTCACTGTTAGTATAGTTCTTGCCAAGGCTTTTTAGGGCATTGACAATATCAGTAAACCTAGTGAACATGCATGTGATTGTTTCATTTGAATCCATTTTAAATAGTTCATATTTATGAACCAAGATGTTTATTTTGGATTCCTTGACTTGATTCGTGCCCTCATGGGTCACTTCAAGTCTGTCCCAAATTTCTTTTGCAGAATTACAAGTTGAAACCCTATTGAATTCATTACGGTCTAAGGCACAATAAAACACATTCATAGCTTTAGAGTTTAATTGTGCCTTCCTCATGTCATGTTCATCCCAATCCGTTTCTAGTTTGGGTACCTTGACACCATCTACATATATGGATGGGATGTATGGGCCATTCACTACAATGGTCCACATCTCATAGTCTTGGGCTTGGATGAATATTCTCATCCTAGCCTTCCAGTATGAGTAGTCGGATCCATTGAAGAAAGGGGGTCTTTGGGTGGACTGACCCTCAATGTGAGAAGATCCAAATGGGGTTGTCATTTTGATCTTTTAACTCTTGAGTGGAAGAGTTTTTGGCTCTGATACCACTTGTTGCCCAGATAGACAACCCAAGAGGGGGGGTGAATTGGGTTTTAAAATAATTTAGATGATTAAAACGATGTGGTTGATTAATTAAAAACTATTGCAAGTTATTTAATTAATGCTAAGTGCTGTGAGTGATGTGAGGGGAAGAAGAAGAGAGACAATCCAATGCAAACACAGAGTTTTATAGTGGTTCGGAGCTACCCCTTGCTCCTACGTCCACTCCCCAAGTCTCTCTTGGGAATTCACTATAACCCCCTTGGATTACAGCCGGTTGTTTTGCAAGCTCACAACCAAACTTGTTGTTTTATGAGCTCACAACGAACTCGGTCGGTTTTCCCAGGCTCACCGACTAGAACCAACCCCGATTGTTTTCCCGGGATCACAATCAAACCCTTACACACGTTGGTTTTTAACTTGGCTCACCAACCAACCTTAATCCCCTTGATTCAATCCCCCGATTGAACCAAGTAAATACAAGTTATAGAAAGAAAGGAAAATAAGCTTCTCAAAAGCAGATGTAAAACAATATAATCAAAAGAGGAGTTTAGAAGCCCTCAAACGCTTTTAAGCTGAAGAAGAGGAATGGCTTCTTGAACTCCGGTCTCCTCTCGAATGAGTAGTCGACTTGAATGCAGGAGGAGGAGGCTTTAATTGCTGGGAAGATGTAGTTGGTTGCAGTAAATGCTGATCTTCCCCTTTTTCGTTGAAGAGCACGTTGCAGAGCTTGAAAGCTTGAATGCTTGGAGTGGAATGGTTGTTCTCTGCCTTGCTACAGTCTTCTGTGGCTATTTAAGCCAACCCCCACGGAAACTAGCCGTTACACTGCTTTTTCTGTCCGTTCTGCACACTCTGCACAGCCTGACAATATGACCGTTGGTGGGTTGGAGTCGACTCGCGCGATCAGGAGTCGACTCGGCTGTAGCGGGAGTCGACTCAAGCTTTTCCGGAGTCGACTCGGCAACTGTTCCAAATTTGAATTAAAGTTGCCGTCACGACTGGGAGTCGACTCGTCTTGACCCGGAGTCGACTCGCCAACTTCTGGAGCTGACCTGGCAATTTTGGAGTCGGCTCATCCACTGAAGTCCGTGGATCCAATTTTGAATTTTGTCCACTCGAGTTGACTCGACTGTCCTTGGAGTCGACTCGAATCTCAGAGCCCGAACTTCCGATTCTCTGTCTTTTGGCTCATCCAGTCTTGGAGTCGACTCGAACTTCCTTGGAGTCGACTCGGCTCTCAGTTTCCGAAAGTTGGTCTTCTGCCTTTTGACGTGAAGCTTGTCTTGGAGTCGACTCGAGCTGTCTGGGAGTCGACTCGAATCTCAGAGGCAGTAACATGGTTTTCTGTCTGTCGATGGTCGCACAGTCTCGGAGTCGACTCGCGTATTGCGGGAGTCGACTCGAATCTCAGAGTCCATAAAATGCTCTCTGACCTTTTCTTTGTGTACCGCTGAGAGTCGACTCTTGCTTTCTCTGGAGTCGACTTGCCAACCATCGGAGTCGACTCGCGTTCCACTGGAGTCGACTCGAATCTCAGACTCGAAAACTGCTCTCTGACTTTTCTTTGTGTACCTCTTGGAGTCGACTCTTACTACCCTGGAGTCGACTCGTTGAACATTGGAGTCGACTCGCGCACTTCAGGAGTCGACTCGTTGACAGGTTCTGAGATGAGGCTTTCTGTTCTTCTTTCTGTTCTCAGTCGGAGTCGACTCGTACTAGTCTGGAGTCGACTCGAGCTCGTGCCAGTGAACTTGATACGCTTGGAGTCGACTCGTGATACTCGGGAGTCGACTCGAGTCTCAGACTTTGGTTCAGCAGACTTCTTAACTTATCCAAAATACTATGAACCAAAATCTAGAGACACTTGGACAGGATTTTCACTGAAACACTCAATTGAATTCATTAGTAATCACAAGATATACTCAAATGCTTTGAGCTCATCAAAATCAAATAGGGTTTTAATCAATCACTCCACAGATCTCATCTTTTCTTGCAAACTTACGAATAAAGTAGGTTTTTAATGCAAAAGTTATTGGGCACCTAAAACGCCTATGAGAAGAATGAGGACAGCTATAATGAATTGATTTCTAGATATCTTTTCATATTTATATATGATTTTCTTTTTGATCTTAAACAGATAAGAATAAAACCAAATATTATATGTTTGTTTAATTGAGTAGAGATCTATTCAAAGAGTGGAAGAGTAAGCAAATCTAAATTTGTCTCCTTTGCTCCTTGCATGAGCTCACGCAATAATTATACTTTTTGGGAAAGAATAAAGTAGGATACTGACCAAAACAACACTTTGGACTAGGCAATTTTAGTGAATCGGATACAATTATACAAAAGATAGCTTTAGGAAACAATTGATACGGTTAGGGGACAGTTGATGTATTAACATCTTTTTTATTAATTGAGTTCACAAGTTAATATCTAAACCACATTGCTCTTTAAATCTGTCTCCTCTCTGGATTTTACGAGCATTGCTTTTTTATGACTTCAGGAAAGTTTCTTTTTTAAAAGATTTAAGTGATATCCATTTATAAAATAGCATTTCTATTATTTGAACGATAACAAGCATGTAAGGAAGGAGTATTAGAAGAACTTGGTATCTCAAATGATGGTGATGTAAATACTCTTTGCAAGTTTTTGTTAGTAAATGGATCTCATCCATTCTTGGTGCACTCGTCACACAATTTCAAGATACACCACTATATCCATATCAATTGTGCTCATACATTTGTCAAAACTGTCTTACGTATCACTAATTCTTTCATCTGGGAATTACCAAATAATTCATAGTTAATTTTGAATCTATCTATGCTAACAAAATCAAACCATGAGTGACTTTTAACCCAAAAAATCTTATTATCTCCCTTATACCTAGTCAGATTAGCTAGTAAAAGCCATTATAGCTATTATTATTTTGTTCTAAAACATTATCCTGAAAGTGAATCATGAAACTAACGGTTGGTATATTTATTACCATGGTAGAAAATGGCTTCTTTGTAAGAACCTATTATTTGGATTTCCCAAGGTCCCAAATTTGATAGTGCTAGGGCTGAAAGCAGATTGGATTAAATTTGACCGCATCCGTTTCCGTACCTGGTTCGAGTTAGATTTGGATACTATTTTTTTGGTCGGATTAGATCCGAATTCAGATAGTCAATTCAAAAATTTTCCGAATATAGATATGTATATACTAGATTTTTTCAAATTCTAAATTTAGATCCGAATCCAGATCTAGATATTCGTATAATAAGGATAAGTGAAAAGAAGAAGTTTAAGTTCAGTTAAATCAAAAACCAATTAAGTGATTAACCAAATCTAAAGTAAAAAAAAAAAAATCAAATATCAGATGATTATCACTTAAGACAGTAACCGAAATATGGAATACCCGATTCAAATAAAATCCTTCGAATCACCTAAAATGCTTGAAAGGCTCAAAACTCTTGTTCATCCATCTCTTCCCTTATTCTTCTTCGGCGACTTCAAGCAACTAGAGTTTCAAAAATTCCATCCATTTTCTAGTTTCCATCTGGCGACAACCATGAAATGCCTTTGAGGCGTCATAGATCCTATCTACTTCAGTGACGAACAACCTTGAGCAGTATATCATTTATAAAATATTAATTTTTATTATTGATAAATACTTATAAAAATTATATTTTTTAATTAAATATTTTTTTTACGATTATATCCTTATTGCCAGTTTTTATTATTGAATTTTAATTAAATTTGATTAATATCCAAAAAATATCCTATTTATATCCATATTCGAATAAAAAAATATGAATATATTTAATATCCAATTCATATCCGCATCTATTTTGAATGAATATAGATATTAATTTTAATATTTATTTAATATTCATATTCATATTCATATTTTTGTTAAATAATATAGATATAAATATGGATATACCAAATAATTCTATTTTGCGGTACGATGGAAGTGAGAAACGTCATGCTTTTCCCGCAAATCTCGTTGAACGGGTCGGCAGCAGTTTTACGATAAATATCAAGCTCCGAAGATTTTTCATATGAAAAGGAAAAGACAACGCAATTGACCGCAGACTGGTGGTTTCACAGCTTTAGACATTAAGAAGTCCTTAACAAGTATAGACTTGTAACATTCTTGCCCGTTATTTCTATATCATATGATGAAATAATGTCTGCATTCTTTCTATTCTGCAAGCATAGACTTCCTTTTTCCTCTCTTTTCTTATAAATACATTTCTATGCCTCAATCAAGATCACGTGAAATTGGGCCAAAGAAGAGTTTATCGTTAGAAAAGGGAAAAGAGAAATGATGAAAAAGGTTTGGCTTTACAGATTGGCAGCGAGCAGTCACATCAGTGAAAACATGCCATGCATGCATGTTGCAAGAGCACCAAAGCTGGCTACCCTACCACACTCAACGAGTACCAGTGTTCGAACCTGAGAAATTTCAATCTCTAGGCAGAACACTTGGGCTGACCAAGCTATAAATGACCTAAAAGAGATGCGAAACGCATAACACAGTTTATGGTGAAGAAGTAAGCGCACCATCAAAATTAGAGGCATTCTTGTGACAGGCAAAGTTTGCCAAGTTTTTTCCATTTGGTAAACCATGAGCTCAAGGAAGGAACTAAAGCCATCAGTGATCCCATAATGCGGTCAATCATAAAATGCTTCTGTGAGTATTGCATGGTAAATTCTTTAATTTCATCTCTGTCAATTGTCAAATTCTCATCGCAGCACTTCACAAAGTTTGTCCCAGCTCTGTTTAGATATGAATATCCAAGTCACTTCAAAGCCATGTACTTATTACCAGAAATAATGCTTCTGCAATGATGTTTGCTTGACATAGCATGCAAGGCTTAGAAAGGGCTTGATTTCACGCATACTCCAATCGATAATTAGCTGGTGGATGAAGTAAAGCCACTTCAATGATGAAAAATGGTTTCGAATCCCGTAAAATTGGTAAATCATTGTTGACTTTTATTTTTGAATAGAATATTAGCAGACGATGGACAATGTACCGTAAGTATAATGCACTGTTCTCCGTAAAAATAATTCAGCAAGTCACCAACCTAGTAGCAGTAAAATAAATGTACCTGCACCCTTCTAGTTGAAAAATAAATATGTAAAACACTTAAGAATGTCAAAACAATTGAATCCGCTAGCTAGCTTGATTTAAGTATATAGAAGTGTTCACTTGTATGCAGGCAGCTATTTATATTTTTTGATAAGAGAATGCAGGTACATATATTGGCACAAAATTTGCAATTTCATATACAGAATCCTAGTTTGGAAGTATGGTAAGTCATAAGCAATCTAATGAAATTCTGGAGAAGTTACTTATAAAATACAATCCACATTCCAGATAGAGGCTCTTATACGTCCACTTCCTCTGAATCAACATCTATTGAGGATGGTTTATGCCTGAACTCCAGCGCATAAATGCCACTCCTTCCGTAAAACACTCAGGATTGAACACACACAAAGATGAACAATTCTTGTTCAACAATGAGATCACATGTACCCACATCAGATTAATCTTCCTTCTTACTGCCAGGCTCTTCGAGAGCCGTGAGTCTTTCAACTAGTGGAGGATGGGAGTAGTGGTAAGCTGAATACCATGGATCTGTGTTCATAGCAGACAGGTTCTCTTCCTGAAAGTAACAATAAAAATGAAAATAAACACAACTATCAGATATCAATTACTGCAAAAAAAAAAACCAAGTATATAGATGTGTATATCAAGTCATTGGAAGAACCGATATCAAGCGATTATAGTGCTAACCCCAGTTCCAGTCAATGTTCGCTATACCAGTACCTTACCGGTATGGCATAGCCTCTATACCAGTACCTTACCGGTATGGCATAGCCTCTATACCGACACATGGTGCGGAGACCATTTTCTCATGCTCAGTTATGGTACCGTCTGAAACAGGATGGTATGCATTAGTACGACAAGAAACCAGGCAGAACAAGTCAGTTCCACCCAATACAGGTTGGTGTGGCCCCCATGCCGTATCGAACCTCATACTATCCTGATACCTTACTGGTACAGTATTGTCCACCTGATACAGGGAAGTACAGATCGGTATAGTGAACCATGGCTACGTTTGATTATTCAGTATAGCCCCAAGATTCTGACAGTAACTTCCCCCAAGATTATTTTCAGAAATGATACTCTTCAGGTCACAAGCAAATTATAAAGCAGTTATTCAGCCTCCAGTCATGGGCTGAGGTATCCAGTATTTCTCCAATTGGGTGATGATCTATTCGATATTCCATTCCTAACATCAGCTAAATATACCGTCTAAACAAATAATTCAATAGGCCTTGCACAAAAGGGCCAGAACACCCAAAAAAAAAGGTTTTTCTTAAAGAACTTGATAGGTGGAAGGCTGACCAAAAATCAGTGACGGAGGAATCAAAACCAGGTCCCTTATATTAACACAAGACTTTACTAGCTCAACCAGTTGGCACACATTCACATTTAAATCTTCTTTCAACTAATAATAGTGCCAATGCTCATGAATATTAAGACTCGAGAAGCTAGCATTGAAGTTTACAAGGCAACAGATACTATTCCAATCATCAGAATCATCCTTTACCATATCAAGCACAAGTCCTAAAATTGAGATGACTACTTGGAGCGTAACTCTGAATGGAGAAGGCTCCTTTGAAGGATTGGGCAAAACCTCAATTACTTGTCAGTTGGAAGACAAGTCCCTTAAGAATTGGAACCGAATTTCAGGACCATGTAATTTTAGGCAATAAAGGGACCTACAGCCAAAGATGCAATCCACAGGACAAGTTGGGAGGTTCAGAGACCTGTTTTATTAATTGCAATGAAAACTCATGTGACCAAGGAGCATCCATGTGAAATTCCTTTAGGTGTAAAAACACAGTTGTCAAGTTGCTCAAGCAACCCTATGCGATAGACCTAACACCCACTGTCATCAAGCAACAAACCAATCATAAGCCACTCAATATTCTTCTAATCAACTACATTTATATCATGAATTTTTGGACCATATATAGTTTTATGTAGAAAAAATGTTCTAGCTTAAGACATGCAAATTAAATTTATCGTATGAATAGTTAATAACAACTAAAAACACTTAGAATGGTTTATAAATTATAATCTAAAACTTGTAATATAAAATGACAGAAATAAAAACTTTATCCCTATTGCTTTGTCTCAAGTGGTAGAGATTGCTACGCTTTTTTGATTGTCCAATTGTTGGAGAAAAAAGACTTTCGTGGAAAACTTGAGCTTTTCCTATTCTTTTTAAAGTAGAACCTGGTACATCTTTGGGGTCCGAGATATCTTACACCCTCATCAGTAAATGAATCACTTACTGGAAAAGCAACAAAGAAATGCACACAAGCACATACGTGTACCACATAAAACACAGGAAGACAAACACACATTAACATGCATATGTGTGTACGTACATTCATGTTATGTAAATGGAGGTGTTCCATTGCAACAGTGCAAGACTAAATTAAAAGATAAAATTACAAGGTTTGGCATAAGGATTTTTGTTCATCTTTGAGCGACAAGTTATAAACCAGAACTCTATTGGAACACAACCTCATAGCAATGATCCTAATTATTAATAAAAGAGAATAATTTCAAATGGACAAAGCATAGGGAAAATTATCAAAAATTCTTAAACCAAAAAAGATTTGTCTTTTGCCCATGTAAGACAAGTACCTACAATGAATAACATTGATAAAAGACTAAGATTGAGAAATGATGATACACAAGAGGACTAGGCACTAGATCATTCAGAAGTAACTAATTTATAACTAAAGTGACCAATACAAAAAAATAATTTAAAGAAAAAAACCTGCAATTTCACAAGGCCCGATCGAAGTGCTGCAGCATAACCCAGTTTCTTTGCAAAAGCATCAGCCTGGAAAACATATTAGTAACATGAGTTGGTACAAAAATGCTAACCAAATGAGCAAGTTACTTGGGACTATAGGCCAGACTGAGAACGAAGTCCAGCAGCCTCATAGAATTGAGAAATGATCAAACGATGCATAAGAAAGTTAGACCCAAAAAAATACCTGAAATTCAAAAGCCCTGCTGACAAGATTGAGACCAAAGCTGACAAGGTGCTGGAGGGGTATAACAGTATGCTGCAAATAAAAATTACAGCATTAGAGTAGCATTGAACAAGGCCAAAATAACATGTCCTTCAAACCAGCAAGCTGTGAATTGGCTTAAATCAACGTGACCACATTTCCATTTGGCCAGCAAGAAGTCAACAAAAGACAGAAAAGCATGAGGCTTGCATAGACAGAATACCAAATTCATTCTAGAGTATTCAAAGAGCCCCTTAGCACCAACCACCAATTCAAAATGAAGCACAGTAAATTACATAGATTAGAAGAGCACAGAATTGACACTTGGGAACTTTGGAAATGATAATGCTACAATGAGTCATGAGTCAGGACAATGAGCAATCACATATAATATTAATAATTATTTAGTCCTGCTATCAGAAGGAACAGCACAGTGAGCTGGCAACAAGATCCAAAAAACTGAATTTGACAAGTAATAGTGGGACCATGAGAACTGTATAATAATCTACCTGGTGCAAAGGCCATTAAAATTTAGCTCACGCAATCCAACAGATAAAATACAAATAAAAAACATTGTTTTACAACCCTCCACCCCTAACCTTTTTGTTCATTGTTTTACAACCCTCCACCCCCCAACCCTTTCGTTCATCTCATTTCGTCTCACTTTTCTCCCTCTTTCCCATCTCCCAATTTGCCCAGTTGCAATTGTTGCCATTACAGCACACAAGCTTCCCCCTTTACCCACCTCTTTATATTGATCCCCTTTCCTAAGGCCTAACTATCCTGAACCATCTGCAATGACTGACCAACACCAACAAATGCAGTGGATTTGCAGAAGGGGGTGGGATGAACTAGAGGGGGCAAAGGAGCCAAAGAAGGCTGATGATGGTTCTAGGATACAAGAGTGGAAAAGTAAGGAAAGGTTGCCAGCATGTGACCTTAAATGGGAAGGGTGGACGAACTAGTAGTAACGGTCTGATATTATGGATGGTGGCATTTTTTTTTTCTTTTTGATGTTAGATATTAAGGATGGTAGTAGAGGTTGGAGAAAGATTCTGGTATAGAATATAGAAAAAGTGGGATAGAAATGGAGTATGGTGGTAGGTTGAGTGAACAGATGAAGGCATGGGTGGGCAAGCTGGTGGTTGGGTCTGGTAAAGAATGGCAGGGTGTTCATAGAATAGCAAGGTGCTCAACATATCAGAGCTGATCTGGTGATGCAGTGTTGTCACAGACACCTGCCTAGGCACATAGGCAGGTGCCTGGGCACCTAACTGGGCCCAAATTGCCTACACGAGGCCTGCCTAAACAGCTTGGACACAGGTGTTCTGACAGTGTTTTGGGTGCCTGGAGACCTAGGCTGCCCAATTCTAATGGGCAGTCGCCTAGCCATCCTGCCAGACACCTGATCAAATGAGACCCGAGTCC
The DNA here is from genome assembly GCF_051530095.1 of Phoenix dactylifera. NCBI lineage: Eukaryota > Viridiplantae > Streptophyta > Magnoliopsida > Arecales > Arecaceae > Phoenix > Phoenix dactylifera. Next base: position 30,985,364 of record NC_143195.1, read on the forward strand.
ATCTGACATGGATTAGGTTGGATCAAACCACAAAAGAGGGAAAAAAGGAAAAGTGGGAGATAAGTGGGTGATCCCCAGTGCTCCCATAGTTCTCCTCCATCTTTATTCGCGCTCATCCGAGGCTTGCACCGTGAGGCTTGCAACAACAAGGACTGCACGAGACTCTCTCTCTCTATATCTCTACCTATCTTTCTATCTATCTATATATATCTATAAGTCTCTCTATTTCTCCACTTCACTCCCTCTTTGTTTCTCTATTTTGTTTCTTCACTCCCCTTGTTGTTGATGGTGGCAAACCACTAAGGAATGGCATAGGTCCATGCCTCTAAAACAAAGGGGCTTCATTTTGATTGATTGGTTTTTCTCCTACGATGGCTGTAACAAAGTAGAGGATGCTCTGTTTGATATTTGATACTTTAATCTCTCTTTCATTCTGCAATTTTTGCCCTGTTCTATGCAGAAATTTTTGCTTTTTCTTGTGCTTGCTCAATAGTAGTCAATAGTAATTGATGAAAGGGAAAAGATTAACAATTTCTGTTGTAAAAGAGGGAAAGGAGTTATTTCAAAACCTAAACACTTTTTCTTTTGGCTATGTTTGGTCTGAATTTTTTACTTCATTTGTGTTTTCTCAATAGTAGATTACTAGTGAACAGGAATTAATAAAAAGGGAAGGCATAATAATTTTTGTTGTAAAGGAGTGAAATAGAGATATTTCAAAGCCTAAACTTTTAATTTGTACACTCTACCATTTGAGCTAAGACAACAATGGTGTTGTAAATTTGCATTTCATTAAGGTTTGATCAAACAATAAGATTGTGATAGACTCTGAGATACTACATTTTACGTTGAACTCATGCTTTAATTGTTACCAATGTACCTTTGGATAATATGGATAGTTTAGTGATAAGAATACAGGTTTTAATTAATAATTGAAACATAAAAATATATAATTATTCAGTAAATTTCGTTCAAAGTTTGTCACATGGGCAGTCGCCCAATCATTTGGGCAATACCAGGGTCATCTGGGCTATTTGACAACTTTAATTGGAAGTTGTTCCTTAACAACAGCTGTAAGGATAAGTGGTATGAAAAGTAGAACATGAAATCTGATCAATTTGATAGAAGCTCTCTCCGTGTTTGTCTGTGTGAGAAAGAACCACCAATCAAGAATTTACCATCTTTCCAGCATGATTTGATGAAAACCCAACTTCTTTTTAAAAAGAACAAGACATTGCAAACAATATCACCGCATTGCAAGTAAAATTTTAAAACTCAGAAAAGCATTGGGTAAGTTTCAGCTCACCTATCATAAAAAGTCATGAGTGACATTGAAACATTCCAATAATCCATGTTCAAGGGGGAAAAACTTTTACTTCATTACTCTAGTACATGAAGAATCTATGATCATTATATGATGTGTCCACAAAGAAAATACCGTCAACAACAAAGACATGCACAAGTAGATATGAAAGGTCAAAAATAACTTCTGATGTCAAGTTACTAAAAAAAATACAGCATGACAAAAAGAATATTTTGAGTGCAGAACCCAAGCTTTGAAGTAGAACAAAGAGAAGGATGACAATGATAAGTGTACCTTACACATAGAACAGCATGTAACAAGAAGGTACCTGAAAGATGATGAGGCCGATAAGTACTGGCTGAGTATCAAAGCCAAAACTTTGAAAAAGATCCTTTGAGTTCCTTACAAGAGTATATCCTCCAAATTGCAAAAATGTGAGAATCTGCTCAAAAATGAAAAATCAACTTTTGCAATGAGAATAAGTAACTTTTCAATATTCAACTACTTTAAGTTAGCACAAATATAATGAATATGCATTTTCTTTGATTATAAAGCTCAATGCCTTTCAAGTAAACTATACACATATAATTAGTACTTCAACTGGAAAAACACTTGAACACCAACTGACCTAACAATTTAATATGTCAAGAGCCCCCTTTGATGCACTTCTAAGGTCAGCGGTAGATATATGCATTTCTTTGCATACCAAAGCTACTAAAGACACATACAAGTTTTGCACATGGATGGATCAAGAAATTTGATACGAGTTTGGTACTCGATAATTCAAGCTTGGTTCATGACCTCATTCTAGTATGATTCATACATTAGCATCACCTATAGCAATGGCCTATATCCTGGTAACGAGGCCCATCTCAATTTGGTCCCAAGTCGGTACAGTATCATAACAGACTGAAATGGTCATTAGCGACAAGAATAAAAAGAAAAAAAATTAAAACAATTACATCCGGGGACACGAAGCCATCTGCAATGTTGGGACATCTTGATTCAAAAGAGAACCAGTGACCCACACCTATCCTAGGTTCCATTCTCTCATCAAAATGATTCACTACCAGCAAGATGTCCTAGTACCATTGGGATGTGAATCCTTGACCTATAGTTTGTACACAAAATTGGAAGGACATTAAATCTTATGACCACAAAATTCATATATTCTAGGAAGAATGATTAAAAATGATGCAGTGGAGAAGTTATAATGAATCGCTAAAAGGATTACCTGAACAGCAATGAAAGAGTACATTGTATGATTGAGTTTCCAATGTCCAAGTTCATGAGCAATAACTGCAACTACTTCCACCTCATTTTTGCACTGCAAAAATGTCATAGAATGCGGATTCAATACTCTGGGTGATATACAAGTGCCAGAAAATGAACAGAAATGGCATTTCGATCACGTGTAGCTTGTCACCATTACAAGAGTAAATGTAGTTAAAAGTTTGATTAGAAATTTAGTAAGGTAGAGCTAAAACATTAAATTATAGAAAAGAAGAGGATGCTTGAAATGTTGATGTAGCCTAGAAGCCCAAAGTGCATGTAGTTAAGGAGGTTTCTTAAAATGCACCTGTTCATGAATGCCTGCATATCACCATATATATGTATAATGAAACTAACTGGCAATTGCATTTGAAAGTGTGGATGAACTGAAATGAAAAATTGTTCAACTTGCTAAAAAATCAGCTTACCGCCACTGTTGCAACCTAACATACCTAAAAAACAAGATGGACCAGCTTGAGCTGCTGTTATTATATATCTACAGCAGGGAGTATGAAGGACCTTATAGTTTCCTTACTGTATGCTCATGGATGCAAGCACAAAGATTATCTTATGAGATGAACACATACTTCAAATGCCAAGAAAAGATCAAAAAGGAGAAAATTAAAAAAGGACAAAGGAGTATATGGTTGACTAGTATTATGAATTGTTAACATAAAGTAGGCACTTTAGTGTCATAGTTAAGTTTTGACGCAGAAAAGGAAATGATCTGTTATTTCTGCTCGTGTCAAAAAATTTAATCTGTAGGTCCCCTGACACCGACCTCCAAAAGAAGTCTGCATGTGTGAGATGTCAGGTGATTTGGAATTTTATCAAATGGTGAAGAAAGATTAGATCTTGCACCTCCATTCCCATAGCACTCCCAATTTTTATCTTTGAAATTTTGCTTTCTAAATTCTCATATCAGAACATGTTTATTCAAATCCTCTCTCTCTCACCCCGAGGATGGGGATGGTGGGCAGAGTGGACGAAGAAAGGTTTTGCACAGGCTGTGAGGGGGAAGAAATCCTTAAGCCCAAACCACCGCGGTAGATGGGAGTGAAAAGAACCCAGTTATTACAAAATGCAGCAAGTGAACTTTCGTTGCATCTCCAAATACATGGGGCCCACAATGCTTGCAGCTACTCAAACAAGGGATTGAGCCACTTACTACAACAGGGGTTAACTTACACCTAGTAGCAGCTATCCAAACGAAGGTTCTCTGTCTTGGTACCGGACCCCTAACCGGTACTATGCTAGTATATGTCGATACAACCAGCACAGGGGTCAGTTTGGTGTCCCAAGACTCAATATAGGTACCGAGTCTCAATTAGGTACCAATTCAGTATGGTATGCCTGGTACAGAACGGCATGCACCAATACAGCCAACCATGATTCAAACAGACCCTTAATATGTTCTATAGCAAACTTCAACATGACAAAATTCAACCGTGGAGCCAAACTGATATTATTCCCTAACTTACATCACACCCCACATGCTCTAGGTCAGCATTCTTGAATACAACTGCAACTCTCTTAAAAGAAACAATTTTTAGATAATTTTGAAGGGATTGAACAAGCATACTTCTAGAACAACCAAATGAGGTAGGTGTTGCTTTTGGAGTTCACCATCATTGAAAATAAACTTATTAAAAATGATTCATTATCCAGTACTCAGCACAAAGTTATTGCCTGAGGTAGAAGCACCATAACAAGCCTAGAGCAATGTATTGTAAATATAAAAGGTTAAAACCTAGCTCACCATGTTCCTAAGAGTATTTGACTCAAAAAAAATTTAAACCCTCTATCCACCGATAATAACTTAGTCAAAATACCTCTATTCCACTAACAAAAACTTACTGAGAATAACTATTCTCCTTAAAAAGATAAACTTGGACCCTCTACTTAGTCCTTGAATATTTCACCGAAACCCTAAAACAAGCATAACAATAACAATAACAAACAATTGCGAATGACATGGTGTTTTCACCAGCATTAGGTTCCACATGCTACATTAGTTTTCCCATGATTCCGGAGAGAAAAAGCCGGACACAAAGTTGCACAAGAGGAAGGATGATATAAAAAAACGTGAACGAATGTGGATAAGAGAGAGGAAAGGCAAAATATCTACTCCTACTTGATAAATCATCAAACAGTTCACCTGATGGTTAGTTTGAACAAATATCTATTGAAAAGGAAGATAAAATAGTTCAAACTTGATGAGTCATTAACAATAGCCATAGTACAAGCAAAGAAAAGTTTATATAGCATCCTGAAGTGGGAAATACAGCAGGCATTGCAGCATCTAAAATAGAAGGTTGCAGCAACTAAAGGCAAAATGTTTGCTGGTATGAACTTTATGACTTGTAATCCCAAACTAAGAAGATATCATGCACATCTATATATTATGCATTCATTCTTAAAATCAAAAAATCAATGGTTTTTGTGCATATTAGTACATTAAACAAAAACGTATACGGTTATCTTAGTATAGCAATGTTATTTTGTAATTTACATAAACTTGAATAAGCAGAATACACAACATTAGCAATATTAAAGCAAACCTGCTGAATCAATGTGTCATAGAGAACTATTCGTTTGTTGTTGAAGAATCCATACATATATGCCTGTCAGATAGAAGATAATTATATAAATTATACCACACATAAGTTCAGAAAGATAATACAAAAGAAACCCATAATAGATAGCAGTGAAACACTACAAATTTATTAATGCCCAAAGATAGGAAACAAAATGACACCAAATAGTGATCATGAAGATCGTAATAGCAGTTTGTGGCTCAATTAACCTTTTTTGGGGGCAGAAAGAGGCCTGTAGGCAGTGGGCTATACAACAAGGGGATAACCTTCTATTAAGACAAGCCACCTCAGACAAATGATGATGATCAAGATATTTGTTGTTGTCGTTGCCACTTATTTCACTGACTAAATGCGGTTTTTATTTTTCTTTGATAATTACGTGCATATTTGACATGAATATCATGTTTAGCCATCTTCTATGCCTCTTCCAGGCAGTATAAGGTTATACCAATATTCATCAGTGATAACAGTAATCATCAACTCTTGATAATAAGGCTACCAGTTATCAATAATTCTATATTAAAAAAGATCATAAACTCCAACTTTACGAAACAAATTGAAAAAGAAAAAAATGCTCACATTACTATGGCTTGATCTTGTAGATCCATCAACAACAAAGAGCTTTTTCAATGGAAACTTGAGGGATGCTGCTAGCTTCTCTATTTTCTCTCTAAGCTCTCCTTCAGGAAGCTGTTTAACATTATTACATTAAAGTATGAGGAATATGGACTTCATGGTGAGTAGAAGGATATCACATCCACCCCTTAAACACAGAAATAAAAGTATTGATTGTGGAAATGTAAGAGAAGACGGACCAAAGTAACATCGTTCCTTTCTTTTATTGAATAAAATCAATATATAAATGCAAAAACAACGCAAATAAGTTGCCATGATGGAAACCAAGTACTCACAGGAGTGAACTTATTGAACAGAGGAGCGATTAAAATGGGATACAGCGTCATCATTACAATGGAGAGTACAAACATAAAAGCCCAGAGGTATATTGCCAGGTAAGGACCTCCTTTCTGTAGCAACACAAGAAAGAGAATTAGTAAAATGCTGCATATCCCAGATCATCTTTCCAAATCACTATAGAATAAGTAAGGTTTGAAATAAAACCTTTTTAACAGAAAACCGTGTAATCACAAAAATAAGGTGAACGAAACATCTTTTGAATGTAGAAAGTACATCCGATGATTATATAAGAAATCAATTTCAGAAAGAACCATACCTGTACTATGACAATAATTGCAGCTACAATTGGTGGTCCAAGTAGGATCGAAAGACAAATTCCTTTAAGCATGTCCCTGAAGAACAGCCATATTGTTTGCTGTAGAACATTTCAGAGAACTTTCAATAAGACTAACTAAGAATTAAAGTAGTTAAGAAAGATATATTTGAAGAACCAAAGCAACTTATTACAGAAACTAGATTTAGAGAAACTCAGAGTTAGAAACAAGTGTAGCATAGATATGAGGAGACACAAGACAGCGGACAAACTTTATTAAACCCATGGCGAGTCTCGACCACGAATGTTGAATAAAGAGAAAATGGCAGGTCCGTTATCTGTATAGCAGTAAGAGCTTTGTCAGCATCAAAAATCATTACTTCTAAACAATAAAAGAATAGGTCTGAAACTTTGTCATACAATTTGTAAAGTTTATCCATAATAATTAACAAAAACAACTCTAACATACATAAAAAGTAAATGAAGAAAAATGGGGAAAAACTGTACAATGAAAGAACTCCATGGAACCAAACCTGTTGTTTAAAATGACAATAAGGGACGCATTTTTCATGACTTCCCATAATAAACAAAATTGAGGTCCAGCAATTAATCATCAATCCACGTAAGTTACACAGAATGATCCTTCCGTCCTCAGAATGATGACTCTGTCCTTTACTTAATATTTATTTGTATATTAACAAAAAGCATTGGCACAAACTTAACACAAGTACACACCCCTTTATCATACTGCAGACTTTCTGGCATGCTACAGTTGTGGATATGGTACCAATGTGAACAGGCACTTAAATTCCTGTAAGCAATGCAAGTCCCAACTAGATAAAGCTTCCATACAAAGGGTCATTTTTAACAAACTGTGCACGCAACTAACCAGATGTAGTTCCAAGGACCGAGAACTAACTAATTTTTGTAGAGTTGCTTGGCAGTGTTTGGTTGCACAAATTAGGTGCTGCTATAGAATTCCAGAACTATCTCTACCATTAAAAAACAGATGCACAACTAACTAATAAATTTATATTAATGGTCAGAATGGATTTTACTGTTAAAATTAAAACTATCAAGGATGCCCGAGTTTGTTTCATAGACAGGGAGGCTGTTAGGAAGGAAGTTCTGTAAAACTATTGGATTAGAGGAAAGGTAATTTTTTAATTAAAAAAAAAAAAGATGAAGTTACATGCGCATCGTAGCTGTAAGTGTTCCCATTATATCCTTTTAAGATATCATCTTCTAGTAAATTTTGTTAACTAAGAGCCTGTTGGGTATCACTTTTACTTTTTATTTTCTATTTTTCAGAAGAAAATCACAGAAATCAAGAGAAAAATACGTTTGGGATTAGAGGAAAGGTAATTTTTTTATATTAAAAAAAGATTAAGTTACATGCGCATCCTAGTTGTAAGTGTTCCCTTTATATCCTTTTAAGATATCATCTTCTAGTAAATTTTGTTAACTAAGAGCGTGTTGGGTATCACTTTTACTTTTTATTTTCTATTTGTCAGAATAAAATCACAGAAATCAAGACAAAAAATATGTTTGATGATATTGTTTTTATCTTCTATTTTTCAAAAGTCAATTTCTTGAAAAATGAAAGTAAGAAATCTTTACCTTCAATATTTTCAAAAACAAGAAACTCATGTTTTTACTACCACCAAAACTACCTCCGCCACCACCATCACCGCCTTCACCACTCCATCACCGCCATCAACACCACCTCCGTCAAATCACCGGCAACCCAAAACCACTATTATATCTACTGTCATATCATCGTAAGTTACGATTCGTAACCATCATCACCACGTCCACCACATAGCTAGCACACCACCACCACCTCCATTGTATTACCCATGCCCCCACCATCACCACCATCATCGCTGCCATCATCACCACCTCTACTATATTATTGTTGCCACGTCTACCAATATCACTTGCACCTCCATCACTAATACCATCACCCCCATCATTATTGTCATGTTTATGTTTTTTAAAATAACTAACTATACCAAACATGTATATATTTTAAAAATAAAAAATAAAAATAGAATTTCTATTTTTTCTATTTCTAAAAATAGAAAAAAAAAAGAAAGTGATGCCAAAAAGCATCTAAGTCTAATGGCATTTGATCAACAATTTTGATAGATGGAATCTTTTTCAATGTATTCCTCTCTTATGTTATGATATAGTAAAAAAAACGCTCAAGAGAACAAGTAAAAGCTCAAGCATTTGATTCAAAATTTAAATAAAGATCAATTTTATTTTATAATCATGACTATATTTTATTTATTATTTTTCTTAATTGTGCACATGCTCAATTGGTAGTATAGATAATATAATATTATTATATTATGTCCATATTGTAGAATAGTTTGTATTTATATAATAGTATAATTTTATTATATTTACATCAATACATGGGTGATCAGTGAAGGATACGAGGGGTGAGGCAATCGATGGCTGCAAGTTCACAAAAAATTTGGTCCCTAACATAGTGATCATGAATTCTAAGCTGAATGAATGCAAAATGGTCAAAGACAAATAAATATGATAAAAAAAAGTTATTTCAAGTCTATTTGCACATTTACCATATGAATTAAGTTTCTATCGAAAACGAGATAAAGGAAAAACAGATCAGGTTGATGAATAACCAATTGCATATGGGAACAAACAAGGAAGCACATAAAGATTTTTATCACATGTGACATGTCAAGCAGATAGAAAATGAGATAACGGGCCGATTGGCGTAAGGAGAAGGTTTTTCAAACCAAATTTGGCCAAAAAGATTTTTACTCATAATCTTGATGATGTTGGTAATTGCCATGACTCTTTACTTTTATCAAATATGTCTATAATAAAACTATATCCCTATGAACATTTTCACTGACACCATATCAATTTAGCATTATAATGAATGTCAATATCATGATCCTTAAGTAAAATACACAGGAAAGTGCAAAGTTACTTTCTAACCAAGCATAGAAACAAAAATGAAAATGATGGTGTTTTGTGAATAAAATTATTTTCAGATTATATTTTTAGATAGAAAAATCCATGCACACCTGTGACCAAATCATAACACCTGCTAAAAATGAAAGTGTGTGTATTATTTCATTCTCTGCATTCAGGCCCATGTATGCTACAAAGTCTCCAGATTTCTGCAACCAAAGAAGTAATGGAAATGAGTAGTGAATACTGGGGAAATAGAAGATTTAAAACACACATGCACAAGGACTTCTAAGTTACCTTCCAAAACCAAGGTAGCACGCCAAAATACAAAATCGCAGTGTCCATCAGTATAGTCACAGCTTCGTGAACAAAGTGGAAGTGGCTGAAAGTCAAAAGGTATAAGAAGAGAAAAACTACTACTAATAATAATAATAATAATTTAATAGGGGACCGTGGCCATTGAATTAGTTCAAGAATTGAAACTGATTGAGTATAATACTACTAAAAGATATGCCATTAAACAAACACGAAGACATATCCACTGGAGAAAGGAATAACCATGAAAGAAGATAACAGACCTTTTATCAAGGCTATAAGCTCTAGATTTTTCAAACTTTTCTTGACTCACCACACCTTCCAATGGTTTTGGTAGGCTGGGCAGCTTGAGAGCTGCATGCTGCCGAATGTCTAAATAAGTCTCCAAAATGTACATTAAGATCATAAAGCCTGCAAAAAGAAATGTATTCACTAAGATACCTGCTTTAGAACTTTTGAAATGAATAACCATAACCACAACCATGAAATCCTGTCCCAAGCTTTATGAACCTATCATTCCCAACTTCTAAATCACATCTAATATGAAACACAATAAATTACCAACCACTGTCCTATTGTTATCAAATATTAATTATCTTCTAAAAATTAAAGGAACCAGAACAAGGTGGTTGCATATATAATTACCACATGGACACAACACAAGACATTGCAAAGATGAAACTGTACAACCATATTATACTGGCGTCAACACTTACTGACCACTCCCCGTAAGTCGAATATCTCAAATACGAAATTGAACTTGTCCAGAATGTTGTGAAAATAGTATCATATTTTTGAAAATACGTTCAGTTAGATTAGAATTGGATTATGTTTCTACGGTAAGTAGAGAGCATATAGCAGTCACATTTTGCCATATAGAAAGGATATGTCCATATTCTTGTAAATTAACAACATTTTCTGCATTTTTTATCAATAATGGGTCAAACCTTCTTAAAAGACTGTTGATTAGAGTTTTATTAGCTTTTGTTGAAAAAAGTATAATTGTATTTTTTATAATAGAAATATACTGTTAATCTTGGTTTTGTTAATCTTTGCTTTGCAGGTATATATGGAGAAATAAGATCATTTCTAAGCACAGATGGGAAAAAAAGGGTTAGAAACCTCTTAACTGTCAAATAAAGTCATCCAAAATAAATGAGTAATGACTGTGCATGTTTGGATGGATTGGATACTATCAGCCAGTGGCTAATCTCCAGAGCAAATCTGCAAAGAAATTGGAATCTAAAAATGGCCTCACCTGGCAGCATACTCATGATACTCTTGGTGCTTTAGAAGGCTTTTAAGTCTCTATGCCAAAGTTAGAGATGCATTAGAGGCACACTAATGGGTCTTTTACATCACCTTGGCTTACGTGCATCAAAGAGCAAAGAGCAAAGTGAAGAATTAAAATGTAAGCATCGACGAAGAGGATAATTCATCTTCAAAGATTCAAACACCATCACATAATCCACTTGTACAATTTAATCTATATCGAATTTAAATCTCAAAATAGCTGATATAGTCATCATTCAATGGGTCAGGTCCAATTACTTTTTCTTGATTTATAATTTTATGGTGGGTTTGATAAGAATGATGGAGAGGCAAGAATACTTTGGTTTACTTTGGTTTGGTCATTAACAATAGCGATTGGACATCTAGAACATTCTAACAATTGGTTCCAAGAAGAAATTATGGAGATTTGTTTCAACAATAATACAGTTAGATTGATGTCAAAGCACCACAGCAAGCAATAATCATACACTTGTGGTGAATGACTTGTCACTATGACTATGAAACTGGCATGTCATCTGATGCCTTCTATCATTTGCTTTAAAAGTAATTAGCACATAGTTCTATAATGTTTAGAGATTTAGAAAGTGTTAGTGATTATATCAATTGATGAAGCATCATAGCATGTGACGCTTTTGGAGTCCTTAGAATCTCAGTGTTAAGAATTTGTGAAAGTGGAACTTCATAATTACACTGGAGATTGCACCGTGTAATAGCGTAGATACACCACATATTAGTATCAACAATCAAGATTCTATGCCTAAAGCAAGGTTCGTCATACCGGTACCAAATCTCATATCGGTGCTACACTATCATAGTGTCAGTACGGTACAATACGCGGTATGCCTGACGTACAGAGTATCGGTACGCCACCGGTACGGGTACTGGACCGGTATGGTACGTCCGGTACCGTTTGGTATGGTACGGTACAGCATACCATGGCCTAAAGAGAAGTCAAATAAAAAAAAGTAATTGAGAAAAGTGATTTATCAAATTTCTAACAGTAGGCCTTTGTCACCATTAGTCTTGCTTTGCTAGTTTTATAGTCATATTTAAATAAGACAAAAAGAAATGGCCCTTGGATTACTTTTTTAAAAGATTCCTGATCATTATATTAAGAAAAGACTAATCTTGCAAACACTCAAGGCTATCTCCACTCTTGCTCTCTCCTCCCTTCATTTTTCTTTTCATGCATCACCATCCTTTTCCCCTAACTATATTCAACCACCACCTGCTTCACGACCTCTCTTCTTTGCCTTCCTCATATTCCCCCAACTCTAGCAGCATCACGGCTGGGTGCTCCCTGCTCCAACCATGACCACCTTTCTCCCTCTCTTCCTCTAGTCCCCATTTTTGCTCCATCTGCATTCCCACATTCAGGGAGTAGAACTACTATCTCCAACATATAGGAGAACGGACTGATTTGGGGTGAGAAGTACATCACTTATCTGAGATAGAGTATTTAATGAATAGCTAAGATTGCATCAAATGTTTGGGGTTGGGTTATCTTAATAGCATTTTTTTCACACTCAGGACATCTTTTACTTACAACAGTTTCTTAGATGAAATCCTGCCTAAGCACTTCAACCATCTGAATGGTGTTTATGATGAATTACCAGATAAATTGAGCTCCAAAATACCAGCTCCCACCAAGATGCTTAGATGGAACGCCTGGGCAAACGCAATACAAAAAAAAAAAGAAAAAAGGACAGTTTCTGCGGCAAGACTTTAAGCCAGGTGTTGGATAGAGCTAATACAAAGGTAACTCGTCGAGCCAGGTGCTTGACGGAGTTAATACAGAGGTCATCACTCGCTTACATTATTGAAATATCCTTCGTTTACTTCTTGATTATCACCTTATCAACCCAAATAAACATTCTTGAAAGAGGCGCGCGCTACCCATTCCAGAAAAAGAGCCGCCAAAAAGAGATAAAAGCATCAAATACCCCAAAATATTAACCACCAAGAACGACAAAAACGACAAAACCTGGATCCCAGAAAAAGGGTTTCCCTACTCATCTCTTCCCTAAATACGTGATCAAACAGCAAAAGCACAACCAAGGCCAACTGTAAGAGATCAAAATCATGATAGTCCCAATCTTTTGGACAGGAACTAGATCGACAAATAAAACGAGAAACGAATCTTGCCGTCATCATCACCAACCAACGGATGGATCAAAGCAGGGAGAAAATCAAATTGCGCGAAGAAAAGATGGGGATAAAGAGCAAGAAAAACGTACCCAGGACCGCTTCCAAGTAGGGGAGAGCCATTATGGGAAGAGGAGAACGATCAGTGCGTTACTACTAGCTGTTCTACTACTCCACAGCCGAGGGCAAGGGGGGAGGGTGAGGTATTTGAGAGTGGAGGGGAGAAGCTAGCCGGTGTGGCGAATCGGAGAAAGGGAGAAAAGGGTGGAGGGCGAACAAGAAAAGCGACGAGAATTCTTTGCTCTTGCCCTTGAAGGGCTCGTTTGTTTGGTTGGAGTTGTATTCACAGTATGATTCTCATATTTTATTGAAAAGTGTTTTCTATAAAAAACATTAGAAAGTTAATTTACCATGAAGCGGAAATTACTTTATTTTTATTTTTTTCTAAAAAAATTCTTCAGTATTAAAGAAGTATTAAAGAAACATTAAAAACTTAATTTTTATTAAGGATATAATAGAAATTATACATAACTCTCCCAAAAAAGTGGATGGCCAACCAAATATAAACACTTTGGAAATTTGTCACTTTTCCATGTTCAACCAAACATGCTAAAAGTATTTTCCTAAGCATGCTCTTCCTAAAAATTTATTTCCCTGGAATCATATTCATAGGAGAGAAAATGCTTCCCGCAAACCAAACGAGCCCTAAATCTCCGGAATGGCGAGATTCGGCAAACAAGCGAAGGGAGAGTCAAGTAATCACGGAAACAGCTCTCGTCCGCACTTATTATTGAAGGGAAACGACGTGGAATCGGGAAAATTAGAGCACACTTGAATGCACGTCATCCCCTCGACGCCGATTCGGCCGTCACATGCACGCGAGCGGACAAGTCAAAACTATATTTTTTAAAATATTTTTTATTTTCTTTTCTTAACACAGAAAATTCTCTTACCAAATATTTATTTTCCATTACAAATATTCTTATAAAAAAACACTTTTTTTATCAATATTGGGGCGCCCTCTCCAGTAATACGTCTCGATCCTTGAGCTCGGGGCGCTCTACCAAGCACACTTTGGAACCCGAGATGCTAGGCTGGCTTTAGCACCCGTCTGGCCACCTCGCCAAATGCCTAAAGCGACTTCTCGACGAGCTCGGCGTCGCCAACGGCCGCACCCATGTGCGTGCCTACACCCTCTTACGTGACCGTACATTGCGATGCCACCGCGTCATGCTTCACTTACCGGCCCACGACAGCCAAGGACAACACCATGCTACTTCGGCCATATCCTGCTGCGGCTGTTAACGTCTTATCGTTCCCAAGAACAGACTCCACCGCGTGTTACAAGAAAGCTCTGACTGTGCGCCACTCTCACTCATGATGAGAACCGGCCATACCCTGCTACGGCTGACAACGCCTTACCGTTTTCCAAGAACAGACTCTACCGCACGCCATAAGCGAACTCTTGCTGCGTGCCACTCCCACTCATGATGGAAACGGGCCATACCTCCGCCACCTAAGCGCTCCTACCAAGACTATAAAAAACCTTAACAGGTAATGCTTAAGGGACTTTTGGCTGGACCAACTAGACCCCACTCTAACTTGATCGTCAGAGGGCCCTCATTGGAAATACCGATGAGGCTTTATGCAGGTACACCACCGTGCAAGGAGTGGCGCCCGTCCTTTCCTTCCACTATCCGGCAGCTGCTCCGACACCTCCAGCGTGGTCACCCTCGGGCCGGATTCGAACCACAACAAATATAAAATATGCCTACTTTCAATCTAACTTATTTCATAGAGGATATGATCTAATTAGCATACTAAAGATGGCACCACACGTATTTGATGTTTTGCATTGATTTTATTATTATGCTTTTATTTTATTTATAGTTGTATTATGATGGAGTATCTATAGTTTAACTAATACATCTAAAATTCCTTAAAAAAAAATCTTCTAATACATCTAAACAATACCATGGCGTCATCCTTTCCCTGTATGATAAACATTTATACTAATCTTTTAACTGCTTTGTTTTTCATTTCAACTAACATGCTTGTCTTGTATTTTGTAATAAATTGTAATTTTTCTGTTACCTTGTATCAATGATTGCAGCCAAGGCCACCCTATTTTTAGCATGTAGATGCATGATTCAATAAGATGGACCTTTTTTTAATCATCCATCTTGTTACATAGTAAATAAAAAAATAAAAGAATTGTATGATTTTAAAGTTTATATTTTTAACTTTTTCTCCGTGCTCTTTGTGTTGATAGTGATGAGAATAAATGCAGCAACATTTGATAATGGCAAGAGACTTTTAGCAATATAAAAAGGTTTTATCCCTAATACATTGGTCTTACAAGTCTTAGAGAGCTTTTTCTCCACATATCTTCCTCTCTTTTTATATCTATTTTGTATACATGTTATAAAAATTGTTTATTGATTTTAATTAAAATAGTTATTCTTGAGTCATGTTAAAATAATAGTGGTGGGGGTGAATAGCTAATATCCTAGCCAAATATTATCTAGCAACTCAAATAACTCAAGGCTAGCTATTTCAATTAAAGGTCTTTAATTCATATAAATTAGGATAAAGTATTTCATGGAAGAGGGTTATGATAAGTTATTCTTAATATATGCAGCAATTATGTTTTTTTAACGTAATTTCTGTGATTTTTTTTTCACTAATTTGTTTAATGATAGTTAGAGGTGTAGTCATTCCAAACTTCATCAAGCATGGACAAAACAAGCTCAACATGTAGTTGGTTTTGATTTTGAAATTTCTCTAATCAAATTAACTTTCTTATCTTTGAATGTTGGATCAAGCTAAGCAGATCATAAGCCTATTTCATTAACTTGATTCTCTTAAATTAAGCTAGATTAATATCAAGTCTGAACTAAACTCAAATCAAAATTATATTGAGCTTAAAATTTAATATTTTGTTTAGACAAATAAAGCCATAATATCCCCTATCACTAAATTATTTAAAGCTATATCCGTGCAACCCATTGATATTTGTAACATATTGATTATGGTGTTTAGCATATGCAATGCATGACTAATAATTTATATGAATGGGTATGATTTCTTAAGAAAAAAATAAGGAATTTTTATCTTACTAGAAAAGGAGGAGAGGTGAAGGGTGGGAGGGATGTCAAATGGATATATTTTTATTTTCTTTTTCACTCCATATATGGAATGCTCTTGCACTTATGGAACTCCACCAAGAAAAAAAAAAAATCTCAAACCACTTACAAAATATAAGAATCCGACCATAAAACTTCTCTAATAAACAATGGATATATAAAGATTAACATGGAGATAGGAATACAAAAGAGAAATACACACATGGAATGATTTACATTAAAAAAATAAGATGATGCTTAATCATGCATGGCTAGATGAACATAATAAACATTATATATATTTAATCATACTAAATTATATCTTAATTATATTACGAAGCATGGAAACTATATTTTTTATAATTTATGAAGATAAGCTCTATTATGCAAGAATATACACAAATCGGATTTTAAAGCGAAAGTCAAACTTATATGTTTAAACTCTGATACTGCCTAGGACTAAGTTGAACACTAGCTACTTGTAAAGAGCTTGAATCATAATTTTGTATGTCATAATTACTTTTTAAAGTGCATATTTAAAATAGATGAAGGGCTTTTTGCATACAGTTACTTTTATTATATGTTTATTGATCTCTTAATTACATATTTGTAATTTAATATATCCCTTATATTTCATTTATCCAGGACCCTGGGCCTGCTTCCTTGGCCACATTGGATCACTTGCCATGTTATTCCTCATTAAAAAAAATCTGAGATAGGGAAGATATTAATCTACATTTTTTTTTGTATGCAAAGCCAGAAAAGAAAAAAGAAAAAGAGAAAAAAAAAAAAGGAACGATCTACCTCCCTCTGAACGGTCCGGTTCCACGCTTCTGGCTTCGCAATCCGACGGCCCTGATCTCATTGTAATATAAGCTGGACATTTCCCACCCATAACAGCCGCCTCCGCCCGAGCAAACCCTAACCCTAGCACGCGCGCAGAGCTTCTTCGGCGCCATGGGTGAGCCTCCGCTTCTTCCTCCCTCCACTCTGCATTCCATCATCTCCCCTTCATCCCTCCAATAGATCGATCGATTCTTTGTCGATTCCATTCCATTTCGTCTGAGCGCTTTTAGATCGTCATAAATCTCGGTTTCTACCGGAGTCTTGTTTTTTTTTCTTTTTTTGCCCTTTTCATCTACCATTCTCTAGCTTCTTGTCTTCTATCTCTTTGTTTTGGTATCAGGAGCGTACAAGTACGTGTCGGAGCTATGGAGAAAGAAGCAGTCGGACGTGATGCGGTTCCTGCAGCGGGTTCGCTGCTGGGAGTACCGCCAGCTCCCCTCCATCGTCCGCGTCACCCGCCCCACCCGCCCCGACAAGGCTCGCCGCCTCGGTTACAAGGCCAAGCAGGTACCCGATCCTTCTGTTTTAGGTCCTAATCCGTGCCCTTTGTTATAACATTGGTATCCGTTTTCGAGTTACCTCCCAAAGTAATTTATTTGATTAGTTTGTTCAGTTAGCATTCCTCAGTCGATATTAGGTTGTAAAAAATTTCGCTGGAATAAGATTAGGCGTGGAATCGTATTGATGGTTGATAGGAATGAAATCGTAAAACTTGTGAACTAATTTTATTCGTTTGCATGAATATCTTTATTGCCTGGGAATAATTGTAAAAGCCTTGAGGGACATGAGATACTGCTTACTTTGGGTAAGGTCAAGGGATAACTTGGTAAAACATACTCGAGGTTGCCAACCATTGTTGTAAGGGTTGGGGTTGCTTAATTGGATGTTATTTACGCCCCTCAAGTGGAAGATATCATTGCTTGTGTAAAGTATGATGGGAGGGAAGTCGTGTTAAAAACAATAGAAATAGCCAATATTTGCTAGTCGTATGTGTTGATGGCTTGAAGTTAAAGTCAAAGGCTTCTATAAGACATCTTTATGCAATCATATAGCTTGTTTTATGGTTAGAAAGTTAAACTCATATGGGTTGGACTAGAATCATCTTGTTTTATGATCAATGCATTTCAATAGCAAAGATCTCTTAAGGCAAACAAAAACCATGATATATATAGTTGGTGATAAAAAATTTGATATCGAGGCTAGTGGTTTGACCATGACAAGCGTAAAGAGATGGGAGTTAATCTAAAGGTGGTGCTCAAGAAGAAACAATGTTTATCAAACATATTTGTTCCATAACAACATACAAAGGTCAATTTCGATGATGCAATATATTGATGTAATCTTAATAGGAGATACTACAGTGGCCTGGTTTAGTGATAATGTAGTGCTATTGGTGATACTATGTGCCTCAGCAAGATAGTAATGAATTTCTACAATATTTTCCAATGTCCTTTAATATTTCATTATATGCTAAAACAATTAGAATCCAAGAACAGTTAATTAAACTGTGTTGTCAACAATTTCAGTATAGTTTCTGATAATTATGGTTGTTGTTTTCATGCCCTTTGCTTTTCTTATTGCTGAAATAAACCTGTATCATCTCTCTTTTCTGAATGACATATATTTGTCATAATGATCAACTTTAGGCCTTCAAGTTTTCTTTTTAATTGTTCTGTTCCACAACATGCAGGGATATGTGATTTATCGCGTTCGTGTCAGACGTGGAGGCAGAAAGAGACCAGTCCCAAAGGGTATTGTTTATGGGAAGCCTAAGAACCAAGGTATTACACAACTGAAGTTCCAAAGAAACAAGAGGTCGGTAGCTGAGGAGAGAGCTGGTCGTAAGTTGGGAGGTCTGAGGGTTCTTAACTCTTACTGGATTAATGAGGTTAGATGACTTAACCAACAAAAAACTTACTGGATTAATATTCATTACCATTTTATTTTGTGTACTGGTTGTATATTTGGTCTATATTCATGCATATAGCTCTTGTTCTCTTTGATCCCTGCAGGATTCAACTTATAAATATTTTGAGGTTATCCTTGTTGATGCGGCTCACAATGCAGTTCGCAATGACCCCAGGATCAACTGGATCTGCAAGGGCGTTCACAAGCATCGTGAACTTCGTGGACTCACTTCTGCTGGCAAGAAATACCGTGGCCTCCGCGGCAAAGGCCACCTGCATCACAAGGCCAGGCCATCACGTAGGGCAACCTGGAAGAGGAACCAGACATTGTCCCTCCGTCGATATCGTTAAGATTATATTCTTGGCTGCTATTTTCTGGATTATATACTTGGCTGCTATTTTCTGGACTACATTTTGATCAAAAGTTGGTAGTTTTTTTTAGCATCAATTTTGTGAAGTTTGTTTCAAGCTGCTGTTTAAGATTTGGACTTCACTCAACTGTTGGAAGTTTCAGAAATTTACTCTAATAGTAGTTAGTTGGTGTCACTTGATGCATTGTTGTGGTTGTGCATTGCTGAAATCGTACATTTGATTCATTGTAATTTTGTGTTTGAGTGGGTTCTGTTGCCATCGGAGACCTGTATTTAGGAATTATATTTACATAATTTTTGGAGTTCTGATGGTTCCCTTAAGAAATTTGAGTGCTTCTCTTCCTATGTGAACCCCTTGGTGGAGTTCTTATTAGGGTAATCTGAAACACATATTTTTAGTTTTCATCATTGTGTCATTAGCTTGTGGGGTTTGCATAAGCCACAAACTGCAGCCTGCATCTCATTGAAGGTAGTGCAAAGCCCTGGTCGCCATTTGATGGATTTTTTTATTTCTATACTCGTGTAAGATGCGAACTCTCAAAGCAATGCTTTATTGGAAGTACTGGATCATTAATAGACTTGATAGAGGCATGTGACCATTGGCTGTTTTATTTTATTCAGTGTACTTAGGGACCAGTTTGCAACGGACACTGCAGGAGTATGTTCTGTGAGAACAAATAATAATAAGTGTATATGATCCAAGCCGTTCATTTAAGATTTGAATATATGATGGATGGATCTGATTCTATCAGCAGGCCCTGTATGTAAATTTGGCCATGTGATATAAAATGCTGGACTCACTTTCAAGTTTCTCATTTTGGAAATAGTGACCAAGGCGATGATAGAGGTGGTAGAGTGGAGCTTGTAGTGTTAGTAGCAGTGGCAACAAGAGCAATGTGGTGGTGGCGACAATCAATGTTGAAGGCATTGACAATATGGTGGCAGCGACGATAATGGGGTGGTGGTGGTGCGGCGATGGCTGTTGGGATGGTGGCGGTGGTAATGATTGTAGAGACGATGATAGCAATGGTGGAGACGATAATGGCAGTGGCAATATTAGTTGTGGTAGAGATAACGATATTGGTGGCGATGATGTGATGGAGATGGTGGCGGTGACAGTAGCATATGATTATATCAACAATAATGGTAGTAAAAAGTATATTTTCTTATTTCTAAAAATAATGAAAATAAAAATTTCTTTTTTATTTTTTAAAAAATAATAAAAATATTTTAAAAAGAAAAAATAGTACCAAATATTTTTTTTCTTGATTTTTGTGATTTTATTTTTAAATAAAAAAATTCTTTTTTTTTGAGTTCCTATTTGGATCCTAAAAGATTTTATTAACTGATATGATCTTATAGAATTATGATGAAGTGGAATGTCCTAGAGTTTGGCTTCCTTGGCGGCAACTAATTTCTAACTTTCTGCAAGTCACCTTGTGAAAGTTTCAAAAATTAAGTATCAGCCGAGTAGAGTTGTGGTCTCAATCTCTTTCAACCACTCTCCTCATGCTGGTGGCAACTTCAAATTTGTAAAGCCATAGATTGAATTCTAATTGTACCCATGTGCCAAGGCACGGGGCAAACCCCTTCCTTTTTCTATATACAAGAATGGCACCACGCAATGTGCGGAAAGAAGTGAAAATCAAAATATAATTGGATGATAATAAAAAATAATAAAAAATTAAAAATTACATAATAAATAAATAAAATATATTTAAAATATATTGATAATGTTACTATCAATATCTCACTGACAAAAAAATCAGAAATAACGGGAAAGAGAAATTGTTAAACATAATAAGTGAATGTTTGTAGTAGGATAAAAAAAAAGTGTGCTTATAGTGAGACATTCATTTTTTTTCTGATTTGATACAATATATATAAACGGTAAAAAAAATACTTGTTTTGCTAAAAAGGAAATTAACAGTATCCATTTAAAATATGCCAGGGTCGGTAAAGTTGCGGTCTCAGTTTCTTTCAACTACTTTCCTCATGCGGGTTGTAAAGTCATTGAGGGGTGGTATATTGAATTCTGATTGCACTCAGAATTGCTTTCAAATATAAAATTGCTTTCAGTTTCAGCATGTACCTCTTGTGCCACCAAGCATGGATTTTCAATGTGATACTGCTCTCCTTCTACACATGATGTTTCAGATTTGTTAGTGCATTCATATTTGTCTTCAAGCATATTCCATATTTCTTTAGCAGTCATGCAAGAAGATATGCAATTAAACTCATTCCTATCTAGTGCACAATATAGTAGGTTCATGGCTTTTGAATTTTGTTGAGCCATTTTCTCATTATGACTAGTGTTTGTGTGTGTTCCATTGACTATAATGCTCCATAAATTATAATCAACTGATTGTATAAAATACAACCCCCTTCCTATCCCCCCCCCCCCTCTCTCTCTCTCTCTCTCTCTCTCTCTCTCTCTCTCTCTCTCTCTCTATATATATATATATATATATATATATATATATATATATATATATATATATATAGGTGTTCTGCTATTCTCTCTAATTGCATATATTTTTTTCCCTTGCTTTTTTTACTTAAATGTCTTTGTTCCTTTTCTTGTTTTAAAACGAACACTCGACCTTGATTGGACAGAAAATTTAACCTTTGGCTCCCATGCTTGTATATGGTAGAGTTTTTTTTCTTTTCTTATCGATGCATGCCTCATAACCTGCAATTCATTTTGATGATGCCTTTTAAGTTCTAACCTGGATTGTTATTGATGATGGAACTTTGACAATCCCGCAGCCAGGCTCACTCCAGCGTCATATTCTAGTAAATTTGATCAAAATTTTCTTTACTCTTCTATTTCTTTTTTTACACCCCAGCTTGTGTTTGCATGATCGACCAAACTATTTACTTGGAAAACAATCGAAGAGATTGCTACCTTTCTGGCAGACCGAGCAAAACAAAAGCAGGAGGGTGGAAGAGGGGTAGGGGGGGGGGATCAGCAATTCTTTATGACAATCTCTTATTGACTGCCGGAAAATCCAGCAATTCTTTACGAGTTTGTTTTAGCCTCCGTTTAGCAAGCAACATTCATCATAAGTAAGCCTGTTTTGTTTTCTTTAGCAAGAGCAAAAAATTCAAACCCTCCGGCTGCTAAGCAGAGAGTATGACGGACAAGCTCCAATTCAGATGCAGTCACATCATTAAACCGGTACAGCCTTTTGCAGATATTCAAGATTGCAAGCCTGTATGATTCCATATGTCAATGAACCAATTTCAACTTTCACCTACATACCACTTGTTCTTAGTACTTTGCTGATTATCTGTAGACAAGAGCCCTCATTGTAGCAGGCTATAGGGATTTTCCATATGGAAATTAAATGCCAACAGCAGTATACAACCAGAAGCCCATTAAAATGCATCTTAGAAATAGAAATAAATTAAACACTGGAATGCTTTAAGATGCACAAGATATAACAAATGGGAAATCTATTTCCCTGTTTATTTATTCAGAAATTATAACTATTCACATACACCATATGCCTGCAAAACATGCAGCATCCATTAGAGAGCAATCAACACAACCCCAATAATGAGGAGCAAGACTGCTATATGATGAAGATAGCAAGGTAGCAGTAGGCACACCGGACATATGAAAGAACCTAGACCATATGATGATATGATGAAGACAGCAAGGTAGGAGTAGGCACACCAGACATATGAAAGAACCTAGACTATGTGATGAAACTTAGTAGGAACAATCTGCAAAGGCGCCTCTAGGCTGCTTGTAGCCATGATCAGGAGTCAGAAGATCTGATGCAGCTCTTTTTGGTCTCAACTGCACAGATAAAGAATGAGAAATAAGGAAACCACAGAGACAGAAATATGCTTAAAGAGTATCTAACATGCAGCCTCACCTTCTCTTCAGACTTCTGATACAATTGTCTCAAAAGGATATTTCTGGCTTCAGTTGATATTACTACAAAGAGGGGCAAAAAATGGCTGTTAAATAACAGTTATCTGCTGAATAATAAAATATGACAACAATATTATGACTCCAATTGCAGAGATCATGATGATATTCAAAGCTCTGTTTAGATACTGAAATATTGGATACTAGTTCCTCATTAAAAGACACTAAAAGTGACATAATAATCTTAAAATATTAGAGAACTCTGCAAAACATGCAAGCATACAACATAAATGGTTCCAACATATGTGATTGTTGAGGCAGGATAGCTGGATATGTATTGCTCTAGACATGATATCGAAACTTTAAGGAAGATACAGGAGATAGATACAGCCAATCATGAGACTAGCTGAGTATAACTGAGAAGTCTGCCCAACTCATTCTGCTTGACTCCACTTTCATAGGTTAGCAAACAGAAATAAATAAATAAATAAAGTTTCCAGCTGCAACAATAGCTCAAAATGCAATAAAGTTCTGACTATTAGTCCTCTGTCCAATTAGAATGTTCTTATAGTTATGTTGTTCTTATGTAACATAAAATCTCAGAGTAAATGCATCAATCGTCCATAGAAAATTTGCAAGTCAATGCATCCAAAAAAATGGGGATGATTATCCCAAATATGGATAGTGATGAGAAAACATGAGGTTCCTCTGGTCAATGTTTCTGGCTCCAAGCCTTTGTTTAGAATCTGCAATAAGCAGAGTGGCCCAGGCTTGGATGAGGATCGATATTGCTAAAAAGCCAGAACCGATCCTGATCTACATAGGAATTGCATCTGTCAATGCCTGGAAGCTATAAAGCATACTCCTACCCTTTGTCCCTTCTGTCCTAATCAGAACAACGCTGTGAAGATGGTTAAGTATTGGAAATGGGAGTAGTAACTAACTCCTAGACTGATAAAATGCTACAATTTGGATAAATGGCTATTCTCTCATTGCTAACAAGCGGAATATGCAGCTTAGGTAGCTAAATCTTTCACAAACATGCTAAAGGCATCTAGATTGAGAAATGAAAAGAGGCTATGTGTTAAATGAAAGGATGGCCTAAAGTGAAGACTGATGTGTTATGGATTCATGAGGAAAACCATAGAGCATTTGGTATTGCTTTCAGGAAAAAATATTAAAATAAAGTTCCAGATGCAGCTAAAAGGGTGAGAATCCAGGTGACAAAGACAAAAGGCTATTAAGGAAGTCCTCATCTATCTTTGCAGAGAAAGGAGGACATGTGGGCAAAGTCTGGTTCCCTGTAGATGGTTTCTTTTTCAGATGCAAATTAACTAAGACCAATATCCTGCAGGTTGTTAATGATTGAATCAGATACTTTGTTCTCAGTTTTTAAGGATGAGATGACACAATTGCATAAAAGGAAACAATCCAGCAGGCTGGCTTGACAATTGGGGTAGAGAAGCTGCGAAAGAGCTTTGGAAGGATGTTGAAGACAACTCAATTGAGCCTTTCTTATACATATGCATATACGTATACGTATATATATATATATATATATATATATATATATGCATGTATAATGTTTCCCTTTGCCAGTTCTATCTGGGAAGTGGGAAATTTGAGACAGATTTGCATCTAATGCTTGAAGCATGGATCCTTTTGAACATAAACTACTGTGGACTCATTCAATAGATTATCCACATAATTTAAAAGAGAAAGGACGCTGCAATCCAAAGAAACTCTGATTAGCATGTACCCATGCTAGACCTAACCCTCCTCCAAATCATAGGCACTTCAACCAAAACATGTGTCCCTTCTTTTGGAATCAAAGACTAAGTGCAATTAAATAATTTACACGTCATGGTGGTTGAGAAATATATGCAATTGTATGATTTTTCTATAAAGAAAAATCTGCAATCATTCTTTGCAGCAATGTCTCATAACAAGAGCCACCAATAAATATTTCCCTGAGAAGATGAGTGAAATTACCTTGATCGGGTGGTGGAAGAGTCCTGTTATGAGTAGGATGATATGTGACAGGAGTGAGTTTCTGAAAAGATTCATGAAATTGTTTCAGAAAAAAACACAAAAAGTAAATTTTTTGAACTGTTCTCAAAGTATTTAAGTCTAGCAATAAAGGTCACAGATCGATAACCCAGTATGTGAATTATGTGTACAAAAATGACTAATATCCTATTTAGTACACCCTGGATGCAATCAAACAAATCAGAATGTCCACTGTGTGGAACTACACTTGGAAACATTGCGACCAGAACATTGCTTCCATTGGTGAACATAGCATTGGATATCAGAGAACAGTAAGGCCCTAAGAAAGTCCATGGCTCTCTCTCTCTCTCTCTCTCTACTTCAGTTCAGATTATAGTTAATATGGTGTAACCAGGATGTCCTAAACAATTGATCTCTATTTTACATATATTAAATGTGTAGGGGGGAGAAAGCTCTCCTCTATCCAAAAAACATAAAAAATGCTTAAAAATCATAAAAAACCCACATGTCATGCCAGCTTCCTTCTCTTGATCATTCCTCACCTTTCTTCCTATTGAATCTAGCGTTCTAGTAGATTCAGTTAATGAAGCACCCCTCATTTCTCTCCCCTATCTCCTCCTTAATTCTCTCTCTCTTTTGTCCAACTGGTGACCTCCCCTCTTCTCTCTTAAGAAAATTGAAGTTTTCTTTAAACATTACCCACTTCCTTAATATATCCATACTCACTCCTTCAGTAACTTCTTTTCTTCTTTCTAATATATAAAATAAAAGAAAAAAATAATGTGGACCCCTCTCTCCCTCTCTTCCCATGATCAACACTGCCATTCGAGTTTTGACCTCTGATCTTATTACTTTTTTCTATTATGATAAAAAATGTTGGAGGTGCAATTCAATACCATTTAATAAATTATCAAATATAAATACTATTTAATCTAATTTAAACTGTAATAATCAAATCCCAATCTTTTATTGAGTTTTTTAAAAGTTCTTTCAAAGTCATTTGGAATTTTTTTATAAAAATTAGATATATGTTTTTTTAAAAAAAATTTATATATTCTAGATATATATTCTCACTTATGCCGACAAAGTCTTTACTCTTTTAAACTTCATTTTTGTTTACTCTATCGGCCAATGCTTTTATTATTATTATTATTTTATTTATGCTTAACACTTCAAATATCACAAGATTTTTTATTTTATTTGTTCTCTTATTTTTGATTCAATTTTTGTTAACGTTGTTGTCATCACAATTATTATTTTCTGTTGGATTTTTTTCCACATAATGGGGGCATTTTGCTTGTATCTAATTAATGCTCAGCCTGATCCATGAAACCGGGAATTTAGTCATCAAAAGTGAATTACATGTTCTGAATAAACTCCTATTGCTGTCCATTACATCATATTTGCTTATACATAGTGTCCAAGTACACTTCGAGCTATTCTAGGATCAAACGCATTTATATGAACTCCCATCATCGTGTCCATCAAGATGACAGTGTTGCCCCACTTTGTCATATTTAAAATGATGATTCTAAGTGCTTTAAAAATTTCTAATAACACAGTACTTGATGCTCAAAACAGACACATTAAACTTAATAATAACTTAGTGGGAGAAAATGAACTTTTACCTCAAACAATTGCCTTCAAAAGACCAAGTTACCGATGTTCTTACAAAAGGAAACAAGTCACGCCCAACACTAAGCAATATCATTTACTTATATGAAATCCTCCATCGGCTATGTCACTCATTGAACCAAAGGACAGTATAATGTAATGAAACTAAAGGGCGATATAATTTTTTACATAATGAATGTGCATGTAGACGGTCAATGCAAGAATAATCAGCTTAAACCATAACATACTTCCTTCACATGACAGATGGACCATCTGCTTATTTCTACTGTTGCTAATTCCGGAGTCTCCATTGGCAACTGAATTGATGGTTATCATGAGCAGACTTCATCTACTATCTTGTTGTCACTACTTTTGCTGAAAGATCTAGGTTGGGAACTCCTGTGTGGAAAAAAAGATGCTTCAGTAGGACTTTATGGAGTCTGTCCACCATGTGTCTTGTAAATTAGATCCTTTCAGTTTCTGAATCGGTAATAGCAGATTATTTTCATGTACCTCTGACTCATCATGCCTCAGTACTACTACATGCAATTCGGCCAATATCTACACCTCTACTTTAAATGTAACATTGCTTTTCTCTATGTTGCTCATGTTTTGCTTCTCTAGGTGCATATAGATTATCTTGAATTTTTTATTCAACAACATCTCATAATTCACCCCCTAAAACAGCCAAGACAGCTAAAATTTTGGCTGGTAATCTAGATGACGAATAGCTAATTTAACACTTCTAATTCATAGACCATTCTTATCTAATAACTGAATTAAACTAATCTCCTACACCAACCATTCCTATTAAACACTATCTTTTGCATTGCTATAAGAGGTGATATTAGCCATAGGTGTCTACGTTTCTCAAGGAATTTCAATGAAGAAACTTCAAATATCTTACATGGACTGCATTGATATCTTATAGTTGTGTCCATAAACATGCAAAGATGTACAATTGTGAACAGTTAGTTGGGCCTATTGTTCTTTAATTTGATAAAATTATTAAACCCTTTGCAAAATGTTGAGTTAGACTTAATGACTTTCACATAGAAGTGATAAATTGACATGTATGGTGATGACATCATAGTTGGATGGTTTGGTACCAAGGAATATGATGAAGGGTTCAAGCATCCAAGATATCAGGAGAACCCGATTAATAATCCTCTGGTGTTACTATAATTTTTTTTTTCCAAATTTGTTCTCACAACTCAAACCAGACAAGCATAGGTCTTCAGTCCTCTCCTTATTCTAGACCCTCTATTATGAATTCAAGCAACTCTCATTATGAAGACTCCTTGGATTTCTTTTGTCCATACACATACCATCACATTTGGGTCTCCATCATTTTATCATTAATCATGCAACCATCACACCACCTTTAAATTACTGTCATCCAGACACTTCAAAATCTGTTTTTTTTTCTTGTGTCTGGTTGCTTGAACACCTAGATTCTTCATGACGCTCCTTGACATTTCAAATCAATAGACCATGATGTTGTAGTGGTTACATTTTTTTGACACTTATACCTATAAATTTTCAAGCCTAACATAAAATTCAACAAAGATTTTATCAGTACTATATAATTACAGATAAATCCATCCAAGAAATTATTCATTATATGCATGCATCTATACATATTTATAGATGCATATATATATATATATATATATATATATATGGATATGTCCTCGTGTCCGGATTTTTGAAGGTTCCTCTGTGAAACTCTTCTGGATACTGCAACACTTGACACCCATGTCGAGCGTCCAAGTAAAATTTAATTTAATATACCTATTTATCAATTTATCATCCTAGACTATGGGATGCCCATAAATAGCTAGATAGTTTCCAACCATTCTGATTAGAAAAAGAAGATCTCTCCCCAAATATATAATATCTGAAGTACACTTTCTTTAGCAAAATTTGCCACATCTATGTTGATAATGATATCATGCAGCTATTTAATTCCTGGATGATTACAAATGTGGTTGAATGGCATAGAAGAAGATGAAGTAATCTTCCACCTAACTAGCATAGCTGAGTTAGAATTGCCCTTGACTGGCTTTGCTGACTGATTAGAAGAATTTATAAACAGAGGCAAGATAACTATTGGCAAAGAAATAGACAGTGGATCAAGAGTCAAAGTGAAAAGAAGGCACATAAAGCATTGCCTCAAATGCTTAATTTCTATCCCAAAATACTAATGCCATGATAATATTGCCCTACAATATATTTCCATTTACCATTTGAGTTCACTCAGTCGGTCAATCATTCGATTGAAACTTCACCAAGTTTGTTTACGACAGACTTCATACCAGGGATGGTTGTCTTCTCCTTCTTATTCATTCAGTCAATGGGTCAGTCATGAATGCCTGATGCTGAAACTCACAAATGATGGAGATTTTCTCTTTTTCCCCCTTTGGAGGCTGACTTTTCTTGTTTTCAACTTGTTAAATATATGAGCACTTCCATTATATTCATATTACTTATACAATCTACTTCAAATTACTCACTCTACCCTTTAATCATTATTTTATTTTACAAAACTTTCATTATAAGATAGATCCAGAACATGTTGGCATAATTTCCTGACAGTGCCACCGAATCTGTTATGAATTTGCAGCCACCAAGATATGCCAGGTAGATTGATGTCAAAGCTACTTGAAAACTTAGCATTTTTCAAGTTCTGTGATGTGTGACTAATCTACACAATGTTCAGAAAAAGCTTCAAAATTAATTTGAATTTTGTGAAACTGATAAGTTAGCAAAGGTTTTTGTTTGCCAAGATCTCGGCCATCTCAGAGGACTTCTGATACCGCGAAGGACTGAGATCAGTTTATCTCAGCTGAAATAGGAATTAGGGAGAAAAGGAAAAGGAAAAGAAAAAGATTTTTCAAACCTTGACCAATACTATAGGAACGGAGATTTCTTATATCCTGGGTGGAATAGTAAACTGAGAGTCACTTTTTTTACGCAAATAATTTCATTATTTAATAAGTAAAATATTAATTTAAGATTCTAAAAATCTGATTAGAAAATCAGCTGATATTTTGATATCACATCGGTTGATATATTAATATTTTTCGGTTTATATTGGTGAATATGATAGGGGCCAAGATAAAGGGTACATCAGTTGTTGAATGTTTGATACCGATACAAACTGTATCTTGGTGAGATACCTGCCGAGATGAAAACCTTGCAAGTTAGCAAACTGGAATGCAGGACCCATGTGGTTAAGGATGCAAACGAACAACATTAGGCCTTTTAAAGGGGAAATCTTCCGTGTTTCAGCCAAACCAATACATTTTAGCTGAAACAAATTGGTTTCAAGTCAAGATTGAGCTGAAAAACAACCCTACCATCAGGTTTCGGCCGCAATTAGCCAATTCTAATCTAGGTTAGGCCAGTTTTTATAGATGCACACCTAAATTTACCATGAATGCTAATTCCATTCATTATTTGATTTTCTAGTATATTTGGGATCATTTCTTCATTTCTTTAAATATATTTCAGTAATTAACATTCATTTTAGATGCCCAGGACGCAGCTTTTGATAAACCTTCCAAGAACTCATAAAATTTCTATCTACGATTCAATCTAAACCCAAGAGGAAAACTTCCTCAATGGAATCATAATCGGTTTAAGACTGACCTTCACGGCCAGCTACAAGGGTTTATAGCAGAACCACACAAGATTTGCCAAAAAGGTTCCAAAAAAAAAAGAGAAGAAATCAAGAAAGCAATCAATGTTTTAGATAAAAAACTGATAACAATAATAAGAATTTGAACAGCCACAGCAATCATCACAGAAGGGTGACGGAGGGAAACAATCCGGATCAAATAGAGAGAAAGGACTTACGGAAGGCTGGGCGGAAGGATCGGCGGGTCGGAGTTGGCTGAAGTTGTGAGGATCGTAGGAGGGCCAGTCCCCGAGCAAAGACCCCATTTACTGGTTTTTCCGGCCGCACCCTTTCACTTCGCTCCGACGATCCAAGGCTTGTTGGGTATTTATAGATGTGGATGGCTATAAGAAGAGAAACAAGGTGCTCTCCCTCTCCCTCTCCCTCTCCCTCGTTTTCCTCCTTGCCTCTTGCCCACACGGGAGAAAGGTACACACTCTCTAAACACTCTTATATTGGACGATGTGCTAACTCCGTAAAGGGAGAGGAAGAGCAGTGAGAGAACGAAGTATACGGGACCAAGGGCGGGAGGGCGGGCGATGACCCGCGGCGATAACGGGCTGTGGACTAGATGACCCCGCGGCCATAACGGGGTCATCTTATATTAGACGACGTGTGAACTCCGTTAAAGGGAGAGGAAGAGCAGTGAGAGAACGAACCATACGAGACCAAGGGCGGAGGGCGGGTTATGACCCGCCACGACAATAGGCTGCACACTCGATAGCCTCGTATATGATTGGAAGGGCGGATTATGATCTGTGGCGATAATGGACTTCAGACTCGGTAGCCTTGTATATAGTTGGAAGAGCGAATTATGATCCGCGGCAATAATGGGCTGCAGACTCGATAGCCTCGTATATAGTTGGGTGGGTGGGTTATGACCTATGGCGATAATGGGCTGTGGACTTAATAGTCTTGTATATGATTAAGCACTTTACGGTATCTGTAGGTTATAAAAAGAGAGCTATTTAGGATGCTACACAATTTATTTTTTTCTAATTTTATTAAATGTGTTCTTACTAAATCTATATGAACCATTTGCTTTAGCCAAAAAAAAAAAAAAAAAAGAAGCGGGTTTCATACTTTTACTAGACTGATTTACTAATATGACATTTTAATTAGGATTCAAAGGGACTGTTGATCTTTTGCACCCATTTGCTACGCGTGCCTCTTCACTCATGTTACGTTAGCGAATCGATGGATGTCATTTTGCGCGTCCTAAATTGGGTGTGAAACTATGCAGGTCCCTCTGTTTAACTTCCCATGGGTTCGCACTCTGCATTGGCCGCGACGGCCTTCGGCCGATTTTTAACAGTCTTACTGGCGTGCATGCCTTTTTACCGTTACGTTACCCGGTTTCTGTACGTTTTAGGAACCACTATCTAGTTGCTTTCTTTAGTTTCCTCCATTCATGATTTAATGGTGTGTACTGCCTTGGATTCTTTCTGCAAGGGCACCCTGCGTGGCTTTAGTCATGTGATCATCCTGTGTCTCGTCTGCCAAAGAGTAGATAATAGAGGCTCTACGTACTCCAGCGTTTTGTAAAGTTTCTCTGAGAAATCTTTCTAGTATATGATTAGTTCATGTTTGCTCATAAATGTCAAGCTAATTACTCGTGAAAGTTACTGTAAATTCACTTTTTTAAAAAAAATTAGAACATTTTTGAGTTAATACTCCCACCACTATCTAGTTTTGCTTCCTTTAGTTTTTGTCTCCATTCATGAGTTAATGGTGTGTATTTTCTTGGATTCTTTCTGCAAGGGCAGCCCGTGTGGCTTCAGTCATATGATGATCCTGTGTCTCTTCTGCGAAAGAGTAGATCACAGAGGAGGCTGGTTCTTTGAACAGTGTGAGAAACTACTGGCAGTGTCCTACTTTCCCTGCCTTCGCATTAGTATTTTACAGTAGAGTGTCTTCTTGGTTCCAACTATTATATTCACTCTTGCCGTATGCATAAAGCTTGCCTAACTCTTAGAAGAAGCCAGAACTGGAGACAGGCAGGGCTGTCAAAGGATCCTGGCAGCCTGAAGACCCAATCAGAAAACTGGTCTCGGATCACATTCTTTTAGGCCCTGAAGCGACCAAACAATGTTTTGTAACCCCTATGAAATATTCATCTTATCACACTATGCAATATAACTATTGATTTGCTGCCTCCGTATATATTTTATCTGTTGAAATATCAGTCCATTTTTTAACGTCTTCGCCATTTTTTATGTTTCTCATGACAATTTAATTGTACTTCATCGAAAATGGGAATAAGGAAAGCGTGGATTCTAAATCTTGTTTCAGGATGTTTCGTTCGAATCTGCAAGTATGACAATTGTAGAATCACCATCTCCATGGGCGTCATGATTCTGTTTAATTCCAAGTTTTTAACGAATAATTTTGTTTATACTCTTGGGAATTTGCGGTAACATAGCATAAGCAAAGATTGTTGCTCGAGAATATCACAATCATCAGTATGATCATCATTGTCATTCAAGATTCATCAACACTGCAAAATCATAAACATCAGTTTGATTGCCTTGTAAACCTTATTCCAACTTTCTGAAGTATATCACGTCTTATTAATTTGGTGCTCAACTGTTGAAGCTCACCCAACTGTACATATGGATCCAATATATACAGCCATATCAACATGCATTTTGTTGTCATGCCACAAGGATATAACTGAAATATAAATTTCAATATTGATTATTGGTAAAGAGAGTACACATATGGGTTGGATATAAACACGAATGATATCTCGTGGCACTGAAGTGAAGCAAGATGGTATTATGCCCATCCTTCCCTTCAACAAGGAATCATATCAAGTGTAAGAAATTAAGTACATTTGGATATCACTAATAACTATATCTAATACATTTTGGAAGGGCTAGAGTGGCGAGAGTGGTCCACAAGGGTCTGGTAATCCTTCTAGATCATTATCTGCCATTAAGAATTGTGAAATACTAACACATCTGTCATAAAAATGTCGATCAGAAAGTAATAGCCCGATCCAACAAGATATGGATATTTAGAAATCTTGGGGTGGTTAGATTTTCTTGAACTTAATTTCAGATTGTGCATTTTATCTGCATGGATACATGCATTTTACTTGAATTCCAAAGGCTCGGCTACTATTATCTGTATCAAAAGCATACATATATTTATTTTGGATTCTAAATTTAACAAGATACATTGGTTAAGATCTGTGTGAAAAACTTTAACATCTGGTATGGAAGTTAACACCTGACACTCTTCAACTTCACTGGCAGTGTTCATGTTTCGATAAAATCAGAAACGTTTATTGATAATTACATCTCTGCTATCCTTCATCAAAATTATACCACGCCAAGTGAGCGCATGTGGCTTCCATTCCCTGATAGCAATGTTTACGGCATTCTTTCAGGAGCAACAGTTGATTTGCCAGCGTTACCATAGTCCATCTTTTTAAGCCTTGCATGTGATGTTGCTTTTTGAAACAGTTGGGGTGACAAGAAATTAGGCCAATCAGAGTTCCGAACTTTTCTTTGGGCAGGACCTTGTGCTCCATTAAAGTCTGTTCACCATCAAAGTGCTGCAGCTGAATGGACCTTAAAGGGGAACTCCTAAGATCCTCAATTTGCTGGGAGAAAAACAAAAGGCTTTCTAGAAACCCCTTGGACTAAGTTGTTTTACTACTAATATTGTGCGCACAATCTCGCACAACCCTACATGCACTAGTTTCATCTTCTAATATTCAAGCTGATTAAGTGCTAAGTCTTTCTAATGAGTAATTATCATAGCACTTTGTATTTTCTAAATGGGGAGGGCATTTATACTAAATGGTGGTAGTTTTAGTGTGTGAGCATGTGGTTTGATCTGGCTTCACAATACAATGCAAATTTTTTGTGGTGATTCAGTCCATCAGAGAGCAAGAATTCCAGAATTCGATCTCAAAGGCATTAGTTTTTTGAGTAATACACAAGATTTGAATCCTTGACCGCCATATGCCAACTAACTGTACTAACAGTCGTTGGCCGGTCATGGAGGCATCGGTTAGTGTGTTTTACTTACTTTAATGTAATTTGGAAGTAGTTTGTTGTAATGTGATGCAAGTTGAGTGCAGTTTGGTACCAACTGATTTAGATCATCACTCTCAACTTGGAAAAAAAGAAATAAAAATCGTTGCCAAGGTATAGTCTCCATGAAGTCGAGCGTCTACAAGATACAAAGTGGACAACTAGTTCTTCATGCAGCTTGCTCCCAATGAAACTTGGCCACCCATCACAAGCACCAGCTTATATATGAGTTACATACGCATATATATGCAGGAATTTTCATTTCATTAAAAAACATGACTTGTTCTCAAAAAAAAAAAGCATTAAATTTTTATTTGAAAGTAAAATATTCCAGGTTGATGAAGATGTTTTTTTACAACTGCATCTGATGGATTTGACACCTGTTACTAATGCAACCTAATTGAAGCAAAAGTGACTCCATTTAGAAGTCCCGGAGCATGGCATTTAAGCTTGACGTGTGGAGTCTCAAAGTTTTCCTTATGTTGTTGCCACAAAATTGCTCTTTAACGTGAGCTTACATTCAGGCAAGAGGTTTTGGGTTCAAAAAGAAGATGGATGTGCTTCATGTTACATGCAGCTCAAATATATCTTTCCCTTTAATGATTCTAAAACCTTAATATATCTTGTAGATGTCGCAGCGAGAAATTCTTTCTACAAGTATTAACAGTGTTTGTGATTAAAGCATTTCTAAATGATGCGATAGAATGCATTTTGGATTAAAGAGGTCTGTATTGATTACGTTTAAACGACCGGTAGTGAGTAACTGGCACCTGCCACTAAAAAATCCATCCCGACAACTATTATTTCATCATTGATACATACATTATACACTATGATTTGTATGAGACTGTAAAACAGACTCTAGGTTATGCTAGGATCAAATTCACATGAAGCATACATAGCATGTACGCATTTTTGGAGGTGGCAATCCACAGCCTGCCAATCCAATACGAACCCAATCAATCTGCAATAAACCAATTTGGATTTGATATAAGTGGGTTTAGATTTAAAGTTGCAACCTGTTAAAGATCGAGCTAAGTCCTGCAATTGCAATTCCAGTATAATCTATGGACAACCTATTATTAAATAGTTCAGACTCAAATTTTGATTTCTTTTTCCTATAAAATCTGTCTGCAACCCGAACCAAACCCAAGCTGACCCAGTCCATTACCACCTCTGCGTAGATCTAGATCGCCTAATGGAGGACTAGAAACAGTCAATATCCTGGCCCCGTTCTCGAAGTCTTTGTGTTTTGTTTTATTTTTGACCACCAAGCGTTCAAAAAGGTGGCGTCGCGTGCCAAGTACGTCTCTCCATATTGGTCTCAAGATTTCGGAAGCCAAGCCGGCCAGCTTCAAAGCAGCGAGTGCGAGCCACCAAATGTACGGCACCACATGCTTCGCCGCGCGGTGGGACCCTTTGCGGTCCAACCTTCCCGAAGGTGGTGCGGGCCCGCCGGCAGCTCCCTCTCTTTCCCTCCATCCTCCTCGCTCCGTCGCAGTCAAAAGCCAGGATAAAACGATAAAACAAGGAAATAACACATATAAAGTATTCGATCAAAATCCCAGGAAGAGGCTTTGGCTCTCCAGCGTAGGACAAATGACCGAAGAGAAGACAGCTAGGGATGCGAGGGGCCCCTTGAATGGACAGGGAAAGCCCGGAAGGGAGGATCTAGAAGAAGATTACGAGTACTAGAACTAAAGGGAGGAAGATACGCTGAAATGAATGCGTGTTCCCTGCTTTTGGCTCTTTCTGGTCACCTGCACTGTGGTGGGGCAGGGCAAGCCTTGACTCCTCGACCAAGTTAACCCCTCTCGATCATACGCAGCACCTGGCTCGACAAGCGTGATATGATCCATGGCTCTCGTACTGGTCATCATGCTTAAGTTTCAAACATGTTTCTGGATGATTTGAATGATAGGTGATGCATGATGGTTTCATCCCTTCGAAGTTGGAAAAAAAAGATAAAATTCAGAAAAATTTGTAGGGTAACAACATGAATCCTATGCTTATCTTTTCTTTTCAGAAGTACGGTGGAACTGCCAACTTCTAGCTCAAATGCAGAACCTCTACATGGTGGTATATGCATCAAGGAGAGAGAGAATGCCAACTAACTAAAGTACTAATGATGGAGATGTGATTTATATTTATTTTTTTTTTGCTAAAATGGCAATATCATACTGTACGGATGTAGTCAAAAAAATCAAAAAGCAATAGGATCGGTTAATGCTAGAACTATAAATTGTTACAGGAGGCCCGGGAGGAACTTCAAACTTGGGATACATCGCCGAGAGCAGTAGGCAACTCTGCCTTTTTAAAGGTGGTCCCTAAAATAGTTGGCAACAAAAGAAGCCATCCAATTTGCAGCTCCATTGACCTCTCTGAACACATGTTTCGCCTGAAACACCATCCCACCACAAACCATGGTCCAAATATCTCTTAGCAACGGATAGTAATCGTTGACCTCCTCCTTTCGAAATCTGCAGAATCCAGCCAATGACCATAGTAGAATCCTTTTGCTTCATGTTCAGACTTGCATGATGATCTGGAAGAATATATAAATCATTAGGCCTTGGTGTGCATGGTATAAGCTTATTTCTGTGCAGGTTTTGTATGACTAATGGTGACATATGTGACAACTGGCATAGATTTCTCTTAATATATGTAGTTTTCACCAAATTAATCTTGTAAAATTGGGCAGCTTTATTTATTTATTTTTGAGGAAAGTATTGGTCAAGGGCCAATCATTTGTGCCTAATGAAATTTTTGGGGCTAGAGAACATTATGTGCCATTGTAGTAGGCACACTTTTGAAATCCAAGACTTCAAATTATTTCATTTCTATGCTAAAATGGCATTGTCCATATAATGTATTATTCTAAATGAGTACCATATTCTAAAAATGCCTCGGGACGAAAAATTATTTGTTTCGGATATTTCTCGCTAGTGCATCTAGAAGGTTGTGGATTCAAAAATAAACAATTTTAGTAGCATGAAAAGATGCTCTGGAATATTGATAGCAGGGTCTATATCAATAATATTTTAAGTAAAAGGAGAAGGTGAAAGGAAAAAATAAGACAATGGACATTTCATTACTTCAACCTTCAAAAGTCTTTGATTTGGTCCATCCAACTAATTTGATTGTTTGAATAGGATAGGCAGCCCCCAAGGCATTGAATATTCATAGAAAAATTAGGAAAATAAAATATAAAATATGAGTTATAACTCGTAGGCTTTACTTAAAAAAAGGAAAAAAAACAAAATAGTTAGATGTTGCTACCCTCTCCACTATATCCCAATTGCTCTTAAGAAGTAAACTTATATTAGAAAGCCAGAATCCTAATTTAATCCTAACTACATAGAGATTCATTTAGATATAAAAACAAATATTCCTAGCCTTCCAATGTATTCATGCTTTTGCATGTATCAATTATGATTACCAGTAAATTGACATCCCCTGAGCATATTCGCACAATTAATACCATTCATAAATAGGAAACCGGCAGATCACATAATTTTGTTCTTCTCAA
The DNA here is from genome assembly GCF_051530095.1 of Phoenix dactylifera. Lineage (NCBI taxonomy): Eukaryota > Viridiplantae > Streptophyta > Magnoliopsida > Arecales > Arecaceae > Phoenix > Phoenix dactylifera. The sequence continues at coordinate 31,023,482 of NC_143195.1, forward strand.
TGTTATTAATGATATATACCATAATAAAAAGTGCAGATCTTCTATGCATATAACTCATTACTAAGTTTCAATTATAGATTTTTATAAAATAATCGATGTATATGCTAGTACTTTGTTCACAAAGCATATTAAACAGGTCAACTCAAACCGAAGGAAGACGGCAGGATGGGCTGAGTATACATAAGGATTTTTGGACCGATTCTGGCGCTGAATAAAGACCACCGAACGACTAGTTCGTCAACATTAGAGCACTGAATTCCATCAACCACCTCAGTAAGTTTCATGGAACAAAGTATGGTGTCAATTAGTTGTTTGCTGTTTGTAATGATGCTCCAATATATCTTCGCAAACCAATGGATCCCACTTGAAGAGATTAAAGCTTCCAGATCAAGTCCCATTCAGGACCGGTCAATTCCCTAAATCCGTGTTGTGCGTGAGCCATCAGTTGTTCTCCACCAACTTGACCATCGCACCACAACTTCCTACCATGTGTTTGACTCACACCAAGAAGCTAGCCTCTCGATGCTGAACCATTGCTTCCGTTATATAACAGAGGAAGCCAACAAGGTCCCTAGGAGAAAACCAACAGCGAGTCTCTTATTGTTCCACCTCTCCCTTGTTCTCCTGAGCCTTATCTTCTGTTCTAGGACATGCTTAAGGCCAACTCGGAGGGCACAGCTGCAAGCGCAGCGGCTCTCTGGTTCCCAGGGAGAAAGATGGAGGGCTTTGGGGTGGCTCCTCTATCGGCGAGGGCGCGGGAGATAGCCAAGGGTCGAGAAGAGCTCCTCAGGCTCCTGCGAGACCTCCCGGAGTCGGAGTACGAGCTCTCGCTCACCGACCTCGTCGAGAAAGGATCGGCTGCCGGCAACTCAGCTGCGGAGGAGAAGAAGACTTCCCCAGAAGGAGAAACCAACCGAGCGTCATCAGCTGTTAAGGAGAGAAAGAAGCGGAGGAGCAGCAGGGGCAGTTGCGGCAGCAGCAGCGATGGAGTGCTCTTGAATTTTTACGTGCCGAGTTCCCTGACCCGGAGCCTCACCGCGCCACGGTCAAGCCGGGCGAGCCGGGGGGTGGCTCACAGGGACGTCACAGACTGCGGCAAGAGGTAACGTTCAATGATATTTTAAGTGATGGCATCGTCACCTTTTCTTAATTTTTGATGCTCATATTATTCGCAATCGTCGGATTATTTGGGGCGAGATTTAAACTAAAATTTTCATTTTTTTTCCTGTTAATAATATAAATTTTTGGGTGCTCGAAATCAGTTGGATGAGATCGAAACCCTGTGGTTATGGTCATTTATTTCATAAATTAATAGGAGCATCAGATCTCTCCAACCATAGATGGAGTGGGTGGAAGAGTGGATGGTCATCCTCAACATCCTCATGTGGTCTCAGTCTAAAGATATAAAATTCTCCCTGGTTAGGAAAGGTTGGTTGGAGTTTGGGCACCAAACCTGTTGCTAAAAGTTAATCATATAAAAATTATGATTTTTTTAAGTAAATAACATACTTATTTGTTACTGCTCAGGAAGTAGGAACCTCTTCCATGAAAAATTAGCTACCAACCATCCGACTTAACTGATGCTGCTACAGTTGCTAATCATATATTTCATATTAATGGTGGCAGGACATCCATCTCCAAACAATTCTTTTTGAGATTAGGAAAGCCTCATCCCTACTTGCTACTCTATACTTATCTTACCTCTCAAGACTCAAGAGTAGATGCTAATTGGAACAAACCGCTGCCTCCAAGTGGCAATAGGTCATACCATCCAGTTACGGTATCCATATCAAACAATTGAGAAAGACATCTATTTGAGTACTCTTATATGCATATTAAAACATACATGTGGCTGATAAGGCAGCATCTATCTATCCAAGTTTTGTTAAAAAACTAGTATGGAGTTGTTAATATCACTAAGCAAGCCTTGTGAGTTGTGATGTAAGTGTGGTACCGACCAAAAACTGATAACAATTTGAAACTGTGATGGTTGGTGAAACATACCAGTTTCTTGTGCTATTTTATGATCAACTGGCTAGCCTCGTTACTACTTAATCACCATGTGAATAACTAGATGAAGCTATTTTGGTTGGCTCTTCCAGGGACAGGGAACCCGCCATGTTCGGATGTTGGCCAGCTTTTTGGGAGAGAGGGCGAGGGAAGTCCAGGCGACCGGTGCTGGAAAGAAGATGAGAGGAAATGCCATTGGGTTCCTTCATGCTTTTGCCCTCCGAGCTCTGTTTACCTGAGCTGTGTTTGATCATATGGGGGCTTTAGTTGGGCTGGAATTTAACCAGGCCATGACTTGACCTTTCATGGCCATCTATGTTTGTCCATCTGTAAATTATGATTTCTAACTCAATTAGGATGGCCTAACTGAGAATTGCTTTCTAATTTCAGCTTTGTTATTTTTATTTATACGAGTGTTCAGAACTTGAGATTTACATGAGAGTTATCATAGATGGCTGGGATGCCCTATCTGATTTTTTTTTTTCTATTTATTTGAAATGATAAGTGTTGCTGGTGGTCCAAACCGAGAACGATTGGCACTGCGGTGTGAACGGGGTTCCGTCTGAGTTGTCTTGGTTGGTGTTGGTTGCGCTCCACCTTCCGCCAAGAAACCTGCAAACAAGCCTTGCACCACCACCAGGGTGGTGATGGCCCTCCGACGGTCAAGTCAGAGGAGATTGGAGGAGGAGGAGAGGTGATAATCGCAAGTAAGAGAGTGCTCTGGGAGATATTGCTCACCCCCCCCCTTTCTCCCCCCAGCCGCATATATACCTGGCTGGGGGGTCTCTCAGGGGGGTTCGTTATCGTGGGGCACGATGGTGTGGCCACTGACATGGCCGTTACAGGGCGTCGTGGAGCAGCACCGGGTACGTCCACGTCAGGGCATAGTGGGGCTCCGCTTTGTACGGCTGATGCAGGAGATCGTGGAGCAGCATCGGATACAGCCGTTGCAGGGAGTAGTGGAGCAGGAGGCCGCGGCGTGCCTCTGGGGAATAGCCTGTCGTTATCAAGAGATCTCCGACTCGGGGTCGGAGCGCTGGATCAAGGGGCAGCCGACTCGGGGTCGGGCTGCGGAGCCGAGGATATCCGACTCGGGGTCGGATTGCTGGATCAAAGGGCAGCCGACTCGGGGTCGGGCTGCGGAGCCGAGGACGTCCGACTCGGGGTCGGAGCGCTGGATCAAAGGGCAGCCGACTCGGGGTCGGGCTGCGGAGCCGAGGATGTCCGACTCGGGGTCGGATTGCTGGATCAAAGGGCAGCCGTAGTCTTCCTGGGCGCGCGTGCCGGTCACGTGGGGCATGGCGGCTTATTTCCCCCGTAACAGTAGCCCCCCACTTCCGAGCCTGGAACCAGAAGGGGAACAGGTGAAGGGAGTGATGTTTCGGGATTGCCGCCGTTCCTCGGAGAGGCGCGCGCGCTTCGAGCTCCCCGCCCTTTTTATGGCGTATGGCGGTTATTGCTGACCTGGCAGTCTGAGGATTTCGGCGGACATCCTTTCTTAATGGTGTCGATTCGCCTTTGGGGCGCGAGCGACCCTTCGGCAGCCAGGCGTCCTCTGGCGTCATCGAGGCGTCACTTGCCTTTCCGCCTATTTAATCGGGGGCCTTTCTCCGTCCGTCTTCTTCTTTACAGATATTTTCAAGTTTCCCCTTTGCGCAGCTGTTGCTGCCGTCGGACTGTTCACTTGTTTCTCCTTTGGCGCTCTCGGAGCCGTTCTTACCTCTTTTCCGGTGAGTTTTCCCCATTCTTCTACTTAGGGCTCTCCATACTTTCCCCTCTTATACTAGTGTACTCCAGTCGCTCCGGTCTTTCCCCCCTTCCTGTCCCCGTCCTGACCGTAGGTTTATTGGCCATTAGGAATGGGCGAAGTGAGAGCAGACCAAATTAAGTCGGAGCTGGTCGCCACAGACTTAGACAGACTCGTGGCTCGGTACCACCTTCCCGAGGCCTGCAACGCCACGCTCCCGGGGCCTGAGGAGAGGATGTCCCATCCTCCTCCAGGGAAGATCGCCATCAATGAGGGCATTCTCCAGGCCGGGTTCCGCTTTCCCCCTTCGGACTTGGTCATGCAGGTGCTACGGGGTTTAAGAGTGGCACCGACGCAACTGGTGCCGAACTCGTGGCGGGCCCTGACGGTCTTCCAGGTTCTCTGCCGTATGCACGAGATCCCCGCCACCCTGAATGTTTTTTTGGAGTTCTACAGCCTGAGCGGCCACCCCCAGGACAAAGGGTGGTGGTGCTTCGCAGCGCGGCGAGGATGCGGCCTTGTCAAGGAGGCTCCTACCTCCATTCACAAATGGAAGGAGCGCTTCTTTTTTGTTGATGCAGATCCCTCTTGGAAAATCAGGGCGACCTGGGAGACCCCGATGAAGTCTCCGATCGGCCTATCGAGACTGTCAAGGGAGGAGTCCGATGGCTTGGCCGCCTTGAAGGGGTTGGTTGCCGAGGGCCAGCTCCCCCCGGTGGCCCGCCTTATTTCCGAGGATACTTTGGTGAATGTCGGTCTGAGCTCGGTCCCCACCGACCGTGAGTCCGCCACCGATTCTTTCTTGACTTTTTTCCTTCTTTCGTCCCGTTCTTTCCTTTGGTTTCTCCGTCTCCGACTATCCCGTCCTTTTTGCAGAGATCGACGACGTCATGCGGTCGGTGAAGACAAAGGCTGTTGGTAGGGCGTCCCTGCTGGAAGCAGCCCAGAGGAGGAAACGAGCTCTTCCGAGCGGGGCCCCACCGGCGAAGAAGTCCCGTAAGGAGGTGCCTCCGACGCCGACCGACGAGTCCGGGCCCACCGATCAGGGAGACGTCGTGGGCACGGACCGGCAGCTGACGCTGTATCAGCCCTCCGGTGGTAAGATTGCCGCTACTCCGGAGGTATCATCCGAGCCTGCCCGAGACGGACGGGTCGGACGTGATCGGTCCCCGACCCGGCCTTCGACTCGGTCGGCTCCTGATGACTCGAGGAGGGACGCGCCGAGGCCCCGACCGAGCGGGACCCTATCAATTCCTGGGGTGACCCCCGCCCCGAGCGCGATCGGCCGGACTCTTCCCCAGGCGATGGATAGGGGTAAGGCTGCAGAACCACCGTCCGGCTCTGGGGAGAAATCGGGGTCTGCCTTCACTACCGATGGCGCCCGAAATCTCATCGAAACAGTGCTGCTGGAGAAGGACCGTCGGCGGGTCCGGGAGTTGGAGGTCTCTGACGTTGGGGCTGCCAGCTGTGTCTGTCTCATGTCGGTGAGTGTTCTTCTGGCCGCTTTTCACCATTTATTGGCCCTGTTGTTCTCCGCCTGACTCCCTTATTTTTCCTATTTCTTAGCTCGCCCAGTACATGATCCGTCTGGAGGAGTGCTACAAGGAACAGGCGGGGCTTCTGGCGAAGGCCGAGGACCGGCTGAAAGCAGTGGAAAAGGGAGGCCAGGCTGTGGCAGGCAGGACGACCGGGGACTTCGAGGCGAGGCTCCGGGAGGCCGAAGAGCGGGCACTCGGCTTTGCTGCCCTCGAGAAGCAACTGTTGGAGGCTCAGGAGCAGCTCAAGGTTGCCTCGGGTCTCCAGGGCGAGGTCAAGAAGGCGGATGAGCGGGCCGAGAAGCAGTCCCGGAAGGCTGCCGACTACCGGGAGAGGTGGGAGAAGGCCCAGCGGTCAGCCGACAACGCCCGCAACCGAACCCGGTCTCTTGAAGCTAAGCTGGGCAAATTGGAGTCGGCCTTGGAGAAGTCCCGTGCGAGCGATCAGGAGCTTCATTCGCGCCTGACGGAGGCTGAGGTTGCTCGCATTGCTGCCGAAGCGAAGCACAAGGAGGCTCGGGCTGAGCTGCTGAGGGTCTCCACCGAGGCGGAAGGCCGGATTGTGGCGAAGGTCTTGGAGGCGAAAGCCCAGATTATGGAGCGGGCAGAGGCGGCGCTGGCCGAGAGGAGTGCGGAAATCGGGCGTCAGGCGGTAGAGGCTTATCGCCAGTCCGCCGAGTTCGCTCATGATATGTCGGAGGCAGTACAGACCTATCGTCAGTCCGACGAGTTTGTCCGTGACGCGTCGGACGCGGGGGCCGAAGCCTTTGTCTTAGGCTTCGAGGAGGGCCTGGCAAGGGTGTCGGCTAAGTACCCCGAAGTTGACCTGAGCGAGATCTCCCTTCCCGACTCCTCTCCGGCGCCATTGCCTGTTGGTTCTCCTGTTGCTTCCCTACCTCCTGCGGACGAGCCCGACGTTCCCGACCCGGGAGTTCCTCCAAGCTGACCTCTTGTACCTTTCGTTGTCTTCTTTTTTTTTGTATACCGGCGTTTTGCCAAATTGTATGGGCCTCGGCCCTGAAACAATGAAAATTAATGCAAGTTGAATGTTTCTTCATCTCGCCTTCGTCCTTCTTTTTCTTTTAACTCTCGGTAGCGTCTTGATGACTCCTGGCTCCCGAAATTCTTCCGGCGCTAGGCCAGGCATCCGAGGGTTAGGCCTCAGGAAACTCTTCCGGCGCTAAGCCAGGCATCCGAGGGTTGGGCCTCAGGAAATTCTTCCGGCGCTAAGCCAGGCATCCGAGGGTTGGGCCTCAGGAAATTCTTCCGGCGCTAAGCCAGGCATCCGAGGGTTAGGCCTCAGGAAACTCTTCCGGCGCTAAGCCAGGCATCCGAGGGTTAGGCCTCAGAAAATTCTTCCGGCGCTAAGCCAGGCATCCGAGGGTTAGGCCTCAGGAAATTCTTCCGGCGCTAAGCCAGGCATCCGAGGGTTAGGCCTCAGGAAACTCTTCCGGCGCTAAGCCAGGCATCCGAGGGTTAGGCCTCAGGAAATTCTTCCGGCGCTAAGCCAGGCATCCGAGGGTTAGGCCTCAGGAAATTCTTCCGGCGCTAAGCCAGGCATCCGAGGGTTAGGCCTCAGGAAATTCTTCCGGCGCTAAGCCGGGCATCCGAGGGTTAGGCCTCAGGAAATTCCACTCGTTGGTCGACCAAGGCTGGCGCATGCCGAGGCAACTGGTCGGGGCTTCAGGCTAGTCTGCTCCCGGGATGGTCATCGGGTTAGCCTGGCATCCGAGGGCCGAGCCTCGGGACCTTCCACTCGTTGGTCGGCCAAGGCTGGCGCAAGCCGAGGCGACCGGTCGGGGCTTCCGGCTAGTCTGCTCCCGGGATGATCATCGGGCTAGCCAGGCATCCGAGGGCCGTCAAGCCTCAGGAAATTCCGCTCGTTGGTCGGCCAAGGCTGGCGCAAGCCGAGGCGACCGGTCGGGGCTTCAGGCTAGTCTGCTCCCGGGATGATCGTCGGGTTAGCCTGGCATCCGAGGGTTGTCAAGCCTCAGGAAATTCCGCTCGTTGGTCGGCCAAGGCTGGCGCAAGCCGAGGCGACCGGTCGGGGCTTCAGGCTAGTCTGCTCCCGGGATGATCGTCGGGTTAGCCTGGCATCCGAGGGTTGTCAAGCCTCAGGAAATTCCACTCGTTGGTCGGCCAAGGCTGGCGCGAGCCGAGGCGACCGGTCGGGGCTTCAGGCTAGTCTGCTCCCGGGATGATCGTCGGGTTAGCCTGGCATCCGAGGGCCGAGCCTCGGGACATTCCGCTCGTTGGTCGGCCAAGGCTGGCGCAAGCCGAGGCGACCGGTCGGGGCTTCAGGCTAGTCTGCTCCCGGGATGATCGTCGGGTTAGCCTGGCATCCGAGGGCCGAGCCTCGGGACATTCCGCTCGTTGGTCGGCCAAGGCTGGCGCAAGCCGAGGCGACCGGTCGGGGCTTCAGGCTAGTCTGCTCCCGGGATGATCGTCGGGTTAGCCTGGCATCCGAGGGCCGTCAAGCCTCAGGAAATTCCGCTCGTTGGTCGGCCAAGGCTGGCGCAAGCCGAGGCGACCGGTCGGGGCTTCAGGCTAGTCTGCTCCCGGGATGATCATCGGGTTAGCCTGGCATCCGAGGGCCGAGCCTCGGGACCTTCCACTCGTTGGTCGGCCAAGGCTGGCGCAAGCCGAGGCGACCGGTCGGGGCTTCTGGCTAGTCTGCTCCCGGGATGATCATCGGGCTAGCCAGGCATCCGAGGGCCGTCAAGCCTCAGGAAATTCCGCTCGTTGGTCGGCCAAGGCTGGCGCAAGCCGAGGCGACCGGTCGGGGCTTCAGGCTAGTCTGCTCCCGGGATGATCGTCGGGTTAGCCTGGCATCCGAGGGTTGTCAAGCCTCAGGAAATTCCGCTCGTTGGTCGGCCAAGGCTGGCGCAAGCCGAGGCGACCGGTCGGGGCTTCAGGCTAGTCTGCTCCCGGGATGATCGTCGGGTTAGCCTGGCATCCGAGGGTTGTCAAGCCTCAGGAAATTCCGCTCGTTGGTCGGCCAAGGCTGGCGCAAGCCGAGGCGACCGGTCGGGGCTTCAGGCTAGTCTGCTCCCGGGATGATCGTCGGGTTAGCCTGGCATCCGAGGGTTGTCAAGCCTCAGGAAATTCCACTCGTTGGTCGGCCAAGGCTGGCGCGAGCCGAGGCGACCGATCGGGGCTTCAGGCTAGTCTGCTCCCGGGATGATCGTCGGGTTAGCCTGGCATCCGAGGGCCGAGCCTCGGGACATTCCGCTCGTTGGTCGGCCAAGGCTGGCGCAAGCCGAGGCGACCGGTCGGGGCTTCAGGCTAGTCTGCTCCCGGGATGATCGTCGGGTTAGCCTGGCATCCGAGGGCCGAGCCTCGGGACATTCCGCTCGTTGGTCGGCCAAGGCTGGCGCAAGCCGAGGCGACCGGTCGGGGCTTCAGGCTAGTCTGCTCCCGGGATGATCGTCGGGTTAGCCTGGCATCCGAGGGCCGTCAAGCCTCAGGAAATTCCGCTCGTTGGTCGGCCAAGGCTGGCGCAAGCCGAGGCGACCGGTCGGGGCTTCAGGCTAGTCTGCTCCCGGGATGATCGTCGGGTTAGCCTGGCATCCGAGGGTCGAGCCTCGGGACATTCCACTCGTTGGTCGGCCAAGGCTGGCGCAAGCCGAGGCGACCGGTCGGGGCTTCCGGCTAGTCTGCTCCCGGGATGATCATCGGGCTAGCCAGGCATCCGAGGGCCGAGCCTCGGGAAATTCCGCTCGCTGGTCGTGCGCTTGTCGCTCGCTGCCCGACGGGGTTTCTCCGTGGCCAGCCGCGATCATGTTTCTCCTTTTCTCTAAGCGTTGCCTGGGGGAACACGAGAAGGGCATTAAACGCTAATTAATGCGTTACCTGGGAAATCGGATCGCCAGCTGCTGCTTGCGAGGAGTGTTAGTTGAGCGGCCGCGATACGCGGGTTCTTCGAGGAGGATACGGCCTGGGCGCGAGCGGAGATATGTGGACCTAGGGGTACATGACACCCGGATTGTCCTGCACAAAGAATGCGGTTTAAGGAGAATGACGCTTAGGAAATCGCGGGGAGATACGCCTCGGGAGCCGGAACGGCTCCGGTTTCAATGCGCCTGCATTTATTGGAGCCACCCGCATCGGAACGACCAGGGGGCCGCAGTTTGGCTATAAATACAGGTGCAGGTACGATGGAGTTTGCCAAGCCGGAGCTGTTCAGGTTGCCATGGATCGCGGACCTCCTCCTTGGCATATGACTGAGAGACTCCTGTTGAAGGAAAGGGGAGGCGCTCCCCTTGCGACTTCAGCCAACTAGCCGTTTCATCTGGGATCAACAAGGAGGGTCTTCCCGGCGGAACTCCGCTCTAGGCGTTTCATCCGGGATCACATCTCCCCTCCTTGAAGTTCAGCCTCCCGATTGAGCTCTGCACCAGACGCTCAGTCCGGGACCGCGCCTCCATATGCTCTTCCCCCTCGAATTCCTTCTCTTTCCTACCACTGGGGAGGATGGGAATATCCTTTGGAGGCGGCGTTCCCCTGGGGGCAGCGGGAGCTTCTTCTGCGGCGGCTCCTCGTCTTTTTGGTGAGGTGCTGGATGGCGCCTCCGGTTAGAAGCACCCACTTCCGGTGGGATTGCAGCTGCTTTGGGTTGAGGGTTTGGGATCCTCGGTCCTCAGCTCCACGGATTCTCCACCTCTTCTTTGCTTTCTTTACTCCCTAATTCCCCTCTGGGAATTCCTTGTAATCACACGAGCACGCCATTGTAACCAGAAATTATTGAAATGAAAAGTGTTGCACCTTTTCAAATTGTCTTTCTGGCCTTGTTGTTCTACTGGTAATACATCCGCAGGTTAGCGGAATTCCAGCCCCTTGGAATTTTTCGGCCATCTAGGGCTTCCAACTGGTAGGAGCCAGGTCGGTTTACCCAACGAACTTTATACGGGCCTTCCCAATTCGGCGCTAGCTTCCCACCTTCCGTAGGTTGAGATGCCTTAGCTCGCCTCAGCACCAGATCTCCAATTCTGAAAAGCTTCGGTCGGACTTTGGAGTTGTAATATCGGGCCACCCTCCGCTGATACATTGCCATCCGAACCTGCGCCATTTCCCTTGCTTCTTCCAAGAGATCCAGGTTCCCTCGGAGTTGCTCCGAGTTGGCCTCGGGTCGGTGTGCGGCTACCCGAGGTGAGGGAAGTCCGAGCTCTACGGGGACAACGGCTTCCGTGCCATAGGTTAGGCTGAAAGGCGTCTCCCCGGTAGGAGTCCGATGCGTGGTCCGATACGCCCAAAGGACATTCTCGAGTTCCTCGACCCAAGCTTGCCCCGTCCGTCCGATCCGCGCTTTGATACCTTGGAGGATTGTCCGATTTGTGACCTCGGCCTCGCCGTTGGTTTGGGGATGCGACACGGACGTGAACCGATGTTCGATCCCGAACTCCTCGCAGAAGTCTCGGAAATGCTTGTTATCAAACTGTCGACCGTTATCCGAGATGAGGACCCGAGGTACCCCAAATCGGACAATGATGTTCTTCTTTACGAACTTCCGGACTTGCGCCTCCGTGATGGTGGCCAGTGGCTCTGCCTCCACCCACTTGGTGAAGTAGTCGATGGCGACAATCAAAAATTTCCGCTGGGCCGAAGCGATGGGGAATGGTCCGAGGATATCCATTCCCCACTGTGCAAAGGGCCAGGGGGCGGTGATTGGCGCCAAGGGAACAGAGGGGACTCTCTGGATGTTGGCGTGGCGCTGGCAGGCGTCGCATTTCCGTACGTGATCCTTTGAGTCTTCCAATAAGGTCGGCCAATAGTAGCCTTGTCTCATGATCTTATGTGCCAGGGACCTAGCCCCCAGGTGCGATCCGCAGATGCCTTCGTGGACTTCGCTGAGGGCGTAAGCCGCTTCCGAAGGGCGGAGGCACCTTAAGAGGGGGGCGGTGAACGAGGTCCGATACAGCCTCCCTTCGTAGAGTACGTAGTGGGCGGACTTCATAACAAGTCGCCGAGCTTGATCTTCATCTTCGGGGAGGATCCCTTCGGCGAGGTAAGCTACAAGCGGGTCTATCCAAGATGGTTCCGGATCAATTGCCATTACCGCTTCAGCCTCGCCGATGCTCGGGGCATCTAGGGTCTCCAGGTATATCGCCCTTGACAAGTTGTGTGCCTCAGCGCCCACCAAGCGGGACAACCTGTCGGCCCTAGCATTTTCGCTCCTTGGGACCTGCTGAATGTCAATACTGCCGAGGTCGGGAATGAGTGCTTGCACCTTCCGGACGTAGCTCTGCATGGTCGGGCTCCGTGCCTCGAACTCCCCTCGAACCTGCCCGACCACCAGCTGGGAGTCGGTGAAGACCTTCAGACGCCGGATGCCGAGCTCCTTGGCGAGTTTGAGTCCCGTGACTAGGGCCTCGTACTCCGCCTCATTGTTGGTCACTGGAAATCCGAACCTCAAGGCATACTCGGCTATCACTCCATCGGGATTGGTAAGGACCAGCCCAGCCCCTCCACCTTCAGGGTTCGACGACCCGTCAATGTGGAGCGTCCAGATCGAGAGATCGAGGCTGGGTGTTTCCGGCGGCCTAGGTTCCGCCTCCTGCACAGTGCACTCAGCGAGAAAGTCCGCGAGCACCTGGGCCTTGATGGCGGGCCGGGGCTGGTAGCGGATGTCGAACTCACCAAGTTCTACTGCCCACTTCACCAGCCGTCCCGCATTCTCAGGATTGCTGAGGATCTGCCGCAGTGGTTGATCGGTCAAAAGGGTGACAGAATGAGCCTGGAAATAGGGGCGAAGCCTCCTGGTCGCAGTCAGCAGCGCGAAGGCGATCTTTTCAGCCTTCGTGTACCGCGTCTCGGCATCCCGGAGGACTCGGCTGGTGTAGTACACGGGCTTCTGAAGTTTTGCCTCTTCCCGAACCAGTACTGCGCTGACTGCGGTTGGGGAGACCGCCAGGTAAAGGTAGAGCATCTCCCCCTCTTGCGGCTTGGACAGCAGGGGAGGAGACGCCATGTACTCCTTGAGCTGGTCGAACGCCACTTGACATTCAGCCGTCCAGAGGAAGTCTTTCGGGCGCTTCAACACCTTGAAGAACGGTTGGCAGCGTTCGGCCGATTTTGCCACAAATCGTCCGAGCGCGGCGACCCTCCCAGCGAGCTCCTGAACCTCCTTCACTTTGGTCGGAGGGGACATATCTTGGATGGCCTTGATTTTGTCCGGGTTGGCCTCGATCCCCCGCTGGTTGACAATGAAGCCGAGGAACCTCCCGGCCGAAGCACCAAAGGCGCACTTCGCTGGGTTTAGCTTCATACGAAACTTCCGCAAGGTGGCGAAGGTCTCCTCCAGATCCGCAATGTGCTGATCCGCATGGCGGCTCTTTACCAGCATGTCGTCCACGTACACCTCCATGTTCCGGCCGATCTGCTCCTTGAAGATTTTATTGACGAGGCGCTGGTAAGTAGCGCCAGCGTTCTTCAGACCGAAGGGCATTACCTTGTAACAGCACAGCCCCCTGTCTGTTATGAAGGCCGTTTTCTCCTCGTCCTGTGGAGCCATCATTATTTGGTTGTAGCCGGAGAAGGCGTCCATGAGAGACAGCAGCTGATATCCGGAAGTCGCGTCGACCAGTTGGTCTATTCGCGGAAGCGGAAAGCTATCCTTGGGGCACGCCTTGTTCAGGTCGGTGTAGTCGACGCACATCCTCCACTTCCCGCTCGCCTTCCGGACAAGTACGACGTTTGCCAGCCACTCGGGGTAGCTCACTTCCCTTATGAAACCTGCCTCCAAGAGTTTGTCTACCTCCTGGTCGACCACCCGGATCCGATCCGGGGCACAGTGTCTCTTCTTTTGCTTTACTGGTCGGTGGGTCGGGTCGACGTTGAGGGCGTGAGAAATGACCTCCGGGTCGATCCCAGATACATCGGCCGCCGACCAGGCAAATACATCAGCATTGGCTCGGAGGAATTCCACTAACCGGAGCCGAGCTTCCAAGTCGAGGTTGGCACCGACCCGGACCGTGCGGTCCGGGCGGCCTTCTTCGAGGGGAACTTCGATTACGCCCTCGGCCGGCTCCCCGTGCCGCAAGGCCACTTCGTCTCTGGCGTCAAGGGACTCGACGCTTATGGCCTCCATGGGCTTCTTCCCTTTGAGAGTTGCTAGGAAACACTGCCGTGCGGTTGGTTGGTCACCTCGGACCTCTCCAATCCCGGCCGCCGTGGGGAACCGCATGAGCAAATGGTAGGTAGAAACCACCGCGCGAAGGGCGTTCAGTCCGGGTCGTCCGAGGATAGCGTTGTAGGCCGAGGGGACACGGACGACCAAGAACCCGAGTCGCACCGTGGCTTCTGCGGGTGCAACGCCCGCAGTCACAGGCAGCTCAATGACACCTTCGGCCGAGATAGCGTCTCCAGTGAATCCTATGAGGGGGGTGGATGTTTTGTGCAACAATTGTCGGGACAAGCTCATCTTTTGGAAGGCCTCGTAATACAAAATATCAGCTGAGCTTCCACTATCCACAAGAACACGCCTTACATCATAGTTCGCCATAGTGAGAGAGATCACCATGGCGTCATCGTGGGGAGTCTGAACCCCCTTTACATCTTCATCACAAAAAGCGATTACATTTCCGACCCGCTGCCTCTTCGCGACGGCCACTCCTGATGCTTCCGCCGAGCCCCCTGCGTTCCTCACGGGCCGAGAGCAGCCCCCAGTGATGGTGTGGATCACTCCCGCAACGGGTCGATTCTGCTCCCGAGGCTCCTGAGGGGCCGGGTCGGCCGAACGCGGGTCTGCCGGGGGACGTCGGTCGTTTACATATCGACCGAGACGCCCTCGGCGAATGAGAGCCTCGATCTCGTCCCGAAGCTGGAAGCAGTCTTCGGTATCGTGGCCGTGGTCTCGGTGGTACTCACAGTACGCCCGAGAAGGCCTCCTCCCAGGGATCTTCTTCATCTGCCTCGGGACCGGGAGGTCCTCCCGCCCCTTGACCTCCATGAGGATCTGGGCCCGGGGGGCCAGGAGTGGGGTGTACCGGTTGAAGCGTCGGTGCGGAGAACGAGGGCGTGTGGCGCCGTGGTTCCTTGCTGGTGACGGGCTTCTGCGCCGGCGTTGAGGCGTCGGGCTCCTCCTCTGGGGTGCCTCTTTTCGCCTTTTCTTCCCGGGCTTTAGAGGGGCCTCGGCGGCCTCCTTGTTCCGGTGGGAGGCTGCCTCCTCGGCGTCTGCATACTGGTTTGCCCGAGATAACAGCTCCGGGAAGCTCCGCGGCAGGCGTTTGTCCAGGGAGAAGGTGAGTCTGCCCTTCCGGAAGCCACGCTTCAGGGCTGAGAGAGCCACTTCCTGGCTCAGGTTCCGGACCTCCAGTGTAGCCTTGTTGAAGCGGGTGAGATAATCCCGCAGGCTTTCTCCCTCGTTTTGCCGGACATCAAAGAGGGAGTCGGAGACCAGTCGCCGCCTGCTACTGACGGCGAAATGGCTGATGAAGAAGCGGGTAAACTGGTCGAAGGACTGGATGGAGTTAGCCTCCAGGCCGGCGAACCATGCCCTTGCCGGGCCACGGAGGGTCGCCGGGAAGGCCTTGCAGAGGAGCGGATCCGATGCTCCATGGAGGAGCATAAGAGTCCTGAAACTCTCCACGTGGTCCCGCGGGTCCGCCGCCCCGTCGTAGGGTTCGATCGCCGGCATTTTGAACCCCGGCGGGTTCGGTCTAGCGCCAACTGTTGCTGGTGGTCCAAACCGAGAACGATTGGCACTGCGGTGTGAACGGGGTTCCGTCTGAGTTGTCTTGGTTGGTGTTGGTTGCGCTCCACCTTCCGCCAAGAAACCTGCAAACAAGCCTTGCACCACCACCAGGGTGGTGATGGCCCTCCGACGGTCAAGTCAGAGGAGATTGGAGGAGGAGGAGAGGTGATAATCGCAAGTAAGAGAGTGCTCTGGGAGATATTGCTCACCCCCCCTTTCTCCCCCCAGCCGCATATATACCTGGCTGGGGGGTCTCTCAGGGGGGTTCGTTATCGTGGGGCACGATGGTGTGGCCACTGACATGGCCGTTACAGGGCGTCGTGGAGCAGCACCGGGTACGGCCACGTCAGGGCATAGTGGGGCTCCGCTTTGTACGGCTGATGCAGGAGATCGTGGAGCAGCATCGGATACAGCCGTTGCAGGGAGTAGTGGAGCAGGAGGCCGCGGCGTGCCTCTGGGGAATAGCCTGTCGTTATCAAGAGATCTCCGACTCGGGGTCGGAGCGCTGGATCAAGGGGCAGCCGACTCGGGGTCGGGCTGCGGAGCCGAGGATATCCGACTCGGGGTCGGATTGCTGGATCAAAGGGCAGCCGACTCGGGGTCGGGCTGCGGAGCCGAGGACGTCCGACTCGGGGTCGGAGCGCTGGATCAAAGGGCAGCCGACTCGGGGTCGGGCTGCGGAGCCGAGGATGTCCGACTCGGGGTCGGATTGCTGGATCAAAGGGCAGCCGTAGTCTTCCTGGGCGCGCGTGCCGGTCACGTGGGGCATGGCGGCTTATTTCCTCCGTAACAATAAGTGTTGCTGGAAATTGGACCCGGGGGCAATCTTCGGTCGAGGGAGAGGGAGCTGCGGGTCACCACGGCGGGGCGGCGACCAGTCGGCGGGCGGCGTCCTCCGTTTGGGGTGGCCGGAGAGAGGGAGCAGGGGGTCCTCTCGGCGGGGCGGCGATCCGTCAGCGGGCGGCGTCCACCGTCTGGGGTGCTTGCAGGCAAGCCGGTGGCCGGGTTTTCCGGCGCCGGCCCTCCGACGCTCAAGTCAGGGAGGGGGCAAAGTGTGTAGAGAGGAGATAAACAGTGTTTGTAGGGCACGGAATTTCCCCCCCTCCTGAGAAGCCAAGGCTTCCTTTTATAGGTGGGGGTCGGTTTACCTGTGATGTAACAGGGCGAGGCCATAGTACGGCTCGACATGTGGCTCAGGTCCGCGCACGGTCAGGCGAATCATTGTGCTGATGTCGGCGGTGAGGGCGTCGTACGACCCGAACCAGTACGCTACCAGGCGAATCATTGCATTGGTGTTGGAGGTATGGCCAAGATCAGAGACTTATCATGGTTGACCAGACTCTGCTGGGCCAACTTGCCGTGGAGAGCTGAGAGTCCGTAGATGACTGGAGCCATACGCATTAAATGTGGAGTAAGCCGGAGATTCGCATTAATTGCAGAGTAAGCCGGAGACCCGCATTGATTGTTGAGTGAACTGGAGGTTTACAGTAGCCATGCGCAATAAATGCTGAAGCAGCGGCAGGATATGGTCCTCAGTTGGACCTCGGAGGAGTACGGTCGTAGTAGGTGGCTGACAAGGGTAGACCTTGAGCATCAGGATTTTCCTAGGTCGGAGGTCTCGAGGTCGGATGTCTTGAGGTCGGGCGTTCCGAGGTCGGACGTTCCGAGGTCGGACGCCGACTTTGGCTGTTCAGGGTCGGCGATTGTGCGGCTTCTTGGGGGCATTCGTATCACTTGGGGGGAAAAATCTTATTCCCCCAACACTACCCCCGACTTCCGAGTTCGAGCGGCTTGCGGGCTCGGACGTGGGAAGTAAAGTCTATCATTAAAGTTGGGGGGCGAATCTCGTCCGCGCCCTCGTGTTTCTCAGAGTTTTTATGGCGAGACCTGCGCCCTTGGGCGTTTCGAGGTTGCTTTATTCAGCGAACTTATGGTGGAGCTCGTATCCTTACGTTTCTCGGAGCGGATGTAACGGGGGTGGCGTCTCTTGGATCGCCAAGATCGCTTCGTGCGGCGGACCCATGATGAGGGTCCTCGGGCTCAACGAGGCGGCGCCTCGATCCCGTAATCGAGACTCCCCGCTTATCAATGAGTGTGCCGTTACGGGGTTCAAAACGGACACGCGGCATGACCTAGGGTCGGACGCTTCCGATCTCGTATTACTGGATCATGGATCCGGCGAAGTGGAGGCTACATCGGGGCTCCACGTGCCCCAGGGCCTTATTAAATGAGGGGAGCGGAGGTGCCGTCCGCTCGTCCTTCAAGGCGATTCGATTCTGCGGACCCATAATGAGGCCCCGAGGTCTGATGGGACAGGGCTTCGATTTCGTACCCGATTTATTGATCCGGAGTGAATACGGTGCCTCGGCCTCCGAGGTCGACACGTGGCGCAATCCAGTCGGGGGATGGGAACCGACCCTGCCGATTTGGGCCGTCAAGGGGGTCTATATAAGCCCCTCGAGTTTGCCCTAAAGGTTTTATTTGGCTGCCTCTTATTTTTGTTGTCTTTCTCCCTCGCTTCCTTCCTCAACCGAACCTCGCCATCGGTGCCCGGAGCGATTTCCGGCGATGTCCAGTAGGTCCCTACCCTGTGATTGCTAGGGTTCCTCTTCTCTTTTCCTCCCAGTTTTCATCCTCTGCTTTTAATTTTATTTCGCTCTCCTGTGAAATGGGTCTTGGTCCGGAGGAGGTAGGGTCAAGTCTATCAGGGGAGGAGTTGGAGTTAATCCGCTCCCGGTTTTTCTTCCAGCCCGGGTTTCGTCTCGAAACTGCGGGGCCGGAAGACAGGGTGACGCAGCCGCCCCCAGGTCGAATCGCGGTTTACCGCGAGACGCTTTGGGCCGGCCTACGGTTCCCTGTTCACGAGTTCGTGAGCAACTTGCTGGTCGAGTACCAACTCGTCCCAGCACAGCTCGCTCTGAACTCGTGGAGAACCATCATCGGGTTCCTCTCCCTGTGTCTCGGGCATGGGATCCCGATTACCGTGAGCGTCTTCCGTCGGTGTTTCTTATTAAAGAAGAACCCGGCGGACGCGGAGTGGCTATACTTTGCCTTCCGAGGCGGTATGTCGCTCTTTCACGGGGCCCCTTCCTCTATACATGAGTGGAAGGGGAAATTTTTCTTCCTCGCGTCCGAGGCGCCGTGGGGGTTCAATCCGAGGTGGGGACATCCTCGGTTGAAGGCCCTCAACAAGCTCTCCGAGCCCTCGGGGAGGGAGCAGAGGACCCTGGACTCTCTCCGAGCCCTCGGGAAGGGCTACGACCTGACCGAGCTCCTACGGGAGGACGCCCTGGCGAGCGTGGGTCTGAGCTCGGCGCGCCCCGAGGGTAAGGGTAGCTACATTACTTTCTTTCCTTGTCCTTTGTTTTTACTGCCACTGGTCTGACACTTAGTGAAATTTTTGATTTCAGATATTCCCCGGGGGAGCTATGCCCCAGCCTCGGAAGAAGGCGAGGTCGGCCGGCGCTTCCACGTCGGCCGGGACGAGTGGCCTTGAGGTGGGGGCCTCTACAGCCGACCCGAGGCGGGCGCGGGTCGTCAGCGACGCGGGCCCAGCGGCCCCTCCTTGCCTTGCCCCCATTGCCCAGCAGGAGGGCCCGGCTTCGGGTTCCTCACAACGCTCGGGGCCCGAGCCGACCAGGGGCCCTGAAGCAAGCGGCCCCGAGATCCCGAGGCCGGACGTGCCGAGCTCCTCAAGGTACTTTCAAGAGGAGTCGGATGAGCTGGACTCCCCTATCCCCGAGGGGAGTTCAGCTATTCATGATGCTGAGGTCGCACGCGCCGTGTTCCGGCGTGCGATGCTTCCGGCGGACCGGGCCGAATGCCGGAACATTTCGCTGGAAGAGGTCGTTGACAGTGCCTACTGCAACACCGCCCGGGTAAGTCCTTTTCTCGATTTCCTTAAAGTTGTTAGCGAATCCATATGTTTTTAACTTACGATCATTTTGTCTCTTTCTTTACAGCATGTTCACGAGCTTGACATCCTGGTGTTCATCGCCCAGGGATATCAGGAAGAGACCCGGCGGGTCAGCCGGCAGTTGGAGCCGGCTAAAAAAAGGATCGCCGAGCTGGAGGCGGCGTTGGCCGAGGCCGAGACTCGGCGAGAGGCCACCGAGGCCAGGCGCCTCTCTATGGCGGAGGCGCTTGAGGAGGAAAGGGCTGCTCACGCCCTGACCAGGTCGGCCTTGCGCGCTTCGGAGGCGCGCTTGGGGGAGGTCCAGTCCGAGGTTGCGGGCCTTAAGTACGAAGACGGAGTCTCCCGCCTTAAAATCGAGCAGCTCGAGGTTCGGGAGAGGAGGGTGCTCGAGCGAGCCGAGAACGCCGTGGATCTCTTTAAGGGGTCGCAGGAGTTCCGCGATATGCTCGAGGAGGAGACGGTGGACGGGTTCCTCCGGGGCTTCGAGAATTTCCGGCTGCAGATGGCCCGGTTCTGCCCCCAGTTCGACCTTTCGACGGTCCGTCCGAGGATGAACCTGGGCTACGGGTCCGACACGGAAGACCTTCCTGCCATTTTGACATCTGAGGCAGGATTGTACGAACAAGACCCCGCCGAGCCTTCGACGAGGGCGGCCGAGACGGACGGCGTCCCGGAGGCGGCACCGGCGGCCGAGACGGACGGCGTCCCGGAGGCGGCACCCGAGGCCCCTGCCCCCGACCCTGAGCCTCTGCCGGCTGAAGGTCCCGAGGTCATCACTGTGCCAGACGACCCCGCGGATGTTGCTGCCGCCGCTTAAGACTTGGCGTATTTTTTCTTTTTCATTGTATCCGAGGTCGGCTCTTGGATGGCCGACCTCCAATTTTGTAATTGGCCTTCCGGCCCTTTGTCAATGAAAAAATACTTTTGTCATTCTGTGCTCGTCTTTCCCTTTCTTGTCGTGAATGAGGCTAGAGCCTTAGCTAACCGCCTCGATGACCTCTAACTTTGTATTTTAGTTTTCGGGCTGCTTAACGAAGTTGCCCTTTTTCCTGAGTTATATCTTGGCCTTCTCGGATTTTAGTTATTCCGACCAAAGGGAGCTCCGAGCTTAGGTTTCCAGAAAATTTCTTTAAGCCCTATAACTCGGATCTTAGAATCGCAGAATCTGCCATGCCTGGCCTTTAGGCTGCTAAAGCATCAGAGTCGGGCCTTAGCCCTTCAAGTAAGATCGGGCTAGGTCTGTGCGTGCCGTTATTCGGGGGGTCTAGTCGGGTTCCCGAACTCAACCCCGGATCCTTCGCGGGAAACGTGGGCTAATAATCAAGTTATTGCCGAAGGTTTTCATAGTTATCGTTCTCGGACTCTGCCGAGATTTCGGTGAGCAAGGCTGGGATTTTCAAAGATTGCCTTGGTATCTGTGTTTGGCTGGTACACTCGCGGCCGGGACCACTTTCTCAGCTAAACATCGGAGTTTACGCATGGGGGCCGTGTTGGGCCCTAATTTATGAAGACTTTGTACAAATTGTGGAGACTTGATGAGCGGAGCATGTATAATGTGGTTAGGAGATCGGTCTTAAGCCGACCCATTGGAGAAGCCCGGCTTTGGGGCGAGATAAGACTCCAACGTCGGATGAGATTCCGCTTAGCAGTATGTAGATAAAATTTGACAAGGAGGGCGTCGAGTTAGATGTACCTCTTGCCTTCTCAGAGTCGTGCTTCACATGGCGGAGTAGGTTGCCTCCCTTCCTCGTCGACCTCCGGAGTCATTTTTGACTTTAAGGGGGCTCGGGCTTCTCACGGGCCTGACGGCACCCGCCGAGGTTGAGAGGATTTGGGGAGACTTTATTGATTTGTAGCTTTTTGCGAGGTCGAGGGAGCTTGAGACCCTATGGTCGGACCTCGGGGCGCCCCAACCTTGGTCGAGGGATCTCGCGTCAGGTCGGCGGGTCTGTGGACGCTTTGCTGACCTGTGGTGCCTCCCGAGGTCGAGGGAGTTTGGGACTCTACGGTCGACCCTCGGGGCATCCCGACCTTAGTCGAGGGATCGTTCGTCAGGTCGGCGGGTCTGAGCACGCTCTACCGTCCTGTGACGCTTCTCGAGGTCGAGGGAGTCTGGTTCTCTACGGTCGACCCTCGGGGCATCCCGACCTTAGTCGAGGGATCGTTCGTCAGGTTAGCGGGTCTGGGCACGCTCTACCGACCTGCGACGCTTCCCGAGGTCGAGGGAGTCTGGTTCTCTACGGTCGACCCTCGGGGCATCCCGACCTTAGTCGAGGGATCGTTCGTCAGGTCGGTGGGTCTGGGCACGCTCTACCGACCTGCGATGCTTCCCGAGGTCGAGGGAGTCTGGTTCTCTACGGTCGACCCTCGGGGCATCCCGACCTTAGTCGAGGGATCGTTCGTCAGGTCGGCGGGTCTGGGCACGCTCTACCGACCTGCGACGCTTCCCGAAGTCGAGGGAGTCTGGTTCTCTACGGTCAACCCTCGGGGCATCCCGACCTTAGTCGAGGGATCGTTCATCAGGTCGGCGGGTCTGGGCACGCTCTACCGACCTGCGACGCTTCCCGAGGTCGGGGGAGTCTGGTTCTCTACGGTCGACCCTCGGAGCATCCCGACCTTAGTCGAGGGATCGTTCGTCAGGTCGGCGGGTCTGGGCACGCTCTACCGACCTGCGACGCTTTCCGAGGTCGAGGGAGTCTGGTTCTCTACGGTCGACCCTCGGGGCATCCCGACCTTAGTCGAGGGATCGTTCGTCAGGTCGGCGGGTCTGGGCACGCTCTACCGACCTGCGATGCTTCCCGAGGTCGAGGGAGTCTGGTTCTCTACGGTCGACCCTCGGGGCATCCCGACCTTAGTCGAGGGAATCTTGCGCCAAGCCGATGTCTCATCGTCCTGCGATACTTCCCGAGGTCGAGGGAGTTTGGGACTCTACGGTCGAGCCTCGGGGCATCCCGATCTTAATCGAGGGATCTGAGGATCACAAAACGACCCTACATTAGAAGAGAATTGTAATCATTGAAATAGGCGATTCATTCGCAGAAAAGAGATTGAATCTATGGTCCCGATCGTCTTAAACCCCATGGGGTTTCATTGGTAGTACACTCGGAGATTCTCAGAATTCCAGCTTCGCGGGATCAGAGTTCCCTCCAGGGACTTCAATTTGTACGCCCCTGGTCGTTGTACCCGGGCGATTTGATACGGCCCTTCCCAATTTGGGGCGAGCTTTTCTTGCTCGGTCGGTTGAGAAGCCTCGGCTCTTCTGAGGACGAGGTCCCCCACCTTGAAGAGCTTGGGCTTGACTCTGGAGTTGTAGTATTGGGCCGTTCTGTGTTGGTATCTTGCCATACGAACCCGGGCGACCTCTCGTGTCTCTTCAACGAGGTCCAAGTTGCTCCTGAGCTGGGAGGAATTGGTGTCGGGGTCGTAATGCTCCACCCTTGGGGAAGGAAGGCCGATCTCTAGCGGGATGACGGCTTCAGTGCCGTATGCTAGGTTGAAGGGGGTCTCTCCCGTGGGCAGTCGGGAAGTAGTCCGATACGCCCAGAGGACATTATACAAGTCCTCGACCCACTGTCCTTTGGACCGATCGAGCCTAGCCTTGAGTCCCTGCAAAATAGTACGGTTAGTTACCTCAGTCTCCCCGTTTGTCTGGGGATGGGCAACCGAGGTAAAACGGTGATCAATGCCGAGCTCAGAACAAAATTTTCTGAAATGGACATTGTCAAACTACCGACCATTGTCGGATATAAGGATACGAGGTAGCCCGAATCTGCAAATTATGGACTTCCACACGAAGTCCCGCATCTTTTGTTCGGTGATTCGGGCTACAGGTTCGGCTTCAACCCATTTGGTGAAGTAGTCGATGGAGATGACCAGGAACTTTCTCTGTCCGGTGGCCAGGGGAAAGGGCCCCAGGATGTCGATCCCCCATTGGGCAAACGGCCAGGGGGCGATGATGGAGGTCAGCAGGGCCGAAGGTCGGCGCTGGATATTAGCGTTCCGTTGACATCGGTCGCACTTGCGGACGAAATCTGTTGCATCCCTCTGGAGTGTGGGCCAGTAATATCCTTGCCGCAGGATCTTATGGGCCAGTGCCCGACCCCCCAGGTGATTTCCGCAGATTCCTTCATGGACCTCTCGGAGGGCATAGTTCGCCTCGGAGGGGCGGAGGCATCTGAGAAGGGGAGAAGTAAATGATCGTCGATAAAGCCTATTCTCGTACAAGACATACCGGGGGGCTTGGCGCTTGATTCGGCGAGCCTCCGTCTCGTCATGAGGTAGGGTCCCGTCTTGGAGGTAGCAGACGAGCCCATCGATCCAGCTTGGCTCGGAGTCGATGCACATGGTGGGCTCGGGTTCCTCCGTGCTGGGGATCTGAAGATACTCGAGCGTTGTTCCCTTGGGAAGCTCGCTCATGCGGGAGGTTGCCAATTTGGACAGCTGGTCTGCCCTGAGGTTTTCCGCTCTGGGAATGTACTGAATATTGAAAGAATTCAGGGCAGACGTAAGTTCCCGCACCTTTTGGAGATACTTTTGCATGGATGGCTTTTTAGCTTCAAAGTCTCCTTGGATCTGGTTCACTACCAGCTGGGAGTCGCTGAAGGCCGTCAGGTCTTCCACTTTCAGTTCTTTCGCCAGCTTGAGTCCGGCGATGAGAGCCTCATACTCGGCCTCGTTGTTCGAGGCCGGGAATTCGAGGCGCAAGGCTTGCTCGGCCACCCCTCCGTCTGGACTGGTGAGGATGAGTCCGGCTCCGCTACCCCCCGAGGTTGAAGACCCGTCCGAGTGCAGGACCCACGGCTGCCTCGGGGCTTCCTCCGCGGATACGGGTGGCAACTCGGGGTCGTCCGGCAGGGTACATTCCACGATGAAGTCGGCGAGTATTTGGGCCTTGATAGCCGGCCTGGGCCGATATTCGAGGTCGAATTCTCCGAGCTCGACCGCCCATTTGGCGATCCTCCCCGCACGATCCAACCTTTGCAATATTTGCTTCATAGGCTGGTCGGTCAATATAGCTATTGTGTGGGCTTGGAAGTAAGGCATGAGTCTCCGAGCCGAGATGATGAGAGCGAAGATGGTCTTCTCAAGTTTAGAATATCGGGTCTCAGCATCCCTGAGAACCCGGCTGGTGTAATAGACCGGCTTTTGGAGCTTGTCCTCTTTCCGGACGAGGACTGAGCTCACTGCGGCCGGGGAGACGGCCAGGTATAGATAAAGAACCTCGCCCTTCTGGGGCTTGGTGAGCAGCGGGGGAGAGGCTAGAAGGCCCCGGAGCTCTTCAAAGGCTCGCTGGCATTCTTCTGACCACCGGAAGTCTTTCGGCTGTTTGAGGCTTTTGAAGAAAGGGAGGCAGCGCTCGGCTGACCGAGAGACGAACCTTCCCAAGGCGGCAACTCGCCCTGCGAGCCGCTGCACCTCCTTAACTGTCTTCGGAGGCGACATCTCTTGCAGTGCCCGGATTTTCTCCGGGTTGGCTTCAATTCCGCGCTGGGTCACTATGAAACCCAGGAACTTGCCCGAGGTGACCCCGAACGCACACTTCGTCGGGTTGAGCTTCATTTGGTATCTCCTGAGCTTGGTGAATGTCTCGTTGAGATCGGCTATGTGGTGTTCCGCCGCTCGGCTTTTTACCAGCATGTCGTCCACGTAGACTTCCATATTTTGGCCGATCTGATCTTTGAAAATTTGGCTGACCAGCCTCTGATAGGTGGCTCCAGCATTCTTCAGGCCGAAGGGCATCACCTTGTAGCAGTAGGTGCCCTTGTCGGTGATGAAGGCCGTCTTTTCCTCGTCTTCCGGCGCCATTCGGATTTGATTGTACCCTGAAAAGGCGTCCATAAAAGTTAGCAGTTGGTGTCCTGAAGTGGAGTCGACGAGCTGGTCGATGCTTGGGAGGGGGAAGCTGTCTTTCGGGCAGGCCTTGTTCAGGTCGGTGTAGTCCACGCACATACGCCATTTCCCATTGGCCTTCTTTACGAGGACTACGTTGGCGAGCCAGTCCGGGTAGGAGACCTCCCGGATGAAGCCGGCTCCAAGGAGTTTGTCCACCTTCTCGGCAGCAGCTCGTTGCCGTTCCGGGGCGGAGCCCCTTTTCTTCTGCTTCACAGGTCTGCTAGTTGGCTTCACCTGGAGCCGATGGACCATGACCTCAGGGTCAATTCCTGGCACGTCCGCGGGCGACCAGGCGAAAACGTCAGCGTTGTCCCGCAGGAAGCTGACGAGGTGGTCCCTCTCGCAGGCGCCAAGGCCGGAGCCGACCTGCACAGTTAGCTCAGGAAAATTTTCTCGTAGTGGAACTTGAACAAGAAGCTCACCGGGCTCTACTTGCTTCTTCCAAGGGGTGTCCCTCGCATCGAGGGTTTCTATGGGTAATGAGGGGCCCGTTGGCCGAATCGTTGCCCCGGTTGGTGGCTTTACTCCGTGGGCCGCCATGTAGCATTGCTTGGCGACCAGCTGGTCTCCGCGGGCCTCGCCTACTCCTTGGCCGGTGGGGAATCGCATGAGCAGATGGCGGGTTGAAACCACGGCTCGAAGGGCGTTTAGCCCTGGCCGTCCAAGGATGGCGTTGTAGACTGAGGGCAGACGGACCACAAGGAAGTCCGTCCTTACCGTGCTCTCCCGGGGAGCGAGGCCAACTGTGACAAGGAAGCCGGCCTCCCCTTCGACTGGGACTGAATCCCCAGTGAACCCAACCAGTGGGGCATTAATTCTCCGGAGATGTCCTTCTGGCAACCCCATTTTTTGGTAGGCATGATAATACAAAACGTTGGCTGAACTTCCATTGTCAACTAGGACACGCTTTACATCAAACCTATTTACAATCATAGAGATGACCACAGCGTCATCATGAGGGGTCTCGACCCCTTCTAAGTCCTCGTCCGAGAACGAGATGACTTCATCAGTGCGTGGGCGCTTCGGGGGTGCTCTCTGGGCGGCCGTTCCTGCCAAGGCCCTCCCAATCATGTTGATAGTGCCGGCAATGGGCCTGTTGTCGTCCGGATTCTCGGACGGTATGGTATTCTCCGCCGGCCTCCTTTCCTCATGTCGGTTCCTCACGAACCGGTTGAGTACTCCCCGACGGATGAGTGCTTCTATCTCATCCCGGAGCTGGAAGCAGTCCTCCGTGTCGTGCCCACGGTCCCGATGGAAGCGACAGTACTTCCTGGGATTACGGGGAACTCCCGTGTCTCGCATAGGAGGCGGGGGTCGGAAGAAGTCCCGACCCTCGATTTCCATCAGGATCTCGGCCCGGGGAGTATTGACAGGCGTGTAGTTCTCGTACCTCCCCGTGTACGTCCGAGGCCGTGGTGGAGACCTCGGTCGAGGAGGGGTCCTCTGCTGAGGTCGTCCCTGCTGCCGGGGCGGGCTCCTCAGCCGGGGGAGATTCTTCTCTCGACGGGGAGATCGACTCCTTTGTCGGCCTCGTTCCTCGCGGCGTTTCTTCTGCTTCTTTGAGGCGGGCTCAATTGCTCCCCGCCTGGAGGCGACCGCCTCCTCGGCCTTGGCGTACTTCCGGGCTCGGGCCAGCATCTCGGTGAAGTCGGCCGGGAAGCTCTTCTCGATGGAGAAGAGGAATCGGTAGGAGCGAACCCTAGTCTTCAAAGCCGACATGGCTACTGACTGGTCTAGCTCGCGAACTTCCCAGGTGGCGGCGGTAAAGCGGCCCAGGTACTCCTTAAGGGATTCCCCCTCCTTCTGTTTGATGTCCAAGAGGGAATCTGACGTCCGTCGTTGGCGTCGGCTGGCAGCAAAATTAGTGGCGAACTGCCTGCCGAGTTGCTCAAAAGAGGATACCGTGTTCGGCTTCAGTCCAGAGAACCAAAGCCGAGCGGTCCCTCGGAGGGTTGCTGGAAAGGCCTTGCAAAGTACGGCCTCCGAGGACCCTTGTAGGGCCATGAGGGCCCGATAGCTTTCCAAGTGGTCGAGAGGGTCGGTGATTCCGCTGTAGGGCTCCACCTGAGGCATTTTGAACCTCGCGGGAACCGGCTCGTCCTCGATCTGACAGGAGAAGGGGGACTTGGTAGTGAACTCAAAGTCTCCCTCTTGCCTCGCCTTCTTGCTGTGGAGCGCCGCAATCTGGCGCTCGAGATGCTCCACTTTTCGGTCGAGCTCCCCCGCCCGCGGTATCGTTGCCGTGATCCGCGCCGGTTCGCGGTGGTCTGGGGCTGACTCAGCCTCAGAAAGTTGGGGTCTCCTGTCGAAATCTTCCCCCAGTGGCTCCCTCCGGGGAGAAGTCCGTTCTTCGTTGTTGGCTCTGGAGGAGCCACGCAGATTTTGGCTTGAGAAGACCGGGCCGTTGGGGGGACACTCCGGCGGGACCTGAGTCCGCGGGGGGAGCGTTGGTAAAGCTTCCTCGCGTCGTAGGCCCTGAACGGCGGCGGCCAGGGCCTGGACTTGCTGTACCAAGGCATTGAACTGTTCCGGCTGGACCTGAGGAACTGGGTCAGCCGGAGTTGGAGAATTCTGGACGGAGCGTCCAGGGCTTTGCGGGGGACGCCGGGAGACGTTGGAGGCTCCCTTACATCTCAACTTCATGACTGCTACTCGGGCCCTTCCTCTAGCGCCAACTGTTGCTGGAAATTGGACCCGGGGGCAATCTTCGGTCGAGGGAGAGGGAGCTGCGGGTCACCACGGCGGGGCGGCGACCAGTCGGCGGACGGCGTCCTCCGTTTGGGGTGGCCGGAGAGAGGGAGCAGGGGGTCCTCTCGACGGGGCGGCGATCCGTCAGCGGGCGGCGTCCACCGTCTGGAGTGCCTGCAGGCAAGCCGGTGGCCGGGTTTTCCGGCGCCGGCCCTCCGACGCTCAAGTCAGGGAGGGGGCAAAGTGTGTAGAGAGGAGATAAACAGTGTTTGTAGGGCACGGAATTCCCCCCCCTCCTGAGAAGCCAAGGCTCCCTTTTATAGGTGGGGGTCGGTTTACCTGTGATGTAATAGGGCGAGGCCATAGTACGGCTCGACATGTGGCTCAGGTCGGCGCACGGTCAGGCGAATCATTGTGCTGATGTCGGCGGTGAGGGCGTCGTACGACCCGAACTAGTACGCTACCAGGCGAATCATTGCATTGGTGTCGGAGGTATGGCCAAGATCAGAGACTTATCATGGTTGACCAGACTCTGCTGGGCCAACTTGCCGTGGAGAGCTGAGAGTCCGTAGATGACTGGAGCCATACGCATTAAATGTGGAGTAAGCCGGAGATCCGCATTAATTGCAGAGTAAGCCGGAGACCCGCATTGATTGTTGAGTGAACTGGAGGTTTACAGTAGCCATGCGCAATAAATGCTGAAGCAGCGGCAGGATATGGTCCTCAGTTGGACCTCGGAGGAGTACGGTCGTAGTAGGTGGCTGACAAGGGTAGACCTTGAGCATCAGGATTTTCCTAGGTCGGAGGTATCGAGGTCGGATGTCTTGAGGTCGGGCGTTCCGAGGTCGGACGTTTCGAGGTCGGACGCCGACTTTGGCTGTTCAGGGTCGGCGATTGTGCGGCTTCTTGGGGGCATTCGTGTCACTTTGGGGGAAAAATCTTATTCCCCCAACAATAAGTAACCTCCCATTTGATCTATCCTTTTCTAGCTTATAAAATTGCAAAAAAACACTTATGAAACATGATATATTAGTTGACAAATTTTCAGTTAAATCCCTAGAACATGAGAAAGATTAGCAATCAAGAGGTGCTCAAAAGTTAATGTTGAGGCAAGCATCCTTTGCTACAAGACAAACCATGGTCCATGATTAACTGGAAAGACCTCATTCAAATCTGTCAATCGGGCCAATTCTGGCCTCATAACTGTTTTAGAGAAGTTTATGATGCCCCATTACAAATTGGGTCAACTCAAACCAAGATTAACCATTAAGTAGGTCGAGTTCGAGTTGGGTGTGTCGACCCAATCAAATCAAGAAGAGAGAAGGATGTTTATAGCTTCTACACCCATCCTTAGTCCTCCCCCTTAGATGACCCACATCCCTCTCTACCTTCTTAGCAAAGGCCCCTTTGCCCTTTCAGAATAAGACCCAACTGCCACTTCCAACCTCGTTCCCTCTCCGTCTATATTGCCATTCCCATCCTCCTATGCTATCTCTTAACACAAACAGGATAACCCAGGGATCGGTGATGAGCTTGTTGGAAAAACAAGAGATGATGGGAGTGGGATCATTCATCATTCATTGAATATGGCCCTACAGAATGGGGGATTAACTACTGGCTGGAGTCTAGGTAAGAGAGATGAGGAGGTGGTGGAGGCAGTGCGCTTTGGGGTTTGCCATTGGGTTGAAGGGTGGGTTATGTCAAAGGTGGGTGGAGGTGCAGATGAGATTGGGGGGCTGAAAATTAGTTTTACAAAATTATTATGTCTTTGGAATTTAGTTTTTAAACATACTTTTATTTTCTAATTTTAATCACTCTTTCAGTAATTTCAATGAGCTTTAACAGATTATTAGTTTAAGCATTTCCATTGGCAAACCAAGAGTGGGAGGAGACATGCAATGGGCATGTTTTTCAAAGGTTTCACTTGAAGGGTGCTGGTTCTAGCTGATTCGCTATCCCCTTCTAGTGTTATATAGTCAATAATGTTTTCTGCAAGATTTCTCTTGTATTTTACTTGCAATTGTTATTTTTTTTTCCTTACGAAGACCTTCACCTAACCTTTATTTGCTAATAAGGATCTCTTATGCAAGATTCCCCATTTTATGCTAATCTCTTGCTAAACTTACAAAATATATTCATACTCAGTCCCCAATTACTTCGGAATTTATTTAGCAAACGGTAGGATTAACTACTCCAAAGGCTGCCTCATGATCCCGAGCTACAGCTACTCATTTCCAATAAATATCATAAATCGATCCTAACTTCCGTAGTTTTTGAGCTACAATTGCACTGTTCTTTTGGTACAAGGAACTTTTGGATATAGCACGGGTATCCAAGATAAGCACATTAGGTGGGCTCTGAATTATATAGATCAAGAAAATTTAGAAAGGAAAATTGGTGCAATACCTCGTGGTGGAGATCGAAGTAGAGGACGCTCATCTTGAAGGCTAGGCTCCTGGTGGCGAGACAGCGGGCGGAAGCGGACTTCCCGACGATCCCGAGCACGAGACCGCGGCAGAGGGGTTGGATGGATCCGAGCCAACCGGAGGCGGAGGAGGAGGTGGAGTGGCGGGAGAGGAGGTGGGTCCGGCGGAGGAGGCCGAGGAAGAGGGCCGTGACAATGTCGGCGACCTCCTCGGCGAGGACGGCGTCGACGTGAACGAGGCGGAGGCCGAGGTCGGCGGCGAGGACGGAGTCGAGGGCGCGGTCGGCGGAGCCGAGGCAGAGGACGAGCTGCCATGGGCGGAGGCGGCGCGGGGGAGGAAGGCGAGGGAGTGGGCGAGGATGGCGGCGGCGGACTCGATCCGGCCGTCGGCGAGGTGGGAGAGGCCAACGTGCTCGACGGCGGCGACGCCCTAGAGGCCCTCCTGCTCGAGGGACGGGTCCTCGAGGCAGTTGAGGGAGATCACCAGGGGGAGGCCTGCGGCCATCCGATTCGGGTCCGAAGGGAAGCGGCCCGCGCTGTCGTCGTAACGCTGCATTTCTGTTCTTCTCCCTCTCTCGAAATCTCTCTCTTTCTCGACTGCTTTCAACTCCGAGCCTTCTCCTAAAATCCCTCCTTGAGGTTTTGTCGTTTAAAATGCTTCGCCTACTGGCTTTATTAGCAGGTGGTTTACCTCTCGCGCGTGCGCGCGTTCGCTTTCTTGGTTCCCGTGATTGGGAAAGAGAAGGGAGGCCCGATGGGACGAGATAGGGGCTTGGGTTTTTGTCGCGGTCAAGTGAATTGATGTGGGCCGATCCTCCAGCCCGATATGATTCAGGGCCAATAACTTTTCATCAGGTTTTTCTTTTTTTTTTTTTTGCTAAAGCGGATGATTTATACAACTCGAGTACGGACACATCCAAAAAGATCGAAAAACAGCACATCCCATAGCGCTCTAGACGACTCCCTCCCTCCGACCCATAGGCACTTTCAAAATGATTAGCCACATACGAGGCCACCCAGTCGGCAGCCTCTCTGGCTTCTCTGTATACATGCTTGGCCTGGAACACTACGCCACTATTGATCATAGTCTGAATATCTCGGAGTAGGGGTGACACCAACACACACCGCTAGAATTTCCATGGATCTAGCCGATAACTGTGGCCGAGTCACCCTCAAACATAACTACTCCGACAAGCATTATTTGGGTCAAATTATTAAGGACATGGTACTCAAATGCAAACATGGAACCTCCGAGTTATGAGCAAAGGGTATGACTACTGAAATAGCTTTGAAGGGGATCCTTTATTCGCTCTCCTAGCATGCAAAATTATGAGCACAGCGCTGATGGACAATGCTTTGCTATGGAAATCCTAGAATTGATGAAATAAAAACACCTCTATGGAAGTTTTAGAATTGATGAAACAGAAATACCCTCTTGTAGTGCTCTTGGTAACACCTTCCATATGGAAATGTTCTCGCTTCAAGAAGTACAAAAAATCTAAAAAAAACTCAAAGACACGTGTGAAGAAACAAATAATAATATTGATCGCATGCAAATTTATGCTAATTAATAAATATATCATAAATAATCACATACAAACAAGAGCATAAAGAAAGTTGAACCACCTCGAATGCAAATCATCTTTCCACGCTTGAGCCTTGTCAATGGTAGTAGCAAAATTGGCTAACCTGTTTGCAGGTATCATTTCCTTGCAGTCATATATTAAGTAGTGCCGGTGTCCAGATACAAATTTTCATGAAAATAATGAAAGGGCAAAATTTATAGCAACAGATGATCGTCATAAGTCATTCATTGTTACATTTTTTGTGAAGCATTGATAACAACAAAAAACAACAATATCTCTTTAAGTTTTTTTTGGTAAGACAAACAACAGTATCTCTTTATATATAATGTATACAATAAGAGTTAATACATCTCCACCCACTATTTTATCTTCAACTCTACTACCAATTTGATTTCTATCACGAATTTACCCTTTCATATTTACACCTTTTTATTTTGACCAAGATGCCTTCTATATAAAATCCAAAGCAAAGAGAAATAATAATGCATACTGTATTAAATAAATTATAAAATCTTTCTTATATTAGGGGAAACTATACTTACATCCAATAATTTGAAAAGCTTATATTTATTCTTCTAAGATTTATTTGTATCTAACACATCAATTCATAATTTAACAGAAAGTCTATCGAACCGTTAATTTTAAATGGACCTAAATGCCATATCAAAAATAATTAAAAAATAACTAAAATAATCTCAAGTGACATAATGATTATTTAAGAATATAAGAAAATATGTGCATTCTTTTCCACCTAAGGATAATTTCAATTTTTTATATGAGATAAACGATTTCACCAATGCAGTTAATTTAACCGGATGAAAGTGTAAATTTTACAAACTATTAGATGTAAAGGTAATAAATATAATTTTTAAGCAATTTTTTGTAATTTACTCTATTATATTTGATTAAAAATATATTTTTCTGATCTAATTCAACTCAAAAACCTAATTTGGCCTAAGATTGTTTTTTCTCCCTATGAGATCCAAACCAGTCTACCCCAAAAAATATAGGCCTACTACAGTATATAATTTTATAATTTTACTAGTTGTACTGGCCTAATTTACCAATTTCATAGAATTTTCAGCCTAATAATTCAAACGGGCTTTTAATCTTTCATCTATTTCGTCGAAAAGATCCATCCTTACTTGCCTTTACAAATTACATAAGTCATAGGCGCATAACCATACTCAGGAATCTTCTATGCACTCGCCCAGCATTCATGAAGTATCCCTCCGTGACACATTCATAGAAGATTAATACGCCTTAGATGGATGATATGTGGATTAAACATGTCAAAAAACATACATGCAAATCTGTATTAATCAAATACGCAGATTTAACCCCTTTTTTTTCCTCCAAAGAATTGCAGATATGATCATTCTTAAAGTTCAAAATTTTTTATTATTCAAATGAAAGAGTAAGATCCTACGGATCTAAAGCCGCATGGTTCGATGGTGATAGACCAAATGCTGCAAATCAATCCAGGAATCAGAACACGGAGTCGATGTAATGGAAACCAATAATAAGTACAGACACGGAGCATTTTTTCCGTCACACAGACCCAGCGGCTGCAATTGCCCAAACTATGGCCACCAAAGTACTTCAAAATTCCTACGTTGAGCATCAAAATTAGCAGAAAATCTTTGCCCTCATCAATATTTCACCCCATCAAGACTCCAACTTTCCCAGATACCACCCATCCATGTTCATCAGAATTTGACTTCAGAATTAATACACACAAAAGAAAAAAAGAAGCCAAAAGTATAGCATTGATAGCTTCCATCTATGAATTCATTCATGGAAAGAGCAATACAGAAGAAGAAGAGCATCATTTACCAAAAGAAGAAGAAGAAGAAGAAGAAGAAGAGCAAGAGATAAGGAGCGGGGGGATATTTACGTATGATTATTAGAAGTGCCGAGGTTGGGAGAAGCAGGAGTAGGTACGGCGGAGGAGATCGGGGGTGTCCTCGTAGCCGGAGAAGACCTCGTCCCAGATCTCGGCGAAAGCCCGGAGGATGAGGTCGTGGTGGCGGGGAGAATTGAGGGAGAGGAAACGGAGGAGGAGCTCTCGCAGCTCCTCCCCGTCGACGATCTCCTTCTCGACAATCATTTGCAGCATCGAGCCTCTAAAATCCCCTAATGGGTCGGCTGATTCCTTCACCACCGCCACGCTCTCCTCTATTCTTCGCCTTCCTTCGCTGTCGCTCCTCCGATGGCGAGGGGGTGGAGGAGGAGGAGGAGGAAGACTCCTCACCCAGGCCATGACATTCTGCTCCAGTTCGTTGAGCTTGCGCAGAATCCCGGAGAAGTTCGGCGTGCTCGCCGAGCTATCGGGCTTCTTCTCCTCCTCCTCCTCCTCATCCCAGCAAGAGGATGAGGAGGAGGGGGAGGTCAGGGTCAGGGTGTCCGCGGAGGATGGATCCCTGACCCTGCGAGGGGTCACGGTGGATTTGTCGGAGGCGGTCTCGGACGCCGACGCCGACACCGAGACCGAGTCCTTGCAGCCGCAGCCGAGGCCGAAGAGAGAGCTGCTCCTCCTCCTCGCCGTCGTCATACGAGATCTTCTCGGACGGCCGTGTTACGATGAGCGTGCTCAATTTGTTTAGTGCTTGGAGAAAGTTACCGGGAGGAGGAGAAAGTGAGGGTCAAGGGCCCTTCCGCTCGAGATGTGATATTTGTTTTAAAATAAAATCAAAATACAATAAAATATCATTGCCATGAAGTTGGGCATGCTAATTCCATCATTGATCAAATACTCAAATCAACAATTCAGTATGATTATAACAAATCATCGTACATTATCCAGCTAAAGCTCATAACTCAATCTAGTATTTATTTTAAATAGGATAATTCAACATTACTCCGTAACTTCTTTGGGCTTTCAAAGTAATAATTTAATATAAGGATCATGCAATGGAAGGCAAAGAAACAAATTTCAGATTTATGCTCCTAATGATATATTGATGGTATCATATTTCCAATCCATAATGGATCATATCCACGGTGTCATATTTCTAGCCCGCGATGAGGCATTAGTAGTGCTACATCTATGGTCCGTGATAGAGCAGCCATAATACTATATTTTCAGTCTATGATGGAACAATGTTTCTAACTGATTACGAGGCAAAGATATTAACATAACTAGTTTAAATCTTATACCTAACTTCACATTCATTTGATATGCAATTTCCATAGAAAATAAATTGAAATCCACCGATTATTCTCAATACTTTTTTTTGAGTAACCAATTATTATTCTCATTATTATTAGAATACATGCACTTTCAATTTTCATGCATTACATGATCTAATTCATGGTTTCTCAAATACATATTTCAAGTCGAGAGATTTCATTCTACCATAACGAATCCAATTTCATGACTCTTCATCACAATATTTGTGTTCAAGAAAAGTTATAACCAATCATGTTCTTTATAGTACATATATTTATGTGAAATAGGAATTCATATCCAACTAAGAAAGAGCATGTAAGACAAACTCTTATCTCAATCGTGTCACACTAAAGATATGCAAGTCAATCCAATAATACATTGAAGGATATCAACTTCCAGTAATACTAATATTTCCAAAAGAAAAATAAGGATTAATTACTGCATTTAGCTTCTGTAGTCCAACGGAAAGAAGAAGGAAGCTCTAATTGTGATGGTCTAAAAGTAAACTAGAGAAGGAAGACAAGAATCCACTATGAACCATAGCCGAATTATTAGATTTGGTCAGTAGTTTTGCCGACTGATGGGGCCAGGAATATCTTAGGTGAGGCCGGCATACTCGATAGCATGAGCGACAGATGATTGGGTCCCGGTGTTCCCATTGGTCACCCTCCACCTTATCACACTGGTATAACTAATAATCTAATTTAATAGAAGGAAGACAAAAACCTCCTCCTTTCCTCCCTGATTAGATTTGAGAATATGGGGTTCAATTTATATATTGTCCTCATGGAGTATGATGGTTTCCAACCTATCATCTGTTATCTTTTGCCGTCCTAGAATATGAGCAACAGGAGAACTTTGAGGGTGGTGGAAGGGTTGTTTGTGATGTTTCTAGCATTAGAATTATCCAGCCTAGCTGCACTCTTGATTGGAGGGTTCCAATGAATCAGATTAGATCAAGTTGGGATTGGATCAGGGTACCTAGAAAAAGCATCAATTGGAGCCTGACTTAATTTATTGGATAAGTTGAAATCTATTTATCAAACATATAACACAAACTGAAATGTATAATCTATTTAATAAACAAGTTAGATATAGGATCTATGATTAATTATGAATTTTGTTTGATATGGCTGACCGATTATCTCAAATCTGTGGATTGTCAAATCTTCTCAATACCGCTTACCTAGAGCTTATTATGGGCAGACTTTGGCCGAAAACTCTATTCAAATTTAGTTGGATTTCGAACAAGATCTATTTAAAATTTGAGATTTTCTATGCCCGAACTTATGATTATCTCTACTCATACCCTTAACTTTTATCCCTATGTTTGTTAAATAAATCTCATACAAATTAATCATGTCAGCCTGACATACTAATTAAATGAGTTAGACCAAAATTTAAATAGGTCAAGATTCTAGACCTACTTACATCGGGTTGGGTTAATGTCCCTCGGCGCCAAACTTCTGGGCAATTTGGGTTAGATGGTCAATGTTGTAATTTATTGGGTCTTGTCTGCCCAACCCTACTTTTCTTCCATGTCTTGCCGAGGTTCTAAACCTGTGGGCTTTTAATGAAATGGTGGCCAACTCAATTTTCAAAACTAATATCGAAGCCTAAAGCCCAATCAAGTTGACTACCCTAAAGGTTCTGAAAGCCACCTACGGTAAGTTGACTATTTTCAACTAGTTTGCTTAACCCGTCTCTAACTAATTTTAAGGTCAATCAAGCTTCACTCTCACTTCGGTCCAAATTCGACGGCAACAACATAGTTTTGATTCCTTTTCGGCTATATTACAAGAATTTTTCTCGTATATTTCATCATTTTATCATTGATATATTATAAAAGTATTGAAAAAAATACATGATCAACTGAAATTTATGTTGCAATATAAAAAATGACTAATTGAAAGTGGGAAGCTCATAATTAATTGGGAGATCCCAAGAGGAAGAAAATAAAGAAGGAAGAGATTCGATTAAAGCCTAATTTGTGCTTTGACGTGAGCTGGTTCATGGTTGAAGACCCAAGATCAATCCACGTGGAGTGTGGGGTACGTCCGGCTACTCTTGAAGCCCAGCTAACATTCCACCATCTGCATTGTTTCATAGCCCAGTAAATGAAACAACAGTGGCCCAAGTACGGAGAAGTGAATCCAATAAAAATGCGGGGTTTATTTATAAATTCCAATAATATAAAAAGTTCTGGACGGTTTCAACTTTATAACCCTTTCCACCTAGCGACAATCCTGCCCCTACCACCATATCTACCATGCCCCATCCATGGATCCCTTGATACATGGGAATAATTTTATGGCATGGCTCATGTGAGGTTCCTATAGGTATGTGTTTAGTCCCACATCAACTATATATTAGAAATGCTTATATAAGATCGAAGAACCCAAATAACACGCTAGTTTTTTTTTGGATAAGATACTGAGTTGTGATAAATGGTGTTAAAGCGGCCCTAACCCATTGCCTATATGGAATAAGAAACACTGCAACACAGGTTCATGGAGGGTAACGACAAGCTGATCGTGGTGTTTGTGATTAAATTTGAAGAGAATTGAATTTTTAGTCTCGCGAGGAACCAAGCCTTAAATGGAGGGCATATGTGAGGCTCCATGCGGGTGTGTTTAGTTCCACATCAGATATGTATTGAATGAATCTTGAGTACTTGTATAGGACCAAAAAACTCACATAATATTTTTGGCCAGTCTTTTTGAATGAGATCCTAGATTGTAATGGCTCGTCTTGTCCAGAACCTTATTTCCAAGTTCTAGCTTTATCAGAAAGCCCAAGACAAGTTGGACCAGACCTGACCTGGATGGAGCCCACTTTGGACCAATCCATATTACCCTTTTGGCTTTTCTCGGTAGTGCGTCACTAGTAATGGTTTTATTACCTTTTCTAAAAGCCCTATGATTGGTAACATTCATATGTTATGGCTGTTGATTATGTGCAATCGATATAAGTTTTAGCTGATTAAGATGATAATAATCTTAAATAGCGTTTGTAATTAGAAATGTGGATTGTGCTGTGACTTTATATTATAAGGAACCTTTTATGGATCATCCAGAGATCTAATCAGGAGAAAACTGAGCTTATTTTGTATCCACTTTTTAGGATAGGTCAACAAAAGGGAGCATCTTCAACAACTTCTATTAACTAGATGAAAATAGGTGAAGACTACGAGATGCTTTGAAGACTATTATATAAAGAGTTACTTCAAATATTTAGAAAAATATCGTCCAAGATTTGAACCTGTAACCATCTCCAAAATAAAAGAGAGGTGAGATTATTACATTATAACCTAACTAGTTAATTTTCTTCAGTCGAGAACGAGAAGCTTGTTATAATTTTTGCACTTATTTCTACATATAATACATGAAATATTGGAAATATTGAAATATTTGGTTATTTAAGTGATAGAAAATTAAAAGACATATAAACCTAGATACTTAGTTAAGTGGGACAAAACGATTGCAAAATTAGGTTTTTAACTTTTCTATAAAATAAATAAATAAATATATATATATATTTGAAACATATTCAAATGGCCAAACAAACACTTAGGTAATTAATGACCAGCTCATAGTTGGATATCAATTTGAATCTTTTTTGGCTGGAAACCAAATTATTAGCCATGAAAACTCTTCGGCAATTAAGGCCCCATTTGGCAGAGCTTTTGGTGGGCTATAAAGCAATTTATAGTCCTCCAAAAGTATTTTTAGATGGTATAGTGGTATTTGATAAAAAGAAATCATGAAGCTGTTTTGGTATTTTCAGAAAACCGAAATCAACTATTTTAGAGCTTCTTTCTAAAAGTTCTTTCTTGCCAATATCAGAAAGTTGTTTAGGTTTTATTATTTTTTTGACCAAAATGCCCACCAAAAAACTTATGATTACATCTTATAAATATAATATAATATAATATAATAATAAATTAACAAAGTATTATGTTATAATATATTTTATTATTATATTATAATAGTACTGTATAATATACTATTGTAGTAGTACATAATTATAATATAATATTATAATAATATTATATTATTATATATAATTGTATTATATATAATAATATTATTGTACAATAATACAATCTAATAATATTTAATAATATACTATTGCTATACTACAATATATTATATTATGATCTATTATTAGATTAAATTCTAATCCATTATATTATATTATATTGTTATCTAGAGATGTATAATAGATCTCTATTTGTAACATGTATTATGTTATATTGTAACATGTATTATGTTATATTATCATGTTACTATGATCTATTATATATCTAGAGATGTTGCACTCTATTTGTACCCTACGATGAGACACCATACATGTAATTAGGAACGGAGTGATGAAAAAATAGCAATCAAGTATTTGTTTTTTTATCTTTGATGTTTGCATGGGCGGTCAACTTTGAATTTTCTGAACTTGTAATAAATTCAAGGAGGCCAACCAATGCGAAGACTAATTAGCTGACAAAGGAAGAGAGAGACTATCAGAAATTTTGAGATCTTCTAGCTAGCCTAGTTTTTTTTTTCTTGGTCCATATACTTAAAAACTCTTTATTAATTTTTTATAGAATAACGTTATTTGCTTTACAGTAACGTTATTTTATACTTCATAATCACTAACACCACAACAAAAACATAAAAAAAATGGATTTCTGAAATATACATAATTTTTTTAAGAAAATGTCCAAATGATAATAGACTATAGGAATCCTTCCTTATGACATAATATCCCTAACTTTCCAAACCCCTGCAAAAACGGAATTTTATTCTAAAATAATTATTATAACAATTAAAGACTCCAAACTTGATAAAGCTGGCACCTCCTCCTGAATTCTCCATTTATTGTCACGTTTGATTCGTGAGAAGAATTTTTCTTTGTTGATTTTTTTTTGATACGTTGATATATAATGCTTGAAAATAGTTTTTTGCATGTTCGATTGATCGTAGAAAAATAACACATTTCAAAATGGTTTATATTTGGTTGAGCATCTATTTTTTAAAAAAATATATAAAATATCTATTATACTTTTAAAAAAAGAAAAAAATTTTACTATATTCTATTTAAAAGCTTAAGGATAATTTTGAAAAAAAATACTTAAATTTTCAGCCGATGAAAATTAGGGTTTCCAATGTCATATATAAATTTTTTTAATGAAATATAGAAATTTTATTTTTGTAAAAAAATATTTTTGTCTCTTATTTAAAAACTCTAACTAAATATAAAATATTTTTTTATTTTTATTTTTATTTTTTCTGCAAGCCAAATAAGTCCGGCATTCTGGCAAGGCCTAGATGTCAGTAATTAACTGAGTCGATGTCACGGCACGAACAACCTTAAACTTTTACTCCCTTATGGGGGTCATTTTCCATGACATGCGCGTTCCCGCTACCGAACCTCTTAAACAATATTCGCATCTAAATGGGGAAAGGATTGGAGGGTGGCATGCCACGTACCAACCCCTTGTCCAATGAGAGGGAGAGACTTGAGCACCAAGCAAGTCCCCCTTTATCTCAATAATTGACTAGTCACATATTTTATTTGGACAAAAAAAACCCCATATCTCACATGCCTCCAAAAATAAAAATAAAACGCAACTAGTGCTCCGTGACGCCATGAATTCGGTGCCACATCTCCATCATGCCCCACCCAATCTTGTTTCGCTTGTTTGGGGCCGTCGGAGTCTGTCACGTATCATGTGAGATGAATAATAATGTTTTGTTTGATGGATTGACGTCCTATATTTTTACTAAACTTTTTTTTTTTAAAAAAAAGTATGAGAAACTATGGTCTCATGTTTAATCTTACATCGATTTTGCATGAAATAAATTTTAAATATTTATATATAATTAAAAAAAATTTAAATAATATTTTTTAACTAGTTTTTTGGATGAGATTTAAATTATGACAAATAGTATTAAAGCGAATATGACCCATAGCCAGTATGGATTAGAAGATACTACAGTAACGACTCATTCAGACTGGTGGGACCGTGGAGATGTATTTCGCAGTGGAAATAAGAAGTTTCTGCTTTCCACCCACACAAGGTTGTGATGGACTAAATAATTCATTTCCTATGAGCCTTTCGGTCTTGCATTTGACTGTCTCAAAGCTCGACATCAGTGATTTTTTTTTTTCATTGGGTTCGACCACTAACATTTCTCTTTACTATGCAGTGGTTCCACTAACATTGATGAGAATGCACGGTAAATTTTAAAATTCATGATTCACACATGATGCAAGAAAAGCTCTACGTTATGTATCCATGCAATTGTATCATGCATCATTAACAACTTATCATGGTTTCTTCCCAACATTACATAACTTGCAACTTGTTATAATCTTTTTACCTTTTCATTCTTTTTTTTTTTTTTTGAGCGCGCACTTTGATACAATGTAGATGTAAGTTTTCACCTAGTAGAAAGTAATCATTCCCCGTGCATAACCATACACCTCATAGATACCTAAATTAACCCTTCCTAGGCAAGATCAAAGTTTTTATGAGAGTAAAGTCAAGACAAAAGTTTTTGTTATAATATTTTTCTAGTCATATTTTCCAATCCGGCATTTCATAAAACTAAATACTCGTTTAATTTGCGAAAAAAAATGCTAAAATATTTTTTTTGAAAAGATTATTTCTAGAAATATAATGCTTGAAAAAATAGTTTTAGCATGCTTGGTTGATTATGTAAAAATGGTACATCCTAGAGTAGCTTATATTTGATTAAGCATCTACTTTTCTCGAAAAATTGTATGAACTACCTATTATACTTTTAATAAAGAAAAAATCTTATCCATGAATTTTGATGTCTTAAGAATTTTTTTGAAAAAAAGATTCTTTAATTTTCAACAAGTGAAAAAGTAGTTTTTTCATATTTTCCATAATTTTTTCTTTCTCAGAAATATAAAAACTTTATTCTCATAAAAATGTTATTTTTCCATCTCTTGCTTTGAAAAACTCCATTTAAATAAAAAAATATTTTTTTATTTTTTTGCCGATCATATTTTTTTTTAATTTTTCTACGAACCAAACGAGTTCTAAATGGCAAAAATGTTGCGACATAATCTAAACCATGTACCATCAAAAATAATGCCTTGTTCATTTTCTCATGGTTAAGTTTGAATTCTGGAAAGGCGAATGCTTAGGCCATGTACATGACCTAATCTGCTCGGACCGACCATGCACTCGACATGATAATGTTTCAAATATTTCCATTATAAGGCAGATTGGTGTCATGTTGATAAAGAGGAATCTGCCACATCATCTATTCCATTTTAGGCTGTCACTTCGGAGTATTGATCCCCAACTGTGCTTTTGTCTCCAGCCTTTTGAACGGAGGGATCAACCCGTATCCGCAAGAAGAACTTCTGAACCCCGTTTGATGTCGACGGAAGCTTGCCTGGCGCGTAACAAAGAACAAAAAAAAAAGCAGCGGTTTTTAAGAACTGCCTTCGTAGTATTTCTCATCCTTATCATCGCAAGGGTACCGTCGCCGAACGTCTACCCGACAAATGCCTTCCCTTCGCCTCCTGGGAGTGGATGTCATGGTCCTATATTGAAGTGAGAAATCTGACTCGAAATGTAGGATTCTGAGACGCTACGTCTGGAAAAGTTGACTGCAACGTCAGCTATTCTAGCATCTTTACGTTGATTCGCTAGATTTCGTTACTTTAAATTTCATCAAAAGATATCGAGATTCTGCTCATAGTGTGTTTGATGTCATCGAAAATTAAAAAAAAATCATAACCCACTCAAGCTTTTTTTTTTAATAAAAAAATATTTAACCTCTATTATTACTACAGTGAGATTTACTCTTACGCAATGCTAGCGGAATTACTTTTCTAATTTGAATAACACTAGAATTTTCAAAATAAACATAATTAGTAAAAATAAATATAAAAAATTTGAAATTTTATATAAGATAGATTTTAACTCATATATTGGCTTTATCTTTAGTCGCTCCACCTATTTTTTTTGGATTGAGAGAACCAAATGAGTTTTGAATGAGTTGACTAACTGGGATGGCTGTCGACAATTCACGGCGGCTACTCCAGTGATGTAACCGTCCAGCACTAATAAAAGTTTTAATGAACTTGTCTCCTAAATAGTAGAGCTTTAATTCCGAGGAATGATAGAGCCTATTTTGAGATGGAATACTAGGGTGCATTTCTAATTAGAATTCAACAGGAAAGAGATCCAAATTTTCTTCTAACTGTTGTGAAGCTTCTCTTTCTTTCCATTATTAATTGCTTCCCACTTTATATATACTTTTTCTATTAATTTACAATCTGATACCCATAATTTTTATGAATTTATTTTAGGTAATTGTAGGAATAATTAGCCTTTAATTCCACATACTCGTGCTACACTCAGAGATTGTTTGAAAAAAATCAGGATCTGCTGTATATTGGGAGCATCCTCGTTGATATATTTTAGAACCGACCATAATC
This sequence comes from Phoenix dactylifera, assembly GCF_051530095.1. Classification (NCBI taxonomy): domain Eukaryota; kingdom Viridiplantae; phylum Streptophyta; class Magnoliopsida; order Arecales; family Arecaceae; genus Phoenix; species Phoenix dactylifera. The sequence continues at coordinate 31,066,625 of NC_143195.1, forward strand.
CACATGGAGGACTAGTCAATCATAACGTTTCATGAAACCTCCAATCCGTCGATCAGGGTTTGCTACATGGCAAACCTAAAAAGCGCATGGGCAATGTTTTGAATTTCAAAATTTTTCTATAACTCGGCTACGATTGCGGGTGGTTTCTCAAACCGTGATTGCGAGATGTGTGATTCATAATGGTATACGAGATGACCGCATGTAATTCTTGAAACGTACAGTGGCCTACTATAAATGGTCGACTCATATACCCAAATTCTCCGGCTACATACATCAATCTTCGCTTGTACAAGCCAATCCCAGAGAGTCTTTTCAGGTAAGTGTTCTGAAGCTTCGATAGACTATCGTGTTATCGTTTTGTAAACCTTCACTATTTTTTGAGTGTCATTTTAACTTAGGCATCGAAGGATTTTCATCGAACACTCTCCGATAAGAAGATTTCTTCATCTTTACTGTTTTAGGCTGAACTCAATGAACCAGAATCCCAAGCATGACATGAACCTTCCAGCACGATTTTGAGCACACCGCCGTTCTGCACGACACGAGCAGTTGACCGCTCAACCTTCCGGCAATTTTTACTACTCACCACCCCGATCAAACTAATTTTTGGCAGCAACACTCGCAGATCACCATGAGAGGGACTACATCACTTTTAAGGTAATATATAGCACGTCTGGTGTCTACGCGTCCATTATTCTTACCAGTGTCTAACTTTTAAAATATTATATTATTGTTTAAACATGATTTTTGAAGAGACTTTCGGATCGAACAAGTTTGGTGAAAAATTCTCTTGTCGACAGCCTAAATGATCAGGTAAAGGCACCATGAATCCATGCATGGATAGTGATAGAGGCACATTGAAACCGTATTTCATGAACCGAAATAAAAATTCTGTGGTTAGAAGAGAAATTCCAGCTCTTTAACCTTCCATATACACCAATGTAGGCATCATTGTGTGTTTCCATACACTACTGCCTCTCCTATTAGATTTCTGTGCACATATTCCAAAGATCGTTGTTTCCTGCGCATGGGCTGCAACAATGAAAACATATTAATCTAATGGCCTTCATCTGAAAAATCAGAGGCGAAAGGGTATATTGCGTGGTATTCCATGAGAAGATAAAATAATAAAATCTGTGACATGAGCAGTGGTAGATGGCGGAGCCGAACTAGTCCCAGAGACCGCCTGGTCCCGGATTTTTCCAAAAGTCATCCCTGTCTCCTGCCCATAGTGAAATGGGCTGGTCGGTTTAATGACTCGGTTCGCGGAAAGAAAAGAAGGAAAAGAAATATTTTATATTTGATTATAATTTTTTTTAAATATTTTCTATATTTTATAAAAAAATATTTTTTATATTTTGTAGAAAAAATTTATATGAAATATAGAAATTTTAATTTTTATCAGCTGAAAATTAGAATATTTTCTTAAAAAATATTTTTAAAGTTTTAAATAGAATAAAATAAGATTTTTAACTTTATTAAAGATACAACAGATATTTACATAATATTTTATGCTTAGCTAAATATAAATTATTTTAAAATATGCTATATTTTTTCGATGAATTAAATATACAAAAATTATTTTTTAGATATATATCAATTTTTTAAATAAATATTTTAATAAAATTAATTTTTTTGCAAACTAAATAAGTTCAGTTTTAAACTTGGCTCTTATCTTGATCATTAATAGAAACCTAGAACGGGAGCCCCCTGCACCAAGTTTCACTGCAACGAGACGCGAAAATATTGCTTGATCTCTCTCTCAACTACACACTTATGGTTTATTGTAAATCTAAAAACCGAGGAGCCTTGATCGACCATGTCCCAATTAAAAGATAGAGTTCCATTTTGTCCTTATAAAAATTTAATATTTTTTATAAAAAAGATATTTATAAAAAATTAAAATAAACAAAGAAATAATGACTTGTGGAGAAACAATTCATCGAGAGATTGATTACATGAAAAGAAAAAATAATTAAGTGCAAGATAAAAGTCTCCAGATTGGAGTGATCGATCATCATGCTAGAGAAAAGAGATGCATTGAAGAGTTCATGGGACTTCTCCAAAAAAAAAAAACTTTCACGTAGTTACAAAAAGTAGTTGGCCAGAAATTTTGCAAGGGAGAGATTGTGGTCCAAGCCTCTTCTTTTTAAAGCTAGTAATCTCAAAGTATTGATTACGAAGAATTGCTTCTAAACTATGATCTCGCGTCCACATCCTTGCTGACCAACCTCTATTTTGGAACTGCCTTCTTGTTCTCAGGTGTCGCTCACGTCTTTATTAATTCCTTACTTTAATACTCCGTCATATGTTGGAAATGCCCACTGGATGTTAATGCTTGATCATGAGTTTCTGTGCATAATCTTGATCCACTTGCATTCATATAAGTTTATGATTATAATATGGCCACTGGATGCCATGCAGCTAATGAAAACACATATTAAAAATAAAAAAAATAATGGTTCAACTCTATTCCACAATAATCTCCAGTAACAGCAGATAGTTCTTCTCAAGAGATCCCAACAAATGCCATGCATGCAGGAACGTCACGGAAAAGAATTAGCGTGAATGTTGATAAGCTGGAATATCTTCTCAAGAATGATAAATTCACAAGAAACAGACGATCCAAGATGCTTATATTCAATGAAAAATATAATAGCTATGAGCCTATGACACACACTTTATGAATGGCTTAGATTTTTGAAGAAATCAAAACACTAGGTAAACATTTTTTTTTTCCTTATACTCTTTTCACTTTATTGTCACAATAAAGTAGATGGAGCTTTGCTATTTTTTTTCTCAAAAAGTTTCATGTATTAACATTCCTCAAAAATGATGATGGCCCTGCAAGCGGTGAACACACACACACACACACACACACACACATATATATATATATACATATACATGTATATTCTTTAATATAAGATCTTTTCCGGTAGATGTGTTTGGTTATTATAATACATTAATGAAGTTTTTGAAATAGCAGTGAATACATGTGATCCTACGATTTTGTTTTCATCATTTATGTGATTGAATAAATACATTCTCTATACCAAAAAAAAAAAAAACATTCTCAATTTTAGAAGAAAGTAAAAGTTACAAGTCACAAATTTAATAAGGTAGATATGAATAACGTGGAGCAAAGTGATGGAATTATATGAAAGAACAAAAGGAAAGATATATGACAATAGTTATGGTAGCAAAGTGATGAGCACTTGCATGACGTGGAGCCCCTGCAAGTGGCATTCAAACATTTGAATTTAATATCATAAATAAAACCCTAATAGTAAAATTAGAACTCGCACACATCCAAGACTAGCAATTATATGTTATTTGAACCAATTCCAGGAAGGAATAACAAATATTTTGCTATACTCTACAATTTTGGCCATGCACAATGCGCGCGAGCATATATATATATATATATATATATATATAGATGATAATAATTTAGATTCTCTCTCCAGTTCAATCTTAAGCAAGAGGATCCAACCCTTTATGTAACACTATATATACAAATAAAACAAGAATCGAAATCATGCATAAGATGACGCACAAGCTTCATAGAATATGTTGTCTCCTATGCTACTTTTGGGCTTATTAATTCTATCGTGTCATGTTCGTTATACATTAGTCCCCGGCTCAACCCTAAACGATCCACGTACAGTCGTAAAACAGAACTATTTGCTCCTGCAATCCTTGACCAACTCTGCCAAATTTGAGTGAAATATGCATCTCTAGTAATGTACACGTTAGATCAAGCTTTTGAGGATGAAAAGAGATTTTACTGCCCTTTTCCTCTGGGATATCATTGGGAGTGGAGAATTCTTTGAGCTCCTGCTGCTGCAGTCGCCCAAATGTAAGAACCCGGGGGGCAGAGGGCTCGAGAGAAGCTCAGACTCGTCCATCAACAGCAACCCGTTCCAATTTTATAAACAGCACTTCCGAGGGCATGTAATTGATGGTTGGGTCCTCTTGATACAACAGGGATTGTGGATGCTTAAAGTGGCACAGAAACTTGCGTCAAAAAAAAAGGGTTATTGCTGCCTCTGGATGAATCGGCTTAGTTGTTTCCACTTGGATTGGAGACAACACTTTATGCTAATGTGATGGACACATTAAAGGCTCGTTTGGTTCGCGGAAAAAGAAGAAGAAAAAGTGTGGTCAACGAAAAAGTAATGAGATGCCTCTTATTTGATTGGAGTTTTCAAAGGAGAGAGATGAAAAAGTTGTATTCTCATGAAAATATGATTCCCACACTTTTCCATAAGGTGGAAATCACTTTTTATTTATTGTTTTCCAAAAAGGTCCTTCAGTATTAAAGAAGCATTAAAGAGGCATTAAAGACCTAATTTTTATTAAGGGCATAATAGGAATTATACATAACTTTCCCAGGAAAGTAGATGGCCAACCAAACATAAGCACTTTAGAAATTTGTCACTTTTCAATGGTCAACCAAATATGCCAAAAGTACTTTTCTAGGCATGCTCTTTCTAGGAATTTGTTTCCTAGAAATCATATTCATAGGAGGGAAAATACTTCCCGCGAATCAGACGAGCTCTAAAGGTAGTTGCACATTGAAGACCAAATCATTTATAAGATTGTTCAATTTATTGAATAGTTTAATATGTTTACTTATAAACTACTACCTTTTATTTAAAAAATATTACTTTTTTATAATTTTTTTTATAAAATAGTTTCTGTAAACTTTATTTTTCGATGGGTGGCTTTACCTTTCTCTTCATAAAAAGAAAATGCTAGGGTGATGGGCTTCACCAGGGAAACTAGGTCATTTAAGTTACAAGATCGCTATAGTTGATCCCACTGTTCAGGACAGTGAAGGCTTCTCAAAATTCAACCTAAAAAATAATTGCCTAAGCAAAGAGACTTGAGCAAACTGAACATCCAAACTTTAAACTGTTATTTGTATAACTATTCATCAAAATAAAATAACAACCTTACGTTAAAGCACTATCAATCGGTAGAATCATTAATTAGGAATAATGGTTTTATATTTTTGTTATAATTGTGATAATTATAAAAGAAGGGATAATAGAAGGGGTGCATTACTTAACAAGATTGGCATTATTCATGCCTTGTCCTGAACCAGCACCCTATAAGCTATGTGATCGAGCAGCAAGAGCAAAATTATGATCACTTTTTTTTTTTTTTTGAGATTGAATAGTGTTGCTGGAAACTGGACCCGGAGGTGACCACTTGGCTGAGAAGGAGGAGCTCCAGTGTGGGTGGTACGTCGGTGGGCTGCATCCTCCGGGAGACCTGCAAAAAGCCGGTGGCCGGGGTTTCCGGCGCCGGCCCTCCGATGCTTAAGTCAGAGGAGGACTTTTGTGGAGAAAGAAAGAGATATTGCATGCAGGAGTCTAAGAGTTAGAATCCCCCTTCAAGAGGAAGAAGTTCCCCTTTTATAGGAGGGATACAGGGTTACCTGTGATGTGACTGGGCGAATTAATGAGTTACCGTCATGATTGGGCGTGATCGTGTGAATTAATATGTTACCGTGAGTGACTGGACGGAGTTGAGTGAGTCAACTGGTTGCCGTGGATGGCCTGAGATTTTGAGTAAGCTGGAAGTCCGTGGAGATCGTGCGCATTTAATGGTTGACAGTCGCTCAAGCGGAGATCACGGGATTGGGTCCCGGATGAGGAGGAGAGACCCGGGGGAGTGGAGGAGTTTGCTTCGTCTTTTGACCGGATCTTTTACGGGGTTGAGGTCGATCGGGTTCGGCTTGGCCGAGACCAGGGCCGTAGGGCTTCGAGCTCTGAGGTCGAGGAAGGCGAGGTCGGGCGCCTTGAAGTCTGGCGCCTCTGAGATCGGGCGCCTCGTGGCCCCTCCCCCCCTCCCCTAAAACAAATAGTTTTCCATGTCTTCTTTTTTTTTTTAAATGGAACCTGGATGATCACATTATGATACTATAGTGTAAGTATAAGCTTCTTGCAGGTGCTCCACCAAATAAAAGTTAAAGTGAAACAAGAAAAAAACAGGAGCACCTAAGAATATCAAAAGTAGATCTCTTAATATACACTAATAGCCAACCCGCAAGGGTTGATATGTGATGTGTACTTGGTTATATTAATGAGGTGTTTGGCCGCCCCGGATCAGAGAAGGCGCGGTGCAGGCCGTGCAAAAATAGCGTCGAAACTTCGGATTTTTGCTGACGCGGGGGGGTGGGGCTCACGACGCCAACGACAAGGGAAGGGCCGAGAAAAAAAAAAAAATGGAATCCAACCCTCACCACCTCACCTTCCTTGACACATAAGAAGAGACTGAGACCATCTCCCATTTCTTGCCCGCATTCAGTACACGGCCAGCCACCCGTTTCTCTCTCTCTCTCTCTCTCTCTCTCTCTCTCTCTCTCTCTCTCTCTTCCCACCCTCCTCCTCACGCTCTCCCTCCTTTTTCCGTAGAAGACCGCTCACTCAGAACCCCTTCAATAACCTCCTACCCTTCTCCACCTTTCCTTCAAACTCTCCTCTCCTCCTCCTACTACCAATACTTCTTCGTTCATCTCTATACCTACCTTTCTCCCACAGTAGCTGTCGCTCTCTCCGTCCATTTATCGCTCTCTCTTACTGCCCTTTGGTTTGTGCGGTGTCTGGGTGTTTGGAGAGATGAAGGTTCGGTCTTTGTTATCTCTGATTCCTTCTTTTTATCAAATGAGATGGTATTCTAAAAGCATGGATTCTTT